>NW_020799092.1:17682821-17697523 GCF_003259725.1 Athene cunicularia | reverse complement strand
ACCCCCCCCACCCCCAGCCCCCGGTAGAATGTAGCACTATACAGGTCATATGCCCTTTTTACTATTTTGTGTTGAACTTCAACGATACCAATAGACTATTCCTCAATGTGATTGCACAAAGAAAAGTGATATAACATAGGCATGTAACAAATGTGATTGTCCAGGTATGTACGTGTGTGTGTGTGTGTGTGTGTGTGTGCGTGCGCGCGTGTGTGTGCGTGCAGATGCTGCCTTCTCTCTGTGGTGTGTTCCTCAGCACAGCCATTACAACTGTCACAGTCTTAGTTTTACATCATTCCCTCGTAGTGCCTTACCGAACTACAGACGCGGTTTAAGGGTTTACTTCCACTGGTACTCCTAGAAACTGACTGAGGCTAGTCGGAATTTACTCTCAGCTCTTTTTCTTTTTTTGGGGGTTGTTATTGCCGTTTTTCTTCTTCTGCTGGTGGTGTTGGGTTATTTTTTCCTACATCAACAATCTTAGCTCCCTTGGTGAGGTGTTGGGGAGGCTCTTCGGGGTTGGAAGTGCATATAGCTGGATGTTTTGTCGAGCACTGGATGAGCTGGAAGTGACCAGGTCAGTTGTGAGACCCAGGGTGACTCCCAGAAGATCTGGGGATTTGTTTGTGGACTGGTCTGTTTCTATCCTGTTGAAATAGCAGGTTTCCTCCCCAGAAACTGAATTGTCATTCTGTTGTTTGCAGATGTTCTCGGTGGAGTGGGAGGACACTGTCCACCTGCATTGTCAGGTTGTCCCAGTTGTATGTCTGTAATGGGAACAAAACTTTAGCCCATGAAAGGGGCAAACACCAGTTGTTGCCAACAACTCTCACTATGTCTGTCGATGGAAAGGTGTTGGGAGAGGGCTGGAGTCCCAAAGCAAGCATGAGAAAATCCAGTTGAGAGAGTCAAACTCAGGTTTCTTAAGTGAAAAGAGTATTGTAATACATCGGGCCTTACCCACTCTAACGTAGCTGTGACAGTGTGCGCTTCCCCTCCTCCCTTCTCACCTACACCCAAAAGATTGCCTGCAGCAGCAGAGTGACCCTGGAACCGGAGAGCACGGTGGTCCTGTGGGTCCTCCACGTCAAGGAATGCTACGTGGTCGTCTTGTTTTCCAACAGGTTTCTAAAGAGAGCCTTTCCTACAGTTGGGTCTGGCTCAGAGGGGAGTTTCACTGGTAATGGCAGTTGTACTGGTGCATCAGTATTTGAAAGTGTCTCTAGAGTACCCACGCCTGTGGATGGCCTGGGAAGGAAGGAGAGAAGAGACTTCGATGGAACGTTCCCATGTTTCCATGAAAGCTGAAGTCTACATGGCTGCTCAGTTCCACTCTATTTGTAACTAGAGCATGAAGTATTCAGGTATTTCACAAAATGCTGGAAAATAGCAGGTTCATTGGCAGGGTGGCAAGGGGAGGGTTCCCTGAGTGGCAGTGAGGAGGGACGCTCTCTCAGGTGGGAACAGCTGACAGAAAGACAAGCAAGCACAAATATATTGTCTTGTGGTAAGTGCTTGGCTGGCCTGGAAGAAGAAGGGATCCTGCTATGCATAGGCTGTTCAACAAGGCTGTTGTCTTCTGGCAAACCACCAAATAACCTCCCTGGTTGCCAGCTCTAGTTCCTGACCTACCCTTCCGCAGTTTTCTTCTCCTGCCTGTCCTCAATCTAGGTCAGTATACTGTAGATGAAGATGCGATCTCCCAGCAGCCTATGCACCTTACCCCTCGCCTTCCTTTTGAAAGACAACACGTCCCCTTTCATCTGAGGCAGGAAAATAAAGCCCTGCTCTCTCTGTTGCATTCCTCTCTTCTCCCACCAGTTCGGGAGCGAGAGTGTCATGCTGCTTGTGTCATGAAAAGGAAAGATAATGTTATTTTATTGTATGGTTGTTATGATTATGATTATTATTTTATTATTATTATATTTTACTCTGGGTTTTAATTGCACACACATTCCTTAATCTTTGTGGGTTTTTCTTTCTCTTAGTATTGTTGTTATTGTTGTTAATTTTATTGCTCTTCATCAGTGGCATCAGAAGGGTTGCTGTGTTTTTGAAAACTGCAGGAGGAAGGGGAAATGAGATTGTTCTGAGGATGAAAACTCTGCCACTAACCTAGGGGGAGCAGGGCTGCTCTGTGAGAGTGGTTACAGCCTTGAGGGACAGGAGTTACCCTCCAGGTCATATCTGCATTTCAGAATAAGTCCAGAAACATTCATTCAGAGGCCAAAACCAAACAGCAGCTAATGTAATGATCTGTCAGGAGAGCTGGGTCAAAGGCAGGTAAGGGCCTGAGTGACCTAGGATCCAGCTCACCATCACTTTGTTTGATAGCACATTTACATGATCAGGATCTGTTTGTGCTCCAGGCCATGATGATTGGGCCCTTTTGATGAGCCCAAGGCCACACTACACATTAAGGGTTTGATTTTCCTAAAGGAGAAAGCAGATGGGTGGCTCTCCAGAAACAGGGCTATTGGAGGAGCTGCAGCGGAGGTGTGACTCTCAGTCTCATCACTGGATAAAGGACACTGGTGTGCAGGGACAGTGTTAGCTGGGTATAGCATGGCCGCAGACAGGGCAGAGTTCCTCACCTGCTCTTCCACTCTCACTGAAGATTAATCAGGTGTCCACAGGGCCAGGATGCTAGGATTGCCTTTTTTTTTTTGTGCTTGATGTAGATTTTCCCTTCTTTTATAATTATTTGTTGTAGAATTTTATTAAGCTATTCTGGTTGCTAGAGTTTAAATATTTATGTTTTCATTTGCATTGCCTGCTCTGTTAGAATGGGGAGAAGCAGTGACTTAATTTAAACTCCATAAAAATGTGATAGAACTTCAGCAGAGACTTAAAGTTAATCATGCACTTGAGTGCTTTGCTAAAGAACAGACTTAAACCCTTCAAGTTAATTACTTGTTTATGTGCTCCTCTGGCCTAGGACCAGTGAAGCATGGAAGGTTGCAATCTCAATCAGAGTAATGTTTTACTTGTATTAATTGTATTTTCCCTGTGTACCCATCTGACCCGCTCTCCCACGTGAGCTCAAATCTGATTTTAGGGGGCGTTTGGCAGTGGAGCTGTTATAACAGCACAGGCTGGCAGCGAGAGAGGGCACAATTGTGTGTCAGAGGAGCCACGTTTCACGTTGTCCATCCTGGAGTTGCAGATCTGCCGGCTGTAGGTGGTCAGATGATTGTGGTGATGGGGCGCTGTGATTACAAGAGATGCACAGCACAGCCATTGAATTGCTTTGATGGTACAACACTGCATGGGAGCCGTGGTTTCTGGTGGGTGTGGGGGAGCTGGGCAACACCTCCTCCTTCACGCCTGTATAAAGGAGCAGCATGGAAAAAGGTGCGGTATGGTTAGTCACAGGGGAAACACAGTCGTTTCGTCAGAGGAAGCAAAATGTTTGCATGCTGTCTGTGCCACACACATAATAACAGCCAGCTTCTTTTGCTTGCAGAGTCCTTTGGAGAGGAAAGGGGATTGGCGTGGTTGGGTTGGGTTAGTGTTCTTCATGTGTATGGGGTAAACGACATGGAAACTTGAGAGGGGGAGGTGAATGTTTAGATACTGGAAGTTTTATGGGTGGCTGATGGCTGGCACAGTGAAAATGCAGTCCCTTTCTCCATCATCTCATCATGCATTCTTCTCATGTGGGAAGCAGGAGGAAGCATGGATGTTACCTCTCCTCAGAGGTTGATGTTCAAATTCCTGCTGTGAAACCAGAATGCAGGAGGGATGGGAGAGAACTGCTAACATGAGCAGAATGGAAAACCCAAATGGAAGCACTTCTCACTGCAGACTGGCCAAATCCAGTCGTTTGAGAGATCAAATACAATTGTATCTTCCTCGTCAGAGTTGTACCTGCTTGCACCCAACAAATTGGACCTTGGCAAGTCTCTCTCTCTCTCTTTCTCTAGTAGTTTTTTCATAATACAGAAAACATTCCAAGAAAGGGACACTTCTGTCTGTGACATTTTTCCTTTTTTATACTTGCAAAGTATTATGTGTTGTAATTTGGTTTGAAAGCAATTCCATTAGCAAACTTGAAGGGTAATAAACCTGTTTTTTCTTTAACCAAAGATATATTTTTTTTAAGAGAGAGAGAGAACAAGACCCCTGCCCACTCCAGAAACTAAATGAAGCCATGAGTCGCGACTGCCCGGCAATGAGGATACACTGTGGAACTCCATCTTTCCTTTCTTTTTCTCTAAAGTTTCTGTCATCATTTTGAGTAGCTGGCTTGACAGGCAGAGAAACTCATACTAAATGCTGCTGCTATCCTAAACTGTAGGGGATGTCAAAGACCTTATCTCATTATTGTTCACATTGATTAAAGTCTTTCAGTGGTGACAATGCAGTGTGGAAATGGTGAGATGCATAGTGAGGATAAGCTTCTGGATGCTCTCCATGCTTCTGTAGTGTCTCCTTCCCTGGATTTAGGATACTGGTTTTGTTCTGTGGGTCCAATCCCAAACCGTGCTGCTGTGGTCAGGCCAGGCACAGCTGGGCAAGGGTGTTGGACTTAGGCGTGTGTTTTTCCATGGCTTGGCAATCAGCCCATCGGAGATCTTCAGTGCTACGTGGGCCAAATCCTGGATACCCATAGGCAGGGTCTAGAGAAATAATCTTTGTCGAGGGTAGGCAACACAGAAGGGAAAAACTGGGAAAGGAATGATTTCCCTCTTCCTGCTGACAGAGCTGTCCCTGGTGTGGTTCCATTTGCTGTGGCAGCTTCAAAGCAGTTGATCTGCAGTGCTGGACACTCATCCATGTCACGCCCCCCTCCCATCCCTGAGTCTTGCCGGTGCTGCTGTGAGGAGGGCCTGTGCCCAAGGTACGTGGAGTCCCCACCTTACTTCCTCTGGCCCATTTCTGTGCCTACAAATCATTTTGCTCCCTCCATACTGGGGGAGGAAAAGATGGGTCTGCACTGCTGGGGTTCCCCCACTGCCGTACTCCAGCAGAACTGCCTTTGACGACGGTGAGAGTTTCACCCCCGGGTGCTGATGTTGAGTGAGGTACATTTTTCCGCAGTGCTCGAGGCCGTGGTGGCAGTCCTGTTGTAAATGGCTGCGCGTGGGCTCCCTGCTGGAGCACTGTGTTGGACGGGAGGCGCTGGGCTCTCCAGGCTGGTCTGTGTCCCTGTGGTCCATCCTTCTCCCCAGCACCCAGAACGCTGCTCCCTGCCAGCGACGCGTGGTGCCACCACCCTCACGGTCCACCCCAGGCACGCAGTGAGAGCCACCGCAGGGGCGGCCCCTTGAAGTGAGCCCAGGCGGCGCGCAGGGGAGCAGTGCTAACAGGGGGCTCCGTGCTGAAGGTCTTTTTTTTGCCCGTGACAAATGTAAGTGCTGGGAGTGACCCCAGAGGCGGTAGTTACCTGTGAAGAGCTGCCGATGCAGGTGGAGGTGTGAGAACTGGACTGGAGGTAGGCCGGGCTGAGCTCTGTGCGTGCATCGGATGCTTTCAGTGGGAAGACACAGTTTAGAACGTTTGTGTGTGTCAGGAGTGAAATTTGAATGGTAGATTGGCTTGGTTCTTCAGAAGTCTTAGGAAGCATACTAGGAGGCTTTGCGTTTGGCATTTATAGTTTGAAACTCCTGTTTCTCATTTACGGGTTAGCTTTGTCCTTCCAGTTTTAGCAGTGCTGCTATAACAGACTATTCATGTGTGTTTGAAGATAAAGTTTTTGGTTTTAATCTTTTGCTTATCATAGTTAATCTAAGAAAGGCAATACTAAAGGTATATTTTTTTCCAAAAATGATATTTTTTACTGCACTGATAAATATTGTGACATCTCTGTTCTTAACTCTTTCGCTGTGAGGGGAACTGTGTGCAGATTCACACAAACCTTGTAAATACTTGCGTGTACTTCTGACAGCCAGGGATTGATCTTTCTTTCTTTCTTTCTTTCTTTCTTTCTTTCTTTCTTTCTTTCTTTCTTTCTTTCCTTCCTTCCTTCCTTCCTTCCTTCCTTCCTTCCTTCCTTCCTTCCTTCTTCTTTCTTTCTTTCTTTCTTTCTTTCTTTCTTTCTTTCTTTCTTTCTTTCTTTCTTTCTTTCTTTCTTTTCTTTCTCCTTCTTTCTTTCCTTCTTTCTTTCCTTTCTTTCAAACAAGGTTTCCTCTTTGAAACAGAAAGCAATGGGGCAACAATGCTCAGAGCAAAAGCAAAGCTTATCCCACTTTCAAAACTTAGCCAAGGAGTTTTTGCAGTGCTGGCATAGAGTAATATTTAATGCCAATGTGTTTTGATTTTTTTTTTTTTTTCCAGCAAACTGTTTGGAAAGGCATAAGACAGATAGAAAAGCTTCAGTCTGGAATTCTGATCAGAAATGTTACCCATCTATTTTATAGCACCTCCGATTTTTCTTCTGTTTTCTTTTTTCTTAATAAAAAAATAAAAAAAATAAAAATGGCTTGTTGCAGGCTTGCTCGCCTGAGCTCTAGGCTGGCCAGTGGCTGCCCCGGGAGCACCTGGTGCTCCAGGACCACTGGCTCCTTTGGAAGCAAACCCACTGATCAGGATTCTGGATTCTGATTGCTACTAAGAGTATCCCCCAATACAACGGGATACTTTCTTTTTTTAAAGAAGGATTTAGATACACTTATATTACGCAAACTGTGACCTAATGGCAATAATTACCTCAAATGTGGGCATTCATCCTGGTTTTAGCCTTTTTGAAAACATGTAGCCAGCTTGAACTTTGATTCAAAGACTCTGAACTCCGTAGGGGAGGAATAGCGATAAATGCCCACCCTGGTCATTGTTGCTTGAGTGAATTCTGAAGACAGTGAATCTTTAAAAAGAAAAAAAAAAAATTAAACCAAGGAATAGATTACTCTTTTATGTATTTTAATCAATTGTGATGTTAAAATGCACATGTAAGTATATATGTTTATAGCTACTGTAAAATGCTTTGGCCTTCTAGAAGATATTTAATGAGTCACATTTTAAACCAATATGAACTGAATAATAGACTGTGGCTACTTAAACAGTTTTCTGGCTACATTTTATAGTTATTACAGTGTTTTATAGTTTACATTTAAACTGGTACTTTTTAAGGGAAATCTTGTGTTTGTAAGTGACACCTTCAAAAACTCAATACAGCTGCCTCTTTTTAATTTTGCCCGTTAAAAATGGAAAAGTACAAGTGTGTCTTTAATATGTATATTCTGTTTTGAGATATAACATAGTGTCAGAAAGTCAGTCCAGAAATCAAGTAACCCACTGTATTCCAAAGTCTGGTTGAAAAAACACTCCACCCACTTTGAAGATTTAGTCCAACAGATAAGCTGTTTCTTTGTTCACTTTTTTTAATAACATACTTTATCGGGCTCCTTTGTGTTGAAGCAGGGAGCACACAATACTTAATTCACTGTTCTGTGTAGGATCCTCATCTGGATGAAGATACCCACGTCAGGAGAATGAAGGATATTCAAAGGAAGGATTGTATTGTACTGTTGATAAATCATTAGCCAAATGATTAATTCCTGAGTTAGTGAATGCTTGTTTTATTTTGTGATGGGGTTTTGTGTGTGTGTGTGTGTGTGTGTGTGATAGCCACTCAGAGGCAATGCTGAAATTTGGCTTCCATCTGTTCACCCCTTTCTAACAAACGATGCTTACCACCACAGAAATGTTTTGAACCAGTAAACAAAATACAAAGTTCACTGACCATCTCCTTGTCGGCTCTGTTTTCTCAGCCCATGCCAGTTCCTGTCAATGCTGTTTCCCCACCGCTGTTACCCTGTACTTTGCATTTTTGATATATCACAATCCCCCCTCCCCGGTCTCGCTTAGCTGTCTAGTTTTGTCTGTTGTGTTCTTTCACTTGGGTAACCAATGAACATGGTATAAATGTCAGCTGGGCAAAATGGTACTTTGAGGTCATGAAAGTACAGGAACTGGCATTTAAAAATATGTGTATGTACATCTGAAGAACCAAGCTTCAGCCATGGAGCTCGGTTACTCTCAGGAGGGCTCCTTACGTGTTTCCATCACGCCTGATGGGGCTGTATCAGTCAGCTTAGAGCAGAGGTAGTGAAAAGGAATGACTGGCGATGCTTTGCAGTCAGGCACCTGTGCTGCTCCCAGTACAATCAGTGGCGGTGGGGCCAGGGGAGTGCAACACACCTCCTCCTCCTCCTCCCTCAGCACCATTCTGGGGCTGCCGTGCCCAACTCGTCATCCACATTACCAAAGCGATAAACGTATCGTACGGCAAGCCAGGACTGTCAGCAGCACTTGGGCCAGCTGGAAAACGTCCACCCTTTCTCACCGTGCAGCGCCACCCAACCAACATGCTTTGCTGTCCTTGGCATCTGCCTGGCCTTCTGTTCTCATGGAGGGAGTCAGGCCCGCAAATACCAGCACACTCAAATGAAGGAGCCACAGGGTCTTGTTGAATACTTTGACTTGCAGCTTGTTAGGCAAGAAGGGGTTTCTGACACTGGCAACACACATCCTGTAGGATCTGGATGGTTACATATAGCACCTCTGCCCTCAGCAAGGAAAGAAAACACTTCTGCAATGCTTCCACCTCACGTGGTTACATACAACACTTCTGGCTTTTCTTTTTCCCCCCTTTTATCCCTTATGTGTTTGATTCTTTATTTTCTTTTATATTTTTCTTCTCTGTATTCTTCTCAAAATGAAACTTCCACAGATATTCCAGGGCACAACCATTTCAGGTGTAAAAAAGGATCTCCTCATCCCATGTTTCACCAACAGAGCAATCGAGGCGGTTTGGGTACCAGATTCTACTTGGGCAGAACCAGAATGTAGCCTGTATCTTTCATACCAAATCAAATTTCTGAAAGGAGAGAAAGTGTCATTAATAGCTTTATTAAAGGAGTGTGTGTGAGAGAGAGAGAGAGTAAGAGAGGGAGCGAGAAAGAGAGAAGAAAGAAGGGCATCTCGGAAGGTGAAGAGTCTAGACTTCAGGTAGATAAAAACGAACCAATGGGTGAAACATTTTTTTTTTATGAGCCGTAAAATCCTTCTAAAAACAGGAGCGGGGAACTGGAGGGAATGTTTTATGCCTTTCGACTGCCCACAAGCCCAGCGTACTCTGGATGGAAAGTGGAAGTTAAAATACACTGCACCAAAATTATTAAGGGGAAGAGAGGGGGGGGGGAAGCTGTGAAACGCTATCACAATCGCAAGGGAAAAGATGCCCCTGCCCCAGCTCTGGATCTCAAGTGGTTCTTTCTCTACAGTATCATCTCAGCCCAGTAACCCCACGAAAGCCCTGAGCCGTTGTGTTCCTTCACTGTACGGTTTCTGTATTAAGAGTGTTAATCCATGTTAATCTTTGTGAAAATTATTGTGTGCAACAGTATTTTCTTGTGTACGGCTTTTTTCCTATGTGAATTGTCCCTTTCTGTTTTCTTTTCTTTTTCCTTCCTTTTTTTTTTTTTTTTTTTTTTTTTTTTCTTTTGGTAATATGTCTTTCTTCTTTTAAAAGAAAAAACAAAAACAAACTGATGTGTTGTAGACCTATATGTAACCTATTCCTTAGTCTCATATTATAGGTATGTTATAAGAATGGATATTTTACTTGGCTTTAGAATGTTTTACAAGAAAACTAATTCTTAACCAATCAAGTTCTTGCTACTAAAAAAAAAAATGCTTGTGTTTTTCATCATGACGTTGTGTGCTTCTAATTAATAATCATTTTCGTTGTAGAAAAATGGAGTGAATTTATATTAGTCTTGGAAACTAATAATAGCATTGTAAATTTATGAGATGATTTTAACAGAAAATACATTATAGAAGAATATAGTTATTTTAATTGTAATATTACTAACTGTAGGGTGAGAAAGGAGGTCCCGTTGTGGTGAACTATGTTATAGCTTGTTATTCACGGTTTCTTTTTGATCATTTTTTCGGTCTCTGAGGTGAAACGAGTTATTAATCAGAATTTGTAAACTCACATATGCATATTGTATATGTGTAGAAATGTAATCACACTTTGTCTTGGAATTACATTAAACTGTTTTAAGTCACTGCAAAGTTTGTGTGTCTGTATGTCTTCTCAGTAGTTAAAGTTAATGGTCTGAACATTTAGTTGGTTTTCAGTTACTATTATTTAATCTCCTCAGTCTATTGGAAAAACAGCAGTAATTGTATCATTAATAATAAATAGTTTTCCCTTTGAGGTGACATGTTTAGATTTGTGAGAGATATCTTTTTTCCCAGGGCAGAAGAGCATCTGCATTCAGATGTTCAGATCTGGGCTTCACTGAAGCACAGAAGGCTGCTCAGGTCTGCCACATTCAGCTCCCTGCTACGCCCCGCTGTGCCAACTGACATGTGTGGATCGGCTGCAAGTATCAGGATGGTTTTTCTTTTCTTTATGCCTGAGCCCTCATTTCATTTGCTCCCTTTCTTTTCTGTGCCAAGCCCCAGCTGACCTTTGAAAGGCTTACATAGACACTAAGATGCTTAAACCACCACCTGTTGCCAATAGAGGTACCCGCCTTCTGGGCTGTGCCTGGTTTTCACCATGAGGATTGCTCAGGAGCAAGCTGGAGACATGTGTGCAAAGGGTCTCCTCAAAAACTGCTCTTAATGGAGGAAAAGTAAGGCCTACCTGGTTTTGTTGCTGACCTTTCCCAGCATAGTGACTCGGGTGCAAGCTCCCGGGTTTCCTGGCCTGCAGGATTCAGCTCACTGCTGCAGCCTCTCTGTTCCTGGGGATGGCCAGCGGGTTCAGGGGTTGTACCGGGCTGCCTGCAGGACGGGGCCACATGTTGCATTGGGTGTCTGACAAATGGCTTCTGCAGATGTGTGATAACTGCCTGATGGCACTGCACAGCCCTGCCAGGCGACGGGCTCGCATCAAGACGTAAACCTTCAGGTAGAGCAGGAAGCTTGTTTTATCAGAGTGCAGGCAGTGAGGCAAAAGCCCCTTTCTGTGGGCTTGGTTTCCAGCCTTCTGTCTCAAGAATCTCTGGAATAAGCAGCAAGCATTGCAGACTGTTGCTATGAATTTCTAGGTAGATATGAAACTTTTGGTGACAAGAGGTCACAAGACCTTTCTCCTAGCTGCCTTCAAGTGGCTGACACCCCAACTCAGCAAAAGCAATTAAAGCTGTGCTGCCTGTGCCTGTTCAGCAAACTAATTAAGTCTGTGTTTAATTTAAAATTGTGTGTCCTATTAAACTTCAAGCTTTTTAAGCATATTCTAACAGGTAATTGCATGGTTAGGTGCTCTACTGGAAATGGGGAGTTTACTGGGTCATGATATAAGGAAGAGACATTAGTGAATGACCTAACCTCAGAAACAGCTGTAAATCCAGGGGAACTTAATTAACTAGTGCAGAGCTTCTCCATGTTTGTATTGTGTTATGGTGTCTTTTTATTTCTTTGTTTTGTAAAACTTATTTATAAAACTGTAAAAAAATATTTTTCACTCTGTTGTCCAAGACCAAAACAGATGAAAAATGCATTGTAGTTGCAGAATGTACTTTCTGACCATTTTTTTTCCCAGGAGGAGAATTCTCAATTTAAGCAGGGCTGCTTCTAATGGAGCCTGCAGTGCCTTGCGAGAGGATACAGTGAGGGTTTTCAGCTATCAGATGAAAGGATGAGAATGGTCTTAGAGAATTTGATACCATCAGCACCCCAAGCCTGGCCTCCAGACTGCCCGACACCAAGAAGTGGTGTTCATCTATGTGCACATCCACTTGTAAATACTCCTGAGTCCAGTTAAATCTAACTTGGTACTGAAACCCAAGGGAACTCCTACTAACTAGCAGGAGGCCAGCACTGTCCATGTGTGCATCTTCCACTGGCATAGCTGGTCACAAGGAATTCATCTCCCATCGCTCCAAGCTCGCTCAAAAGGTACTAAGTGCAACATGCACGAAGCTTAAACTGCCTGGCAGGGCTTGGTGAGCCTGACCCACTGTGGAGCTGAGGTCAGACACGTCTCTCACTGTAGCACAAACCCACTGGACTGCAGTAACATCAATGCCTGGAGAGCATGAGCCTGAGCACCTGGTAAAAATTTACCATCACCAAGCTTGGGCCAGTTCAACTCTTTCTGGGCCAGAAGGTATCTCTGCTGCTGGTTTGAGAGTGTTCACCTTGGTCAAACTGCTCTGTTCAAGGTGGGTATGGCTCTTACTTAAAATTGGGAGGGTGGGGGGACACACCAACATGGTGTGTATATATATGCATAGCAGTGCTGATGTTCCTGGCATGTGCTGCTTCTGCTTTCCAATGCAGAGGCTTTGTTTTAATTCTGGCATCTAAAATTTGGCACCTAAATTCATATTTATACATGTGAGGAGAGCTTGTCTGACTTCCAACGCTGCTTTGCCCTCCTAATTGCTATTCACTTCCATGAAAGTGGAAAAGGGGGACTGGGGGAGGGAGGGGAGTGGTCCTGCTCTGTGAAACGCAGACTTTAGTCACCTGTGCATGTGTGTCAGATCTCCACAGCAAACCCATGCTGGAGCTGTGGACCTGCATCTCGTAAATTCTTGTCTCTTCTCTTTCTTACTATGCTGGCCATGCTAGAGCAAACATGCCTGCATCAGGGTTTCCTGCAATGCGCTTTCTCTTTATGTTTTCTCCCGAGAGGGGGTTGTGCAAATAACGAGCAATAAAGGCTGTTATTTAAAGGCCCCTGCACTGCACTCTATGTCAGTCTCTGCTATTTGGGGCTTTTGCTCAAAGGGAAGCAGCCATGGGAGGAGCTCAGCGTGCAGATCCTGAGCCAAGCTCAAACCCATTTGTCAAGGCAGCAGGCTGGGACAGGAGCAGGCTTCTCCAGGCAGCACTGCCACCGCCGTGCCAGCCCCAGGGACCCAGCACAAACCAGGGAGCAGCACTCCATCCCCACGGGGACTCCTCACCCCGGTGTTAACCCTGCAACAAGGTCCAGTGAAAAGGCATGCCAGGTAGCTTAAGTACACTTAACTCCAGGCTGCATTTGTGCACAGGACATTCTGGACACATCCAGACATGTGGTTTTGGGGTGCAGGAGGCCACAAGTCCAGGAGGCATCTGGAACACTTCCCATTTGTATTTGGACAGCACGCTACCTCTGGTGTGTGAACTCATTAAATACAAAAAAGTCTTTTTATTTCCCTTTTTTTATTCCAAGATTGTATAAAAATAAATCAAAACTTGTAGTAATGTCACAGGGGAAAAATATGGGGGAAAGTATGGTTAAAAAGAAGGACTTGCTATAGTTCACAATACTGTGACTGGTCTCTGAGACAAAAAAGTCCCTTCCCTTTGGATGCTCAGGGACAGTCTGAAAACCACAGAGAGCAATTCACGCACACAAAAACAAAGAGCATAGCTGCTACTGAATTGCTCCCCCACAGACCAGGGGTTTGGTCACAGCTTCATCACGGTGCTGCTGGGCTGCTCAAGAAAAGCTCACTGGCTCTCTGAGGGTGTTTCTTCTGCACCTGAATATCCCTGCTCTGACTCTCTCCTTCAGACCACAACAGGCTTCCTCGGGAGTTTATGGCAGGAGTGATAGCAATAACAAAGGCAGGTCTGTAAGGAGACCAGGAGGCATCGTTGAAGGTTCAGCCACACTTCACCTGCACGTGCCAGATTATTTGTCTGTTTTATTTTTGCAAAGTTATGTGATGTGGAGTCCCCATGTGTCAGAGCTCTGCTGTCGTGTGTATCAGTGAGCCAGTCTAGTCACGTCTCCCTCCTTATCCCTGCTTTCCCTAGGATCAGAATACCCCCTCCTCTTTTTTAAATGACCCTTGTCCTGCATGATCCCATTTCTTCACCTCTCCCCCTGGCTCCTTTATTTTCTTTCAACATTGTTTTGACCCCAGCATGTGTGTGCATAATTTAGCAGGGCAGGTGAAAGCCGAAGGGTGGGCTGGTGCAGCCTGTGAGAGGCAATAGTGTGTAGTGGAGGGTGACGGGAAAAGCAAATCCCATTAGGATGGGTTGGTTTTGTTTTTGTTTGTTTAAGGCTTTAAATGAATACAATGAACAACTGTGTTTGCGTGGCGGTGAGGCCTTAGAGACAGTGCCGGTGAGGGCTCACCACTCAGCCTGGCGAGGAGCACCTCTTTCCTGGCGTGTCTGTGTTAACCTTCACGTGTGTGTGCCCCAGTAGTGTTAAAACACTGTCAGGGAAGAACCAAAGCGGCTGGGAATCCTTCCCCCACAGCCGTGCAACCCCCCCGGCGGCGCCGCTTGCCCCAGTCTGTCATGCGCTGCACCCCCTGCCCTTTATGCTGCCTGCCAAAATACGGGGATGTGGGTGCACAACGCGGACAGGTTACACAAGGGAGGTAAAAAAGACCGTGTGAAGAAGGGGGAGGGCACCGGGAGAGGGTCTGGTATTACCGGGAAAGTTGGGTAAAGGGGATGAAATGTCCTGAGATCAGACATGAGGAAACAAAAGAGAGCTGAGAGGAAAACAGGCAGTGGGTCAAAGAGGAGGAGAAGAAAATAGTGATGTAGATGTGAAAGAGAAAAGAAGGGATTTTCAGAAGCGGATGAGTTTTCCCTGCTCTAAGCAAAATACAGAAGATTGGGTGGGGGTGGCAGCGCTCACCCTCTTGAAAAAATCAGGTCGTCTCGCAGATTGTTCCACCCAGCCTCTGGAGTTGAGGTCTCCAAAGTGGGGTGTGCACAAGACGCCGGAGCGCAGGAAGAAAATAATTTTCTCCCGGCGGAGCGGTGACGGGCTCGGCGCT
>NW_020799092.1:17659856-17682771 GCF_003259725.1 Athene cunicularia | reverse complement strand
AGAGACAGCCCCCGGGTGTGTGTACGGGACACGCTGTCAGTTCCGAGAAGTGAAGGGATTTAAAAATCCTGTCTTATTCCTTAACTGCAATTAGGTGCACGGAAAAGTTAGTCGTGGCCAGTGTGTTGCACTCGGCGCTGTGCAGCCATAGGCAGTAAAGCAAGTTGGGTGCTAGATGACATTTTTAAGTGCCGAGCATGGTAGAAATACTCAAATATATTGGTGTGAAAGAAGGCTGGGTTGAGACAGTTTAACAAATGAAGAATAAAACCCACAAGTGATGCAAGGGCAATCGCTCACCACCTCCCACCACAGACTGATGCTCAGCCAGTCCCTGAGCAACAGCAGCTTTGGAATCTCCCCCTTCCCCACAGTTTTTATTGCTGAATGTGATGTTATGGGGTACGGAACATCCTTTTGGTCAGCCTGGGTCAGCTGCCCCCGCTCTCCCACCCCAGTGTCTTGCCCACCCCCAGCCTACTCACTGCTGGGGCAGAGTGAGAAACAGGGCAGGCCTTGACCCTGTGCGAGAACTGCTCAGCAACAGCTAAAAAAACACTGTTGTGTTACCAGCACTGTTTTGGACACAAATCCATAACACAGCACTACATGGGCTGCTGTGAAGAAGATTAACTCCGTCCCAGCCAGACCTAATAGCGCTGGGAAACCTGGTGAGAGACACTGTAACGCAGGTGCTTTGAAACAAAGGTAGCAGAATTCAGAGACCATAGAGACAATTACCAAAAAAAAAGTACTCAAATATTTCAGTTAAAAAAATAGTTGGTAGTAGAGGTAAAGCAAAAGTAAGCAGAATATTCATTCAGCACTTGGGTAAGGATATTACTGGTGCTTTTCTCTAGAAAGAGTCGGAGATCCTCAAACACACACACACCTTTGATCACAAGGCTTGCCTTTGATCACAGGAAACAGCGCCGTGCCTGTGCAGGGGATTTTATACTACCTCGGCTGGATATCAAATATTAGCAGCTCCAACGCATCCAGTGCTGGAACCACTGATTGTGAGATTCCCAGCAAATTGATAGAACTACCTGAAGGCAGAGTCTGGATGGTGAAAGGTCATGGAGGCCCGTTCATCCATCTCAGTTGCCCACCCTTTGAACAGAAATAGGAGTCCTCTGGCTTCTTAAATCCACTGCTCTCCAGAGGATCCTGGCTACAGTAATGATGAAGACTATCACTTTTTTTTTTTTTTTTTTTTTTTCCAAACAGACTCCCCCCCCCTTCAATATATTTCACCTCAGCTGCAAAGGCAGCAGCCTGATTTCAGCCCTGCGAGAAGAAAACTGAGCAGAGAAGCATGTCTGTTTTTTCTTTCCTCATTACCTCTTTCCAAGTTTTCAAGGGAGACAGGGTTTCACCATGAAATACTCCAAGGTTTTGAGCTATGTGCAGATGCTCGAGAAGCCAATGATCTGCTTTGTGGAAAAAGAATAACTGATAAGCAATCTCTGAGAAGTAAACTGCCTGTGGTTTACAACAGAAACAATGCTTGTGTTCCTTTCATAATGTTTTATTACTCCTTATGTTTAATGAAAACTTTGAGAAATTTTTTCTGAACCACATTTGTCATTTATGACCTTACTTCACTACAAGTGGAGGTTGCAAAGAAAGGATTTGGGGTTTTAAGAGATTTTTAATAGAGTATGTGACTCGTTGCCCTCTAACTATAGGCAGGAAGGGTCACAGGACAATGCACACACTTACTGTAAAGCTCAGTTTTCTGTGGCTGCCTTTTCTCTCACTTTTCTTCTTCCTTCTTTTCTCTCATCATCTTAATTTTCCTCATTGCGATAAGCAGAGTTATCAATGGTTCTAACTGGTCTGTGCTGAGCTCTCTGTTACTGAGCCATGTCACTTGCTTGCCCAGGGCACTGTATTTACTCTCTGAACTGTGAAGCAGTTATTCTTTAGTTTATTACAGCCTCTGTCTCCATTTATTAATAGGCCTCCTCAGCAAAGGGCACTTGAAGTATGTTGCTGTTACAATAACGATCTTCTGAAACCGATTCTGCTGCATCTACCCTTTCTACCATGCAAAATGTGTTTCTCCTGTGCTCTCCATGGCCTGGCATATATGCTCTTTATATAGGCTTATATGACAGGTTACCCTGGCAGGACAGCTGTATGATCTTCAATCTGTTTTCTGGAGAGTAAACATTCATTTCTTTAAGGACTTGTAGGAAAAATCTGTTTTAATCCTCAGGAATCCTGCAATCAGAGAATCTGGCTTGGTGGGAAGGAACCCCACCAGTGGCTCTGACACACCATGCTGCATGAATGGGGCCTGGCAAGTGAAAAGAAGCCCTGTAACTCCTCTGGAAAACCAAATGCAACTGCTATTGCTCTTGTGCAGAGGAGACTGTCTGATCATGCTGAGCATCCCAAAAAGGATGAGAATGAGTGTGATACATCCAGGGAAATGCAATCACAAACTCTGATCTGGTGCTAAGTGATGCTAATGAAAAGGCTCCAGCAGACTTTAGAGTAGACCCACAGGTAAGAAGAAATTATATAACTTGAACCTGGCTGTTGATAACAACCAAGAGGATGAAATTATGGTATCATCAATCATGGCAGTACTGTTAAACCTTTTGGACAAAGGTTAGGATAAGTGTGAGCAGGGACAGGACAACTCTCCAGCTCTTACCGACCTGATTCCTCAAGCAGTCTGGTCTCTTTTGAGACCAGGGGCTGTCTCTTCAGGGCAGAGTAACATAGCGCAGAGGTACCAAGGTGGTACTGTGGGCATGTAGATCCCCAAAGTCCTCTCTCTTGCCCTCTACCCTCCCAGTACCCAGACTTTCATACACGCAGTAGCTCTGCAATGGTTTGCAAGGGAGAGGAAGAAGCCTCAATGCCTTCCCCTAAGCTGCTTCAGGAGCAAAAAAGGACATGCTGCTCTGTGAAGCAGGTCAGGGCAGAAACACTCAGAGAAGGGTGGGGTCAGGACAGGACACAATAAAGGCACAGAGCAGAGTAAAAGATGAGTATTAATTTTGTCCAGGAGAACGAGCCCAGTAATTGCAGGCTGTCTAGTCTTAGCTCATTTGCAAGGAAAATAAAGGAAAACTTGTATGGGATTCAGTCAAGAAAAAAATAAGGGTAAGAATATCGTTAATGCCACTTTTTTATGGTAACCATAAGCACACTTATCAAACAAACCTGATTTTTGTGCTTTGGTGAGACTACATGTTTGGTTGACAAAGGTAATTGATAATGTATGTGAAATTGTGTTGGGCATGTGAGTCAGTAGTGCAGTGCATTTTGAGTCTAAAAATGAACACTGTGAAAATATCAATGCAGTTTGCATGAACAGCACCAAGAGGAGGCCTGCTGACAGACCTCAAAGAGCCAGTGAGGAGTCCAAGAGAGGCTCATGGAGATTAGGGCGATGCTGGAAGCTGCTTAATCCATTAATGTAACAATTTAACCTATGATCTAAATGAACATGAAATCACTATTTATACCAGCAGGGGCTGGCAATGATTAGCAGGACAGAAAACAGTGATGAAGACAGTCACGCAGAGTGATCGGGCATGCTCTGATAGCAAAGGGCTGCTTAGTCTTGGAAAGGTGGAAGCTGTGAGTAGTAGATGAGGAAGTTTTAGCTTAGTGGAAGGCATTTACGAGTCTGAAACAGTCAAGGTATTAGAGGATATTTGGTGAAATGAGCAATTTTTGATCCTGAGGGCATAAAGGGTCTGTCTTGGATCCAGAAGCAAGCGGCAGAGGCTCTCCAGAACACAAGACCTCCATGATCAGGGCCCTCCCTGACTCCCTCTCAAGATTCCTAAGCAGCAGAGAGCCTTTTCCTCCCCAGTACATCTCCAGCCAGTGCTATGGAGAGGACACTGCTGCCTGCACCCCACTGCCCATCTGTCCTACAGTGTGAACAGGAGTTGAATAGTTTAAAGCCCAGGTGGACAGCAGAACAGATAACCTTCAGGTTCTGCCTCCTGGTGCCATTTGCTCGATTAATATGCTCAGGTCTGCCATCAGGGAAGACTGAGCTGTTTCTGAGCAGAGTGGGATCACTCTCTTTTTGCAAACTGATACTCTCTTCTCTGCCATGAGCCTGGCAGGGGCAGGCAGCAGCAGGGGAGCGGTTGCCTGGGAACTATGCAGCACGCCCCAGTGGGAGAAACAGTAGAGTCAAGTGACAGTACCCTTCTCAGGTTTACCTGTTTGTTGGGTTTTTTTGTTTTGTTTTGTTTTTATACAGAGTTGTTGCTTTTCTTATCTGGGAATAATGAGTTGTCACGCTTGTGTACCACTGCCAAGGGCAGGAGGCTGTACAGGCTTGTGAGGCAGCCAGCACACTAACTCACCTCATGTTGCTGCCAACAAGGGATTTTTTTTTCCCTCCACATAGTCTTCTCCAGGGCAGTTGAAATCAGCACTCATGTGAAGAGAGAAGCCAGCAGCCCCTGCCCTGCACTGCACTGACCCAACACACTTCAGGCCAGCAGCGGATCTAGAGGGCTCAAGAATATCTTTTATGAAAGGAAAGATGTTTCTTCAGCCAAAGGAAATCAGAAGATGAAACGTGAGATGAAACAAAGAAAGAGCATTTGTATGTAAGTCCTACCAGAAAAGATGGTTTCAACAGTCTCCACTTAAGCATAAACACACCTGTTCAAGGTCAAGTGCCAAAACCAACTCTCTCTTAAAGGCTGGCTTTTTCTGACTCATCCCAACATTGCTGTTCATTCATTCCTCTTTGTCTAGCTGTGGTTTTCAGTAGCTCAGTGTCTTCTTTATTCTCCCTGGATTTAGGAGAAATTAACACTCGCCTGCCTGAAGGTATGTGGGTAGATATTCCCCAATATACTGCTTTAACAGCTCTGTGATATTTGAAACTGTATTGGTACGTTGTCACTGTTTTCTTCCTATTTGCTTCCCTCTAACATTCTTCTGTACAGCCTGGCAGGAAAATAGCCAACAGAAAAACTGAGATATTGTTGACATTCATAAAAATAACTTGTTTCTCCATCAGTTTTCACACACAGATTTTTTCTTACTACTTCTGTTACAACCACCCTAAACCATCAGCAAGTGATTTCTGCAGAAAAAGTATCAGGGATTTCAGTATCTGTGCATCCTGCTGGGCTACATTTGATACAGCATCTTAAACAAATGGACCCAAATGGCCAAAAGATCCAGATTTTCCAGGCTTATGGTGAGTAATGCCACAGGCCTGTCCTGAGGCGTTGGCCCACGGAGGTCCCAGCAGAGGCACAGCAGCTCTGGTGCCGATCTACTGGTGGTGTATGTATGACATTACATTTTCTGTGTATATGTGCATGGCTTCGCTATCCTCAGAAACATCTTGTTAGGTCTCACACACAGAGAAAAAAAAAACCTCAGCAAGCTCCAAAAATGAGTGTCCAGAAGAGGAAGGGCTGAAGCATAACTCCCTGACCATAAGCAGGAATTGAACTTATTAATTAGGTCTACCTTGCTTCTCTCTCCCTAGGAGCTTACCCTGAGGAATGTTTCAGTTTCTGCATATCCCTGACTTTTATTTGATCATCTGATATTCCTGAGGTTTGCAGGGTAAGCCTGCTTTCCTTTATGTGAGATACTGTTAAGTTACTTATAAAAGCGGGACAATTACTCTAAGTGGTGAATTATCAAAACATGCCAAAAGGCAGCCCTCTTCCCTATAAGCTTTTTGTATTTGGCTCTTCTTTCCTTCCCTGCAGTTAGTGTGTTCATCCTCCTTCTTGTGCACACTGAGAAACTAATTACACTGATATAATTCCCCTGGATTTGAGGGGATTACCTTTCCAATTGCATTGGTGAGACACCCTTCTGTCCTTTAGTTGCCCTGACCAGAGTTGTATTTAAGGGAATAAAATCAGTGCAACTGTCAGAAGCTATGAATTATATAGGGGGACTCATTAGACCTTAAGGAACCATGCAGATCTCCTGTAACTTGCCTGAAGGTACCCAAGTTTAACCTCCTTAGAGTCCAAAAGTTTATCTCTGACTCTGACCAAATCTAATTTATTCTCTAGTTGATGCAGTGTTTTGCCTTCTACTTTCCTTCTACACAGTTTTCCATCTCTCTGCATCTTCCTTTCTTTACCTCATTATTGCTTTTGCTCCTCAGCTGCATGTTATAATAAAGTGTGTTTTTTTTCCAAAGCATTTCTGCATGAGACTGTAGCAGAGCTAAGGCTATGGTGAAAGAAAAGATACCAAAAATATATCAGGCGGTGCGCTGCTGGGTAATTTAAAAAAAATAACATGTCCTGTCTTAGTCAAACAATACAGCATTTGATAAGCAATCTGCAGTGGAGAGGATAATTTTAAAAGGGTAGTCCACCTGCAGCACAGAATCCAAGAATAAGAGGTAAGCTTCAGGCTGAAATCCCAGCCAACGATCCTCACCACCCTTTCCCATTCTTTCTCTGAGGTGGAGGTAAGAATGCTACAGCTAGGGACTAGGACATTTGACAAGGTTTTTTATTGTAGCAAGAAATGACAAAATGGAAAGGAGGGATATGGATGGTGAGGGATGGAAAAGATTGATAATTGTTTCCTTGGCAACTAAAACTGTGGAGCCTCATGCAGGAATCCCCGAGAAAAATCCTAGAGGAAGCCAGGCTAGATGATCATAATGGTCTCTTCTGCCTTTGTACTCCATTTCAGGCTAAGTTTACATATCACAGTGTAGTGCTGCATAAAGAGATCGAGTTAGTGCTAAATGGAAACCAGAAGCTGTATGGTTGTAAGAAATTCTTGGGAGGAAGAGAAGCGCTATTGTCTCCCTTCCATAAAACGGGGAACATTTTATAATGCAAAAGATTGAATAACTTGGCAAAGATTATTAAAATGTCTTTTGCAACTCAGAGGACAGGCACATTACAAGTCCCTGCCTATCACTCTCATCACTGCAATGAGTGATGAGGGTGCACCAAAGATATTCAAGGAATTCGAAGAAGGGCTAGGAGAGCAGAAAGGAGGAGAGGTGGGTGCTGTTTAATGAACGCCATTTTCCCACCTAGCAGTTCAGTGCTTCCTGGGGGCTGCCGGCACAAAAAGGTCCCAGTCCTGCACAGTGTTTGGCTGCAGCAGCACTGAATCTTCATCAGTGGATTTAAATGTAAGAACTGGGGCATATTTATGAATATTAATGAAAGAAAGATTGACTAACTTCATGCTATTAAAAGATTTCTAGTCCCAGAGAGTAGGTGGAGTCTTTTAAAAAAATGTATAATGAAATACAATATGTGATACACAACTTCAAGAGCACTAAGAATGTCGATTTTGATACCTTCTAATTTTCTGTTTATATAGTGCTTTGCAAGTATGAAATGGAAATATGCCTTCATTTGAACATTCTTCCTTTTTCTCCTCTGTGTCCCATGTGGTGTTTTTTAATGCAGAATTTCATGGTCAGGCATTCTGGGGAGCCACTTGGCAGTGGGCAGCTAGTATTGATTTCTGCTCCAAAAATAGAGCATCCAATGCTTGTATACTTATAAATGTATGTGTGCATGCATATATATGCACATATATATATATATATATATATAAATGTGTGTTGCAAAGATATAAAATACATAGGAAAGTTAAATCAGAACTGTAATTAATAAGCTTGCCAGTTCTAGTGTATACTTTTGTGCTAGCAGTGCACATAACACATAAATGCTGGAAAGCATAATATTCTGTATTAATAATATACCCCAAGCAAGAGGCTGGTGCATTACTATACATTCACTAGAAACCAGAGATTCAGGGCAGCAGAATTTCCAGTCAGCCACATGAGAAAGAAGTACTACAGCATCAAGGCAGCCAGTCCACTTATTTCTGTCTGTTCACGATGCTAAATAATTGCCGAGGCCTGCATCGCTATCACTTACTTCTCAGAGTAGCCTAATGATAGGAAACCAGCTTTGTGAGTGATTTCCTGCAGAAGTGAGCAAAGGTGTTACATGTGTCTGTCTGATCCTCTGCAAGGAATGAGTGACTGTGGCAGCTCTAACAAAGCAGATGAAGAAAATGAAAGGATCCTTAGGGAGCTAATATATATTTTTTACTCTTTGGTGTCTGTGATGGAGATGGCTGGCATATAGCGCAAAATGAAATTTGTGTTCCCTGAGACTTTATTCTGGGCTAGCACTAATATTTAGATATAAAATACCATGTAAGTAAAGTGCCAGAATGGCCCTGTTTGCAGGTTCAATGAGAAGGGGCAAATATAAAGCATGCCAGCCAAAATAAGATGGGAGAATCCTGCCTTAATGTCTGAAGTATTCCTTAAAGGTAATTAGTAATGGGGTATCTATGTGTATGTATCTGGGTGTGTGACGATATAATTAGTTTATAAAATGTGAAATGCGAACCTAAAACCAGTGAGTTTGTTTTTCACTACTTTCCTGTTTAAAATCTTGGGGTTTTCCCTCTTTTTCTACTTACGTTTCACATTTTAATATCCGAAGTGTCATGTCTCTAGTTCCTTTTCTTTGATGAAGGTCATCTGGAGACCTGAATAATGATGTCAGATAAATGTGTAGCTTTTATATGGAACAGAAATTTCACTGCTTGGAGAGGCTGCTGTTCCTCTAGGGCAAAAAAAAAAGATGGAAGATATTTGAGGCAGTGAAAATAAAAAAGGAATTTAATTTTATTATTTTGATTCATGGTTACCCAAAATGTGACATCAGGGTTGGAATTCATTTCATCTAACATTATCGATCTACAAGAAAGGACCTAGTTATTGAAGCCTTTCTCTATAGACAAAGGAGAAAGCCAGGTAAGGACAGAGGCTGATGTCTGCCCTATCTTACCTGGAAATGCGTATTATTTCTTTCATTCACAACAAAGGAATGGAGCTTAGAGACTGTTTCAAAGAAATGCATGCATGTAACTTCAGTTAAAAGGGATCTATTACATTTGTCCTGGTTGAGTGAAGGAATGCAAGTTCTTTCCAAAGTGGATGTAAGAATAGTTTCCTCCTACCAAAGAGTGGAGGTCTGTAAGCAATCAAGGATGCCGTATACCGAGCACAAATAAGGAAATGCAGGACAGGTATTTCAGAGGAACAGAAATAGAGGGGGATGTATTAGAGCAGGAGTCAAGTTTTCTGAAGCTTCAAGGAACTATACTCCACAGCATGACATTATCCACATTTTTCAAAATGTACAAAATGTACTTCCTTCCAGAAAGACAGGTCAGTTGGCCAGGTTAATTCATTGATTTGGGGAACTTAGCACATTGTCACTGACTTGTATAGGTCTCAACTTCTTTGGTATTCTTCTTTAAGTCCTAGATTCTGGAATCACATGATTTAATAAAAACTTGGACTTTACTTGAAAAGAAAAACTTTTTTCCCCTAGATTGTGGAGTAAAACTTCAAGATGCGAACTGTAAAGGCTCCAAAAAGGGAAAAGCAAATACAAAAACAGACATGTATGATCCCTTAGCCAGCCTTATGATTTCTGAATACTCAGATTTGAACACCAAGTTGGCATTAATGTCGGGTTAACATCATCCATTGCCTGCCTTCCAAAACTGTGTAAGCTGTGTTATACAGAGAAGGAAAAAAGGATGTAATTCTTGGTATGGCCTTCCTCTTTTCTTCCCCTTCCCCTGGGTATTCATAATGCCACACTTTGCCCCATATGTGCAGCTCAAGAGACATTTAGAGGTACAATTATGGTGCAAACATAACTGGGTTACTGCCACAATAACACAAAAAACCACTCTAGCTAAAGTATATGTATTGCAAGCCTGTGATGTTAAAATCAGATTTCCTTAAAGTGCCTTTGGTTGCAGACAATAAAAACAGCCTGTATGGCAGAAGACCACTGAAAATAACTTTTAAAGAAAGGATCCATTTTTACAATAGCAGCATTTCAACTGATGTGCAGACCTTGGTTCATAACTGAAAGTGACACAGCCAAGGGAACTAGTAGGATTAGGCTATGGGAATTCATCTGAACAATGTTTTGCATTCAGATAATTGCATGAAATTGGGCTATTAGCGTAAATTTTGCAAATTGCAATAACATAAAACAAAGTAAAATATTCCCAGTGTATACATTCAACTAATGTGCTAAAAGGGAACCACAACTGGTTTCAGACAGAGCACAGAGAACTTCCATTAACTATTCAAAGCTGTGTCCAAATATTGTTCCCAGTCTCACAGGTTCCTCAAGTGGACTTTCAAAAGGAAACTTTTTTTTATAAAGCAGTAAGTAAATAAACATAATTTAATAGTTAACTTGTGGTTTTCACTGGCAAGGACATTACTAACATGTCCTTTATCTGACCTTAATTTAACGTTGCATAAAATATCACCAAAAAGAACTGGAGAAGGAAGGAGTTTCGGCTCAACTTGCAGCTGCTCGCTCCGTAGCTCTCCTAACCAAACGTCAGCGGTAGGTGCAGCTCATGCCTTTATAACTTCTTCCATGGGAAAGGATTACTCTGTCCTGTGGCTTTCCCCTAGCTAAGCAAAAACATTATCAGGAGAGGTGTCCCAAATCCTCCTTTGTCTCAGTTTCTTGGTCTTTACTTTTTACCCTGCATTCACCCTTGGGACTCACGCTTGGTATTTGGAATGAGTATTTACAGAGGGCAGTTTTAGAGGTGGCTTTGGACCACACAGCACCAGCCCAGACAAATGCTGGCCCACCACTGACTCAGGCTAATTACTCTAATGCTTTGAGCACAGTCTGGCTAATGCCTACTGCCGTGGCACCTAAGAAGGAAGACTGCAATTAGTCATGCTTTTATCTTTATTGAAGACTTGGCTGCTCAGGAGCATTGTGCCAGACACATGACTCACTGGACTGCTGGGGCAAATGCCTGTGTCACTAATGTCTCTATGGGGTCCGGAGGCAATTTTCTGATTTGCCTGTCTTTTCTCTCTCATTTTTGAAGAAAGAGAAATAATTTTAATTATTTCTGCGATGCACATAGAATATGATAATATTCAAATAACCAATTAATGCATTTGTGTCAGTAATTCAATCTCTTGACTAGTGTTTTTCAGCTTAAAATCCATATCAGAGTACTGAAGAAAACACCACGTCAGCATCCTGTAATGAATGTAAACGTAAAAGACAGCTGAGCTGTGAATAAGAGGTACCTTAGTAACACCAGAGCTTTCAGCTCATTTCTCTGTGACTGAATTTAGCAGCGGAGTAAGCCTTTCATGGCATCTAATGTTGTTCCCTGGATTCTGCCCTGTGCCCAATCTATGTGAGCCTTAAAATTCCAGAAGAGGAGGGTTCTGTTGCTGTCCATGAAGAGTGATTTCCATGTTGTTGTATCCCACTGCCAGAAATTTCATCTGGAGTTTCTGACTCAGGTTTGCCTTTTTTTGGGTTAAAGTATTTATCTTTCAAATATTGACCTTAACAAACTCTTCTTTTTATTGACAATTAAACCTTTTCAAGTGTTTTATGTCTCTATTATGTCTGACAGTCACAAGTCTGTACAATGGTCTTTTAAATTTTACTTAGGGCACAGCTGTGCTGTGACACACCATGGTGCGAATAACCCTGAGGCAAAGCTGAATGAGCCAGCTCCAAAACCAGGATTTGTACTTTGGCTATTCTCTAGAGACAGACAAGGACCATCTTTTCTGGCTTCCTTTGTTCTGTGTCTGTTGGGTTTGATACAGCAGGATCCTGATTTGCAGGCAGGGTTTGTAAGCTCTACTTTCAGAAAAGAAAAAAAGTAATGGAAGTAGCATCACTCCAACTGCAGTTTTCAATGCTAAACAAGGGTGTTTGGTGGGGGACAATGCTGGTTGAAGAAAATAATGTGAAACATGGTTTAGGAATCACACAATTTGGGCCTCAAGTAGAGTCATGTAAAATAAGTTTCTTGCTTTACAGAGACCTGGATGGTGACATTTCACTGAGAGATGGGGAAGCAACAGGAGTAGAAAAGGTCTTTATGGTAACATAAAGGTGGAAAGACTGCAGGAAGACAAATGTGAATGAAGAAAAAAGAGTAGAGAACAGAAGTATAGGTGTTTTGTGGCAGGTATTGAATGGGAGGGATCCCGGGGTTGTAACTTTTAGAGGCACTATAAAGCATCAGCAGTAGGAAACCAAAGTAAATTTGAGGGAAGGGAAAAGGGCTGTTACAGCATTCATGTCAGGAAGATCAAGCTACCAGCAGATGTGAGCAGGAGCAAAACTCACTAGAGGTGAATGTCATGGGCAAGATTTTGAAAATGTTCATTACAGCTGCTCCTACTAAAATCTGGCAAAGCATCTACCTATTGCCTCATTTTGTTATTCTTACTTTCCAAAAACCACTAATCCTTGAGTCTGCAAAACCTGCAGATCTTCCTTGTTCATTATATAAATTAGGATAGCATTTGATTTATCTTTGGTATAAACTATATTGGGGCCAGACAGGAGGAAGCCTTATCTTTTTATATGAAGTCCAAATGGTTTCCGGAATGGGAGATGTACCCTGAATTATGAAGTGATGATTGGAAACAGATGTGGGGGAGGATTTTGCAAGGTCTGGATATATTTTGGAAGTATTTATTGACATTGCATAAAGTGGCAGGAACGTTTGTTGATTCTGTTTTGTGGGCAGAGTAATATGGATGTATGTGTTAGTGACCTTTTCAGTGAGCACTCTGTTTAAGATGGGATTACCAAGGATATTTTATAATAAATTCACTGTACTTAAAATTTACTTCTCTTAAGTTCCAAAACTACAACAGACAGGCTCTCTCTTGCTCACCTTTTGGGTGTCATTCTGTAACGCAGATAAATAATCTAATTGCTGTCATAATCAGTGCTACAGTAGCTTGAAATGTATTATTTTTATGGTAAGTTATCTATGTATAGATGGAGTTATTTTCAGTTTCTCAATGTATAAGGATGAAGGATAGTTTGATAGGGCAAAATATGTCTGCAGTGCAATAATTTCTGAATATGGTATGTCTATGTGTTATAAAACATTATGTTATAAACAAAATGGGACAGTTAAGGTCAAGATTGGTGGCAAGATATGAAGGAAAAAAGACCATCGGTTCAGAGAGCTACATACCTCTTCAGTGGAGGAACAATACTAAGCTCATTTATTCTATCATGTTGCCTCAGAAGAGCTGGTGAGATGGAAATTTGAGGTAAAAGGTTTTGGCAGGTGATGAAAGTGAATGAGTCAGAGGAGTCAATCAAAGTAACCAATCTTAGGAGGAGTATGAAGGTGTATATCAGAGACATTTGTTGCAGACCCATTGCCAGAAGTCTAGGAACTGGATTAAACAAATAGCCTAAGGTATTTGCAAAAAGATGACAAGCCTTTCAGCAAAATAGAGATGCACTTGGCCAGTATCTGTAATGTCTCGATGAAATCTGTACTGGAAAATGTGGAAAAAGCACTTTAATTATTAGACAACTCTATTTATAAAAGGCTATTTTTCTGAGTTACCTCCATGCATTTCTCCAGCTTAGCAGCTCAGAATTGAAAACACAGCATATATGCATCTCTTGCCTTTTTCCTTTTTTACATAGGAAGAATCTGGTATTTGTGTGGGCATTCCTGCTGCCAGTTCCCAATATTGCATTTTACAGTTACAACATGAGACCACATGAGACTATCCTGTTAAACTACACAAGAACAAAATTCTATATCCTAATGAAGTTTGGATTTTTCTTTCACCTTTTAACTTAGAAAGCATACTTTCTAGTACCTTCCCTGTACTTTCTAGAACAAAACTGATCTGTTTTGTTAGTCTGGCCTTCTGAAGTTGGCTCCTTTCTCTTTCGGTGCCAGCAGCTGTTGCTGGCATCATCATCAGTTAGTTAAAAGGGGCAGGGCAGAAGTAACCTAGAGCACAAGTCTGGATCGAGTGAAGTATGAGAGTTTAGAAGTAGAATGAAAGTGCACGAGACTGGGCCGTATTGATCTGTAAATGGTTTGACTCTTTTTTATGTCACATACGTGCAACTTTTCACAGCAAAACCGTAATGAAAAAAGCACTCTCTGCTTCCTTAGACACAAGCATTGGTAAGAAAACTAGATGTCTGAGAGCATTGGGAATAGCCTAACAAACTGTCTGAAGGTCTTCACAAAGCCAAGCTAGGACCTCTCGCCTTGAACATTTTTTCAATGGGTAGTTCAGCAAGTTGGAAACATTCACCAAAAAATCTCTTTCTTCACAAATTTCAGCAGCAGCAAAAGAGCAGGAGAAAACAACCTTCTGTTTTGTTGGGTTTTTTGTTTTGTTTTGTTTTGGGTTTTTTTAAATATAAATATTGTTCACTAAAACAAAAAATATCTTCAGCAGCTCTGGTCACTGAGTCCCAAACCAGTAATAACTGCATGTTAGATTACTGAGCAGTTGTCTGGTTCCATTGGAAATAATATCGATGGTCTCCCATTCACTTCAGCATGTCTGAAACAGTGTTTTGAAGTGCAGTTTTGAGGAATGGTGTTCCAGATTTGAGTGTTACATAACTTTATGAAAAACAAAATGATTGGAAAGTACTTTCGGTTTTTAAGAGGGTCTAATGTCACACATTCCCTTCCAGCAAAACCCAGGCAAGAAGAAGAAATGAGCACTTCCACAAAGAGCCTTCTGAGGACGCTCTCGTTTCTGTCATTGCAGTGTGGGTGCTCACTTCCAGCTTCCAAATGTCCCCCTGCGTGTGTTCATTTGTGAGGTTTCTATTCAAAATGTCACAGGTTTTTTTCCTCTTTCATCCTTCACAAAACAAGCTCTCGGTTTCCAGGTGGAGCCTGTCATCATTAATCTAATCATACTTTGCACAGCCTTTGATTTTTTTGCATCCTCAGTCTTGCCCCAGTGATAAATCAGAGTAGCTGTCACTGTAGTGGAAAGCTCAGTAATGTCAAAAACTTCCTGGTGTATATGCAATGGGAAGTCATTCAGCTGTAAGTAAACAACCCTTCCAAGCCACACTGTTACAAAAGATTACTTCTACTCTCCCCTTAAGCAGGGGGAGTTAATATCTCTATCCATACTACGAAAGAGTACCATAGGAAAGATAATTTCTCACCTTCCAACTCAGTTACTTCTTGTGATGAATGCACTTAAGCTGCAGAGTAAAATGTAGTTAAAATTATAGCTAGTTTCACTTTGTGAGTTTGCAAGGGACAATGTAGGGAAGCTTGTGAGAGCCACAGATTCCAGGATTTCCGGCCTGTATTAATTTCCTAGCAAAATTTGCCGCATTTCCTCAGATTTCTGTTTTAGTAGAATCTAAGTCTTCTATGGATCTTTGTTTGTTTGTTTGGTTTTAATATTGTTATTATATATGTCATTCTTGAACTTAAGATACTTGTTAGAAGCATATAAGGTGGCTTGGGGTATTTTTGCTGTTCCAAAGGGAAAGGAAAAGCACAGCCTCCACCACAAGTCCCAGAATGTCATCCCTTCGAGGGATACCTGAGATGAAGTTCCTGCTGGTTATTCTGTAGCACCTTTTATCTGTGAATCTGCAATAGGTGAAAAGGACAAGAGAGAGAGAAGGTGGTGAGGATGCACTGACCCAGTCTAAAGAGGAAAATCCTCTCCCCACCTCCCTCATCCTCCATGGTGCCCCTTCACAATAGATTCGGGGCCCTGGAACTTTTGAACAAATAAGAGAAGGAGGAAGAAAATGAGGCAAACGAAGAAGACCAAGGTCCACCAAGGCCAGGTCACTTCAGACCAGGTATTAAAACCAGCTCTGAAAAGACCCCAGAAGAGTCATTGTAGTGGGTGACTCCACTCTAAGGGGTGTCGAAGGCCCCATATGCAGACCAGACCCGCTTCATAGGGATGTCTGCTGCCTCCCTGGGGCCCACATCAAGGACCTCACATCAACACTCCCTAACCTAGTGAGACCGAAGGATGACTACTCTCTCCTGTTTTTACAGGTTGGTAGTGATGACATCACCAGAAGAAGGCCTAAAGCAATGAAGAGAGACTTCTGGTACTTGGGAAAACTGCTTAAGGGGTCAGGGGCACAAATTGTGTTCTCCTCCATCCCTTTGGTTGGGAGGATGGATGAGGCAGATCACAGGAGAATTCAGCAGATGAATGGGTGGCTCCAAGACTGGTGTTACCATCAGGGTTTTGGATTCTTCAATCATGGGTTGGTATACAGGGCACCTGATCTTTTGACATTAGACGGGATGCACCTGTCTCGGAGAGGGAAGGGGATTTTGGGGCAGGAGTTAGCTGGGCTCATTGAGAGAGCTTTAAACTAGATTTGAAGGGGGAAAGGGGCAAAACATCGGTCCATCTGAAGTGCATGTATACCAATGCACCAGCATGGGTAACAAACAGGAGGAGCTTGTAGCCGTGATGTAACAGGAAAATTATGATGTTGTTGTTATTACAGAAAAATGGTGGGATGTCTTCCATGACTGGAGTGTGCCAATTGATGGTTTCAAGCCCTTTAGGAGGGACAGACAGGGAAGGAGAGGTGGTGGGGTGGCTCTGTATGTTAAGGACTGTTATGATTGCTTCGAGCACAGGTGTAGTGAAGACAGGGTGGAGTGTCTTTGCATTAGAATCAGGGGGAAGGCCAACAGGGCAGATGTTGTAGTAGGAGTCTACTACAGGACACCCAACCAGGACAGAGAGATGGACTCGATATTTTATAGGCACTTAGGTGAAATCTCACGATCGCTAGCCCTTGTTCTTGTGGGCAACTTTAACTTCCCAGACATCTGCTGGAAATACAACACAGCAGAATGAGACCAGTCCCGGAGATTCCTAGAATGTGTGGGAGACAAATTCCTGACGCAGCTAGTGAGAGAACCGACCAGAGAAGGTGCCCTGCTGGATCTCCTCTTTGTGAACAGAGAAGGGCTGGTGGACGACATGGAGGTTGGAGGCCGACTGGGGCACAGCGATCATGAAATAATAGTGTTCTCTATTCTTAGAGAGGTCAGGAGAGGGTCAAGCAGGACTGACATCCTGGACTTCAGAAGGGCTGACTTTGTCTTGTTTAGGCACCTGCTTGAAAGGATCCCCTGGGAGACTCTCCAGAAGGGTATAGGGGCCCAGGAAGGCTGGGCGGTCTTTAAGAAGGAAGTGTTAATGGCTCAGGAGCAGGCAGTGCCCAGGTGCTGTAAGAGAAGCCGACGCCAGAGAAGACCACCCTGTCTGAACAGGGAGCTTTGGCTGCAACTCAGGGAGAAAAGGAGAGTTTACAGCCTTTGGAAGAAGGGGCTACCCACTCACAGTGATTACAAAGAGGCTGTGAGGCTACGCAGGGTGGAAATCAGGAGGGCTGAAGCCCAACTGGAAATTAATTTGGCCTCTGCAATCAAGGATAACAAAAAAAGTTTCTATACGTATGTCAGTAGCAAAAGAAAGTCCAGGGAGAGTCTCCATCCCCTGCTAGATGCAAGAGGAAATTTGGTAACAAGTGACGAGGAGAAGGCTGAGGTGCTTAATGCCTTCTTTGCCTCAGTCTTTAATAACAAGTTTAGTTGTATTGATGAAATCCAGCCTCCACAGCCAGAATACAGAGACTGGGAGAACGACCGCCCTGCAATCCAGGAGACAGTCGGTCACCTGCTGCATCACACAGACACACACAAGTCTATGGGACTGGATGGGATACACCCGAGGGTGTGAAGGAGCTGGTTGGGTGCTCGCCAAGCCGCTTTCTATCATTCTATCATTTTTGCTACACTTGGGCCACAACAACCCCCAGCAGCGCTACAGGCTTGGGGAGGAGTGGCTGGAGAGCTGCCAGTCAGAGAGGGACCTGGGGGTATTGATTGACAGCCAGCTGAACAGGAGCCATCAGTGTGCCCAGGTGGCCAAGAAGGCCAATGGCATCCTGGCTTGTGTCAGCAATAGCGTGGCCAGCAGGGACAGGGAAGGGATCTGACCCCTGTACTCGGCACTGGTGAGGCCGCACCTCGATTCCTGTGTTCAGTTTTGGGCCCCTCACTACAAAAAGGACATTGAGTTACTGGAGCATGTCCAGAGAAGGGCAACGGAGCTGGTGCAGGGTCTGGAGCACAGGTCTGATGGGAGCGGCTGAGGGAACTGGGATTTAGTCTGGAGGAGAGGAGGCTGAGGGGAGACCTTATCACCCTCTACAGCTACCTGAAAGGAATCTGCAGAGAGCTGGGTTTGAGCCTCTTTAGCCTGGTAGAAAGCGACAGGACAAGAGGGAATGGCCTCAAGTTGTGCCAGGGAAAGTTCAGGCTAGATATCAGGAAGCATTTCTTTCCAGAAGGGGTTGTTGGGCATTGGAATGGGCTGCCCAGGGAGGTGGTGGAGTCCCCATCCCTGGAGGTGTTCAAGAGTTGGGTCGATTTGGAGCTTAAGGGTATGCTGTAGGTGGGAACTGTGCTAGGTGAGAGGTTGGACTAGATGATCTCCAGGGTCCTTTCCAACCTAGATGATTCTGTGATTCTGCGAAAGCGCAAAGGGAAGTACAGGCTGAGATGTACTTGAAGCTGTAACCAAAAGCCTATCTTTTGTCAGGATTCCTGTTGTAGTCAGGACTTTCTGGTAGATGAGAAGTGTACTGAAGAAATAGCTGAAGGCTATATAAAGGGAAGCTGGAGAAAAAAGCCCTGTAGTTCGTCATAAAATCGTAAGTCTGCTGCTACAAAGATGCCAAATACATATATATAACTCCTGCCCTGGTTGTAGATGGACCGCAGGGCAAGAACTGGTGGAGCAAAGTCCCTCCCACTGTAAGAAAAGTTCAGGTTCGTGACCCCCTGAGGAACCTGAACATTCATAAGTCCATGGGTCCTGATGAGATGCAGCCCAGAGTGCTGAGGGAATTGGCTGATGGAGTTGCCAAACTATTCTGCATGATATTTGAAAAGTCATGGCAGTCAGGTGAAGTCCCTGGTGACTGGAAAAAAGGAAACATTTCACCCACTGTTACAAAGGTAGAAAGGATGATCTTGGGAACCACTGACCTGTCAGCCTCACCTCTGTTCTTGGGAAGATCATGGAGCAGTTCCTCCTAGGAGCTATGCTAAGGCTCGTGGAGGACAGGGAGGTGATTCAAAACAGCCAGCATGGCTACACCAAGGGCAAGTCCTGCCTGACCAACCTAGTCACCTTCTATGATGGAGTGGACAAGGGAAGAGCTAATGTTGTCTATCTGGACTTCTGTAAGGCCTTTGACACAGTCCCCTACAGCACCCTTCTCTGGAAGCTATGGCTTTGATGGATGCACTGTTCAGTGGATGAGGAATTGTTTGGCTGGTTGCATCCAGAAGGTAGCGGTCAACAGTTCAGTGTCCAGATAGAGATCAGTTACAAGTGGTGTCCCTCAGGGGTCTGTACCGGGACCAGTGCTATTTAATATCTTCATAAATAACATAAACAGTGTGATCAAGTGCGCCTGCAGCAAGTTTACGGATGACACCAAGCTGCATGGTGTGGCTGACATGCCTGAGGGACAGGATGACATTCAGAGGGACCTGGCAATCTTGAGAAGTGGGGCCACATGAACCTTGTGAGGTTCAACAAGGCCATGTGCAAGGTCCCGCACATGGGTTGGGGCAATCCCCAGCCAATATCAATATAGGTTGGGGGATGAGGGGATTGAGATCAGCCCTGCCAAGAAGTACTTGAGGGTTTGGTGGATGAAAATCTGGACATGAGCCAGCAATGTGCTCTCTCAGCCCAGAAAGCCAATCATATCCTGGGCTGCATCAAGAGAAGCATGACCAGCAGGTCAAGGGAGGTGATTCTGCCCCTCTACTCTGCCGTGGTGAGACCCCACCTGGAGTACTGTGTCCAGCTCTGGAGGCCTCAGCACAGGAAAGACATGGACCTGTTGGAGCAGGTCCAGAGGAGGGCCATGAAAATGATCAGGGGAATGGAACACCCCTCCTCTGAAGAAAGGCTGAGAGAGTTGGGGTTGTTCAGCCTGGAGAAAATAAGGCTCCAGGGAGACTTTATTGTGTCATTTCAGTACTTAAAGGGGGGCTATAAGAAAGATGGGGACAGACATTTTAGTAGGGCCTGTTACGATAGGACAAGGGCTAGTGGTTTTAAACTAAAGGAGGGTAAAATCAGACTGGATATACTGAAGAAATATTTATATATTTCTTTATATTTCTATAAATTTATGTATTTATATTTTTTACAATGAAGGTGGTGAAACACTGGAACAGGTTTCCAAGAGAGGTGGTAGATCCCCTATCCCTGGAAACATTCAAGGTCATGTTCAACAGGGCTCTGAACAATCTGATCTAGTTGAAGATGTCCCTGCTCATTGCAGGGGGTTTGGAGTAGATGACCTTTAAAGTTCCCTTCCAACCCAAACTATTCTATTCTATGATTCTATGATCAAGGCAAATGGGTGAAGTAAATGTCAATCAGCTTACCACATATGATGAGGCTTTCTAGGAAAAAGGGTGAACTAAGAGGCTTACAAAAAGAATTAAAGGAACTAAACAAAGTACAGTGATATGAAAGTTAACTAACATTAAGGGGAGTAGGAGCTACAATTGCAAAAGCATCGCCCCAGAGCATGGCTCCACTGAAAGAGGCAGCTAAGCAGGACGGAGGATCATGTGACTGGTGAAATTCCTTCACACTTTCTGGGAAACAGCAGACCAAAACAGGGAGTGAACTGTAGCATAACAGGTAGCTGCCTCGCAGCTCCCCTTTCAATGCCGGTTGTTATTTAACAACCGGAGTTTAATTTGGAGGTGTCTGGTGGAACGTGTGAAATTGCAAGGGAATAGAGAATATGCGATCAAATGTGACAGTTCTTAAATTAGCTCAGGAAGCGGGGAAATAACATAAATACCATTTGGGTCTGAACAGACACAGAAACTGGGGAACATGAACCCAAACACAAGATAGGAAGATTATTTTCGTGAACTGAACTCCAGGAACTGGAGCAGGAAATCGTGTTAGCTGAGAGAGTGAATGAGTTAGCAGCTGCGGTGGATTTCATTACGGGTAACATCTCAGAAATGTGAGAGAAGTCGTCTCACACTTTAGTCTGTGAAGTTACCTTTGCATCTTGGTGAAACAGATTATCTACAGGCAATCTGAAATGTACTACAGACAGCCTTACGTGCTCTGTTACTAGAGGTACTGTTAGGACAAGGATGTAATGTGGTATATTTCAGCGAAGGAGGTGATAGGCAGCATCTGAAATATGTTTTGAAATTAAGTATTAACTGCCAAAGCTCCCACTGAACCTGAAGCAGGGATGGATTCCTGTTCACTTACTGAATACTTCTGAGGGTTAGCTTTTTAAAAGGAAAACCACATGTTGCAAACAGAAAGAGTATGTAACTGCACACTCCAGTGCCAACATGGGCACACACTGCTGCTTACAATGAAGGCATATTGGAATGAAGTGGGTTTTTTAAGCTTTTGGTGGCTATTTTTTAGCCTGCACTGCAGATCTGCAAAAGGGGTTGGGAAGGACGAGAGAAACTGAGAGAGATGGCAGCAAGGAATTACCTAACATGGCACGTATCTACAAATGGTGGCTACCTAGATATAAAAAAAATCTAATTAATGCTCTTTGGAGCTAAGCTGTTTTCATGGGACTGGCAACTAAGCAAAAAAAAAAAATGCTGTTTGATTCCTAATGTGTTCTGGGAAACAGAAATCTCAATTTTTTTTAGTAAATATAAAGGAATATCAAAGACATACTTCTTTCTATCAGCAATTTAATGTAACAGAAACAATCTCCAGGCCTTGATTTTTTTTTTTTACTTGGTCATGTAAAAAAAAAAACAACATGGTGGGTGTTATGCAAGTTTTTCTGCATTCAGTTTTTGTTAGATGTTTTGAAAACTGTGTTGTTTTTTTTTTTTTTGTCCCACTGTGGTCTTTTTGCAATGTTTAACATCTTTGCATGGGATGTTATAGCTCAAATTTTTAGTTTCATTTTAAGATATAGGTTGTAATCACCCATGAAATTTTCTGTGAAACATCTCTCCACTGTACAAAATGAAAGAAAATTATATCGTACTGACTGAGACTTTTAGAATGAAAGTATAGGTCTCATGCTAGAAGGCCTGAAATACTCATCATAGTGACTGCCTCTGATACCTCGCCAAAGACAGCACATCCGTGGACTTTTTGACCCTGAAAATGCCTAACCTAAAGCCGGGAGGTTTTTCAGATTTCACGCCCTCCCCTTACTCACTCTGTCTAAATTGAGCCACATCTTCAGTTGATGAAGTTTGGCTGATTTCAGCCTTGCTTATTTACATTTCCAAGGACCTGCCATGCATTATTTTCCTTTGCTGTCTGTGTGATACTGTGCTGTGAAGTGCGCTGAGTGATGTACGGCTAAAGCTTATGGGTATCGTTTTATTTCTGTATGTCAGAAAGATGAATCCTTCACTCTTCCATCCTTCTCTGGGAGCGAGGTCTATCTGTTGTGACCAATGTGTGCTGAGAACAACATTAGGAAGCCCCCTGATAGAGCGATAGTCCTTTTTATTGTGAGTGCAGCTGGAAGCTAGGTGACCCAGCTCACTTCTGGTGGGACCTTTTCCCGACTGTTGCCGGTGCTCTTCAGTGACTGTCGGACTCACCCATGGCCCTGAGGAGAGCTGGGCTCAGGAGGAGCCCTGTGGTGAAAGTCTCCCCTGTCTTTGTGCCTGCTATCCCCTCAAGCAACGCCAATGCTGCGTGGATGTCCTGCCACGTAGCTCTGCCCTCATGGCTGCGCCCTCTCCTTCTCCGCTTGGTCCTTTATTATTGTTCCATCCCGCCAGCACTCCGCGTGCAGGCTGTGGGAAGCCAGGGCCTGTCCCCGGGCACCCCTCGGCCTGGCCAGCGGGCTGAGGGACGGGACCTCCGGCCTCGCCCTGCCACGGTGGAGCACAGGCAGGAAACAGGGATGCCCCACGCGGGGCCGCCCCGGTCACGGAGCAGGTACCAGCAGCCACCGAGGAGCCAACCGGGCCCTCGGCACTTCCC
>NW_020799092.1:17633773-17659806 GCF_003259725.1 Athene cunicularia | reverse complement strand
GGGGGGGCGGAGGGACCCGTTCGGTGTCAGCGAAGGAGAGAACCGCTGTGGGGAGGGGGTGCTGGTGGCCTCTCGGGGACACGGTGTTTGGGGCGTGTGGGGGTGCCCCGTGTCAGGCGGTGGCGGCACCTGGTTCTCCTTCACCTTTCCACTTGGGAAGCGTCGGAGCCCCTCGAAACGCACAATGCGACTTCCCGAGCACAGCCGTGGCGTGACTTGTGTGTGCAGGGAACTGTTGGGGCTTCAGAGGCTCGTGTATGTTCAGTAGATGTTTCAAAAGAGCCGGGCATCAGTGACCCCTTTTTTGTCTTTTCTTTTCTCTAGTGGCTCTAGACATCAAAATTAGTCTGTAGTTAAGCAGTTTAATCACAAAGATACCTCATTTGGTTCTGTTCCCATAGGACTTGGTTCATCTTTAATACTTTTTTAAAAAAAATGCAACAACTGCTGTTTCATGGACAGTTTTGCTGAGACTGTAGGTTTTCTTTCTGGTAGATAACAGGTGGTATAAAGTAATAACACTTTTATCAACGTCAGTAAGTGGTAAGGGGTGATGAGAACCTGTATGAACCTATTTCATGAAGTGGACCAACTAGTGTTGACTCTTACTTAAACACAAGCATCGTGGTGCTTATTGTTTGGTACTTAAGAAACCTTATTGTTACAAAACGTGTATCTTTTTAATAATACTTTATTTCCACTCAAGGAAGTAGTTTCTGTGTTGTTGGTGACCACTTAATTTTTCAGGGAGGTTACAATCTGCTTCATCTCCCCTCGTAGCCAACAAGAGATGTTCCACTTCAAGCCTACACAAAAGTTGGTAATTTCTAGTAAGCTTCAGAGATTTTTCTTTTCTTAAATAGAACAGGCTTTGCATACAAACAGGAGAAGGCTGTTAAGTTGGAGATTTGCTTGGGTGTTTTTGTCTCTTTGAAATGATCAGGTTTCTTTTTCTAGATCTTCGTAGTATGTCAGTGAAGGCTTTTGTTTAATTGTTTGTCTAATACGCAGTAGTTCTTCATTAAACATTGGTGTGTATTTCTGTAAACTTTTGTGTGATTACTGTGCATTCTTGTATAACTTAAAAGCAGTCGTAGAAATGTTATGTAACTTAGTGTTTGGGCTGCTGTAAGAGAGCACTTAGAGGCAACAGATCTTGCCCAAAGCGATGCTTTCCTGCTTGGTCTAGGGCAGGAGCCTTTGAGCTATTCCAATTTGTGAGTCCTCTGTTTTCTCTTTCCACTGAGTATGTGAATCATGTACAATGAACTTTAGTATACTAAGGGCAAGCTTGCTCTTCAGAGGATGCTTTTTGCTAGACATCTCAGAAACGGTCCATTGATCACAGAGATTTAAAGACCACAGGTTGCAGAGAACAAGAATATTTTGTTCCTTTTTGGTTAGGATGAAATGCTTTATTAAAAGGCATGAGATGAATTTGATTTCTCTGTTTTGGGCCCATAATCTTTATTAGGACACAGCCTTTATCCTAATATTTTCTTTAGCTTTGAAATGTTTTGATGGTGTAATGGGTGGTGTGTAACAGAGGAGATGTGTACTGGTCATGTGCAGTAGGCTTGGACAACATTCACTTAATTGCTCACCAGATTTACAACTCCTTGAGTATCTCTCTTGGGTGCAGTTCATTTGGTTTTCAGTGCTATTTGGTCTTGACCAGTTTAGGAACAGCAAGAGCAAACTCCTACAGCTTTGAGTTATGCAGAGGAGACATACAGTAAGAGCGGAATGGCTGTTACAGCCACTTGCTAGCAAAGTGAATGTACTTAAGATAATTTAGTGGTAAATCAACTTGGGTTTTGGAATGCTTGATCCAGCTCCCACTGAAGTCACATGTCGCTGAATCAGGGCTTCAGCTTCTGCAATTAAGCAGATGCTGAACTCTTAATATGTGGATAGGCTGCTAGTGTGCTAAAGGTAGGCATGCATTTGAGCACCTCTGTGAACAGGGCTTTGGTCAGGCTCTGGGAACGTCTTACTGCTCAGCCTAGGCTGTGTTTTCACTTTTGTTCCATTGCACAATCTGTGCAACTCTGGAACTCACAATGAGGAGGATTTATCTTGCCTTGCTGTGCTGTTTTCATGGGAGTGAGGAGAGCTATGTGCGGGACTTGGAAAAGCCTGCAGTGAGTCTCTTCTGAGACTCGAGGACCAAAGACAGGTTGTGGAGGTCAGGCAAGGAATCAGATGTAGCCGCCTTATGGGATATTGTTTATTTAACTTAATTGCATGAGTGTGTTGCAGACACTTGACTTGGCATCGTGTCTCATGTGGCCAGTTCAGCTTGTCAAGCTTGCTTCCAGTTCATTTTCACAGAAGACCCATCTGGTTGGAGGATTCCCTTTAAGACTCCTTTCTGTGCTGTGCTTGCTTTATTTATGTCAGCCTCGTGTCTACAAGCTACACTTGTAGTCTTGCCAGAGGAAATGTGTTTTTTGTTTGCATGTTCTTTCAAGAAGTTAGAATGCTAAACAAGCTAGTGGACAGTGCAGCTTTTTGTTCAGTTGTGTCTGTTTTGTGGGTGACGTTTGTTTTCTGTGAAGCAAGGTCTTAACTTTCTCAGGCAGGGCTGGGACTTGAAATATAGCATGCCTTTAACAAAGTAGGCTTTAACAGCTTTGGCCTACCTTGGGTAATAGATTTCAGGCACTGGACACATTAAAGAGCAGTGATTATTGCTGCAGACAAATCTTTTCCAAGAGGTCTTGGGAAGCTGATGATTGTGTTAAGTGGCAGGTTCTGACAACCCAGTTCTTATTTCTCAACTCTCACTGTGTGTATTTGGGGAGTTGCTTGGGAGAGAAGTGAAGCAGAATAGGCTTCTTAATCATACAGTCTCACTTCAACTGTGGGAGACATGGTTTTCCTTCATTTGAAAGTAAATCTGTTTATGGCTGATGTCTTAAACTACCAGTGTGTCTCCAGCCTTGCCCATTGTGGCCTACAGTATGAATAACACTCATTGCATAAGAGTTATTATGGATGTTGTCCTTAACTACTAGTGTGTCTCCAGCCCAGCCCGTTGTGGCATACAGCATGAATAACACTAATAGCATAAGAGTTATTAAATAGAGTGTGTCCTGGGAACCTATGTATAAGTAAAAAGCCATAAGGAAATAGCACAGGTTGTCTTTCGAATTTTGTCCTAGAACCCCAAAGCAAAGCTGAATGATAGCGTTAAATGAACAATGCAGACCTAATTTCTTTTTTGGTTCATGTATAAGAATCACATTTTCGTGGAGCCTTTCTCAGTATGGCTAGTTTTACGCTGTGGAGTTGCGTGATGTCTTTTCTTTTTTTAATCTCTTTTAAGAGTCATATATTTCTGTGCTTTTCTTTAGTGGTTGCTAAACACACATGAGCTCAATAACAGATTTGATTGACACTCCCTATATGTGGTGTGTTTTCAGCTGTTGATGTTATTGGAGACAGCTGTTTTGGAAGATGAGGAGAAAACCTTTCATAAGAGCAATGGATTAGTGGTGTCTTCTTCCCAACACATGAGATGGGGAAAAGGTACAACTGAACATCAGTACTTACATTGCTGATTAATTGCATGTAAAATGCACAGAATAAATACTGGAAAATGGTAGACTGAGCTGATTGTGCTAGCTCTTATTAAAGCTGTAAGATGATATAAGATGCTTGTAAGAACTATTACGCTTTTGCAGTGGAGTTGAGAACAAACTTAACTGTTTCAATTGAAATTTTTAAAATTGTGCATTTTGCTATGGGCTGAAGCTTTTTTTTCTGTGCAAAATGTCAGTTGAAAGAGTTCAGCTTCGTCTGATGTTGAGGCAAGAGGAGAACAATGGTTTTAGCTTTGACTTCTGCCAGCTTCTTTTCTGAACAGCTTTAATACCCTTATGCTTTGGAGCATGCAGTTAAACTTTGGCAGATTGTGTCTGCTCTGACAGGGGTGTTTTCTCTGCTGCTGCTTTGAAAGTGATTTTTTTCAAAAGCTTGTAACAACTGAATTTAGGTGCACATGACTGAGATAGAGATGATGCTTTTTTTTTTGTCTGCTAAAACTTTGGATATAATCTATTCTCATGGAACTTCACCTACCTATTAATACTGACCAGGGGGTATATGTGCCACCTGGGCAGATTTACTGAGTATGCTTCCCATACCCCATAGTGATGTGTGAAAGATTGTCCTTCCCTGTGGAAGTCTGTCTGAACTGCTGCAGGAGTGGAACAGGATTAAGCTTTAGGACTGAGAACTGGCACCTGCCTGCCTTGTGTTAAGGATGTGTCTGTGCTATGTAATGGAGGGCTTTACTTTCTTAAGGGGAACCACACCTTGTGGTGTGGTGCTGTGTGGTGTTACTTGATTGCATTAGGCCCAGGAGGGAGAATGGAGAGAAGGCTTTTGGAAGGAACTTAATCAGCATCCCACGCTAGCTAAGCAGCAGGAGTAAGAGAAGGGTCTATGGATCTTTTCCAGTCACTGTTCTACTTGATGAGATGTTTGCAGAAACCTGGGAGTTGTAGGAGTGGGAGGGGAAGAGACACACAAATTGCAAGAAGGTTTGTGAGATGAAAGAAATGAGAACTGGCAGGGGGGGTATGAAGATGCAAGACATTAGATCAGGAGTGGGAAATAGGTCTGTGGATGAGGGAAACTGCAGTGCAGAAGTTAATCCTAGAAGAAAGAAGCAGTGCAGCCCGGTAGTAGGGTAAGCACACTGGGAAACATGGATGGACTCAGGTTAAAAAAGGATAATAAACCTCCAAAAAATAGTGTTGAAAAGAAGAATCAGAAATAGGGAGGGTAAGGGAGTGGGACAAGACTGAAAGGGATGCAGCCACAGCATCAGGCTTGGAATTTAGGAGCAGGCAAGCATGTGCCCACTGCTTTGGGACACTTTCTCCAGATTTTGGCACAGAACCCAGGACTTCAGCGTGTTGGCCATTTTCTCAGCCAGGAGCATGATAATCTGCTGCTACTCCTTGAACATTTTGTGAATGTGCACGTTTCAGCCTTGTGACGGAAGTGTTTTTCAGAGTTTGTTTTAAAAACTGGAAAATTTTCTCCGCAGAAATTGTAGCAGCATATGAAGACTGCAGAGGCAAAAATCAGCAAATCGGAAATACTGGCATTACAATAATCTGTAAAATTTTAAAGTTCTATACCTGTAAGTTATGGTACAGCTATACTGCCACGATGACAAAGTGTATATCTGTAATATTTATAGCTATATAGGCACCTGAACAAAAATATCTGTACGTACACATACCCATACACAGACAAGGACCCTCATTGCATTGTGTACAAAACTGATCTGCTCCTGGGATAAATGGGTGCTGGATAGCAAATGAAGCTCTTGCTCCTTTTGTAGCAGATACTCAAAGGGGTGAAATGGAGTGTATTGAGTTTGCGCTGCAAGGTTTTGCTAGAAGGGGGGCTACAGGGGTGACTTCTGTGAGAAGCTGCTAGAAGCTTCCCCAGTGTGTGACGGATCCAGTGCCAGTTGGATCCAAGACAGACCTGCTGATGGTGAAGGCCAAGCCCATTGGCAGTGGTGGTAGTGCCTCTGTGGTAATATATTTAAGAAGGGGGAAGAAATTGCACAACAGCAATTGCAGCTGAAGAGAGGAGTGAGAATATGTGAGAAACAACTCTGCAGACACCCAGGTCAGTGAAGAAGGAGGGGGAGGAGGTGCTCCATGTGCTGGAGCAGGGATTTCCCTGCAGCCTGTGATGAAGAGCATGGTGAGGCAGCTGTGCCCCTGCGGCCTGTGAAGGTTAACGGTGCCTACCATCTGCAGATGCTGGAGCAGGGGGATGCCCAAAGGAGGTCGTGACCCTGTGGGAAGCCCGTGCTGGAGCAGGCTCCTGGCAGGACCTGTGGCCCCATGGAGAGAGGAGCCCACACTGGGGCAGTTTTCCTGGTGGTACTTGTGACCCCGGGGGGGACCCATGATGGAGCAATTTGTGAAGATCTGCAGTTCGTGGGAAAGACTCTCTCTTGAGAAGATTGTGGAGAACTTTCTCCCATGGGAGGGATCCCACACTGGCGCCGGGGAATAGTGTGAGGAGTCCTCCCCCTGAGGAGGAAGGAGCAGTAGAAACAGTGTGTGATGAACTGACCACAACCACCATTCCCCATCCCCCTGCGCTGCTGTGGGGGAGGAGGTAGAGGAAATTGGGAGTGAAGTTGAGCCTGGGAAGAAGGGAGAGGTGGGGGGAAGGTGTTTTTAAGATTTGGTTTTATTTCTCATTATCCTACTCTGATTTGATTGGCAATAAATTAAATTAATTTTCCCCAAGTTGAGTCAGTTTTGCCCATGACAGTAATTGCTGAATGATCTCTCCCTGTCCTTATCTTGACCCATGACCCTTTAGTTATATTTTCTCTCCCCTGTCCAGCTGAGGGAGGGGAGTGGAAGAATAGCTTTGGTGGGTACCTAGTGTCCAGACAGGGTCAACCCACCACAATGAGTTGAGGGACAGGGAAGTTTGAATAAAGGTTTCACTGTTAATGTAATTAAATGCTCTCCTAGGCAATTGTGTTGCTGTTGCAGAATTTTTGTGATGTGAGTTGCTTAAACCGAGCCTCCCACAGGTGGTCACTAGCTGTGTGTTCCTCGTTTACTGGACGTGAGACCTCTGGGATCTGTGTTGCAGAAATGCTGAGTGCTTGCAGCTGCCAAGAAGTCAAGGGGAGTTGTTATTGAATAGATGTTGTCTCTCTAATTCTAAATACTCATTAGTGTTTCAGATTAGACACTCAGAATTTGACGTTCTTTCTTAATTTCACCATTTGTAAAATGTAATTTCTTAGACATAATTCCTTGTTTGGTTTTCAGAACAGTAGGAAGTGTTCAGATGCAGTAACAGGGAGCACAAAAGGGAAGTTCTTGAGAAAGCCAAAGCTTTAGAACAGTGAAGATCCAGTGCATGATAAACGAGTCTACTGAACTTGAATCCACAGAAGTGTAAGAAATAAACTATTTGTAAGCAAATAAAAAGTAACAGGTGGTGGTCTAACAGTGCATTTACCATACTAAGATTTTTTTTTAGTGAGAGTTAACTAGCCTTATAGATGGGAAGATGTACTATGCTGTATCAGTGTGGACAGTGTAGCAGGATTTTGTTTAATCAAATTTTTGTAAAAACAACTTGTATTTATAGTTACTGATGTTTGCTGCTTGCTTTCAGTTTTAGCAGTTTCAGCCTACATTCTGTACCTGTTTGTTCTTCACACACAAACTGTTTTCTAATCATTTTAGTCCTCTTCCATTCTCCCCTCTGATTTAGAGAGGCTTCTCTTCTATTAATTAATTCCCTGTGTAGACTTTTGAATTGGTTTAGCCATCTGGCCAAGGCAGTGTGTCTAGTCGTGGTATGAAATAGAGGCAAGAGGCTAAAATTCACCAGCAGGTAAGAGGAGGAGATGGGAAGAATGCTGGAAACATAGTAAAAGAAGTGCCTGAAAATCCACATGCTTTTCAGTAGGGAACATGCATAATAGTATCATACTGAAGGAGCTGAAAAACCTGCGCAGCTGTAGGGTGCGGAATAGACAATGCAACAGTGCTGTATGAAGGGGTCTGGTGTTTATCGTGCGTCACAAACAGAATGTGATTCAACAGGATCAGTGGTACTGGATCTCATGAACACATGGTCTTTATCATATCCTGTGTAATAACTTGTTCATTCACTTCAGTGGCAGAAAAGCTCCAGCTGGAATGCTGTGTCTAGCATGGGACCTTGTCCTTCAGGAAAGAGACAGGCTACTGGGGACAGTTCAGACCACAGAAGTACAGGGTTGCCTAATAGAGAACAAGAAAAGCAGGTGGACAGAACTTTATTCAAATGTATAGAAGGTAAATACAAAGAGAAGTGTAATAAGCAGTTGTTTATGTTGAGTAAGAAAAGAAGTGAAAGACTTGAACTACAGTGAACAAGATGTTTTCTGAATGCTGATTTTTCTAACAGTGGGGATAATGAAACCCTGAAATACATGGTTTGGCAATAATACAATCTGTCATCGGAGTTGTTGACCACCTGAAATATTTTGCAATTCTGTTTTTGTGAGATTCTACAAATAATATAATTTATATGCAGACTGCAACATTGGGGCTGATATCTGTTCATTACTGAAAACTTTGGTGTTCTGTTCAAGCGAAGAAACAATCTGTGATTGTAAAGATAAAAGCTGAGTTAGGATTTCAAAGGTAGCCTTAGTAATGATACTTCCTAACTTTTGAATGACTGGTTTTAGACTTAACAGGTTTGTGAGGTTTCAAATAATATTTTGTAATCCTTGCTGTAGTGACTTTATCCTTAGTAATGATGGGCAGAAGCAACACACTAATTTTTTAAGTTCGTCTCTGTGCAAGTTCAGTTTCTTAAGCATTTTATAATACTGCATAGATTATCACTGAGAGGACAGGTACAAGTAAATGGTGTGGGTGTGATTCTTCATGTCTTTATTCATCAACTGAATTATTAGCTTTGTATGTATCTAACAGATGGGATGGAAAGAGAGGCAGTATTAGTGCTCAAAGCTATTCATATTTCTATGACATGTATAGTTGAGCAAGCTGAGAACTTGTTCATCTTGGCACAGAATTTAGGGTTTACCTTTGCCCTTAGTGAAGGGAGAGATGGTGGAAAGAAGAGGTCTTAACTGATGCAAGGTAACTGGGAGACTGAGCAGATAAATAGCACTAGACCAAATCCTTTACTTGCCTGTGCTGTATGTACTGCACATGTCTGGGGCTGGGTTGAAGGGACAGTGCAAAGCGTCTGGTCCTCAATAGCTGAGAGACAGCGGGTGCCCCACCTCTTGACTGGGAAACTGGCCTGTGCAGTGAATGTGTCCTGACAAAGCTTTTCTGGACAGGTAAGACAATGGGGAGCTCTCTTTGTGCCCTTTATCTGAAATTGGTTGGTGTGGCAGGGTGAGCAAGAGAGGGAGGATAGGAACTTTGATTGGGAGGATTCTGAAATAAGGAACAGCAAGGATAACACTAAGAGCTGGGGCCACTGTGGGAGTGGGTGAAATTGGGAATATGGATTAGGGTACTGGTGATGGAAGGCCTAGTTGAGAAGTGCTGTGGTAAGAAGAGGGCTGCCTGGTATTGGGAAGTTGGAGGTTTTCATTCCTCCTCTGTGTATTATGACTTGAGCATCCTCACTTTAGCGCTTTCCCCAGAGCTATACAGAAGGAACTAAGGCACTTGCATAGGCCATTTTCTAAAGGGGTAGCTGGGCTCAGTTTTAATAGAAAACTCGAGTGCTTGGTAAATATGTATTTGAGAACTGTAAATGCAGCTGACAATAAATGGTCACATAGGACAGGTAGACAATACAGGAAAAGATGTTTTTTCTTTAATATTGATATAATCTACAGGTTTTATTTTCAGCGTATTTTTTAATTCACACCGTTTTGGACCATTTCATATTGAGTGTTTCATACTGAATAAGAAAATCAAACTGGTACAATTTCTTACACAAAAAGAAGGGTTTCCTTTTGTTTGCTCCCCAGACAATAGTGTATGGAACTAGTGTGTGGATACTCTCCAAGTAAGAGTTCTTTCCTCATTTAAAGGCAATTGTTTGATATTGCAGGGTGGTGCGAGGTCTGTTTATTCTTCTAGCTGGGTGTGAACTCGATTAGATGTTGAGCCTGTCTCACCTTTTCCTGTGGCCTGTAGTTCTATTGTAAATAAATTCCACCTCATTTATGCAGATTGCAGTGAGCACTTCTCAACCACAAAGCCACAGTGATTTAGTTCATCATTATTTGTAGCCAAAGCTCCAAGCATTTATGTAGCAGGCTCTTCTGGGCTAATATCATGTTACTTTTTGAATAAAAGGAAGATTATTGTTTATCAGCTGCATTGGATTCTGATTAGATAACTTCTCCAGTGGATGTCAGTATTTAAAACTGGATCTAGTGCTGAATTGAGACCAACTTGTGTGATACATTTGAACAGAAATTGCATGTCACAGAACAAAATCCTGATCTAGAGCAGAAGTCTGGTTTGAAGATGTTTTCAATTAGAAGCTGACAGTGACCTTACTTCCTGTCCTTATGCTGAAAGATGAAACAGATTTGGGCTTCCAGCCATTGACATTCAGTTTTTAGAAGATGTAATTTGTTCCACTCTGAAAGAACAACAACAAAGTTTTTCCTTTGTCTTCCCTGAGTGCATGTGTTTTTATAGTAACTTGGTTAAAAAAATTACGTAAATGCTTATCAACATAGTAATCAAGGTTTTGTCAAGAAATACTTTATCCAATATTAGTACAGGCAAGGAAGTTTCAAGGAAATACATTGTATTAGTCTTTTTACTTTGATTTCTTCTGTGAGTATTTTAACTTTGCTGCTTCTACTGCAGCCAGGTTCTTAGAACTGTAAAAATTGTCAGAAGGATTAGGAAAGCTGAGGAATGTGAAATGAATGTAAATCCATTTTGCTTCTTTTTAAATTGACTGTATTCCAAGTAGACATTGTCACTTGAAAGTATAATCTTCTTAAAATCCTGGGAGCATTAGAAACTTAGAAGAAAAATCAAACATAGTTTCTGCACTGGTGTATTAATTCCTGTGATTCTTTAGCATTTACTGTTGCTATTTACTGCGTATGAAGTTTGTTAAACGCTGAGGTCAGGTGAAGATAGTTCTAGAAATCTTAGAGGTTCTTTCAGATTTACTAAAACACTCAAATTAGTTGTTATGTATTTCTTGAATGAGCCAAAACTATGATTAAAACATGCTACTGACATGTGAGATTGCACTGACAGTTTAGAATGGTTTTATTTTATATTTGGAAATAAAATACATACTTGAAGAACAGAATGCAGCTTTTATGTTGTATCATGTATTTGGTACAAATGTAAAGTCATATAGGTAAGATACTTCAGAAATACTTTGCAGAAATATTTTACTCATTCCTAAATAGTGTCAATCTTGGAGATCACATCTAAAACTTGTTTTCTGTAAATACATTGTTAAATAGCTTTCTAGATATTTTTAAAAGTAGGAAAGTACGTAAATTTTACATCTTCCAAATGAAGATGCAAGACTTAATACACTTTTTGAAGACAAGTATTTTGATGAGTGAATACTTCAAGCTCCTGCTTTCATTTCTCCTACATCAGAAGTTATGTTTCTAATGAATTAGTGGACTTGGCTTTTATGAAGGCATATTTTGAGGTTCAGTGCTTTTAGTTTTAAGAGAGTTGGAAAAAACAAAATTTTCAGTAGGATGGAATTAATGTATTAATTAAAATGATAGTTATTGAAATTCTTTTGCATGTTTAATATTCTTGTGGATTGAATTATTTGAAGGAGGACAGGTGAAAAGCACAGGTGCATGTTAAATATAGTTTGTTATAGGTAGCCAAAGCAACCACCCAAAACAGCAGGTATTTATGTAGAACACGCATGTAAGCTCAGGTGTGTAGTGCTGGTTTGTGCTCATAATGCATTAATATATGTCTGGTTTGGTTGGTGTTTGTTTTTTGGTTTTGAGGTTGTTTTGTTTGTGTGTTCTTTTTTTCCTCTTGGCAGATGAGGGAAAACTTTAAATGAGATTGTTTATTTTCATGATAGAAGAATGCATAAAGGCTTGAAGACTATCTGTGCAGGTTTGGATGTATGAACTCTCCCAAAGTTTTTTTGGGACCTCTTCCTCAAGTTCTATTTCTGTTGTGCCCACCTTAGGAGCTACATCATATAGTAATCTGATACCAGTTTATTCTGGTAATTCTACAATACCTTCCTTACATGTTTGATTATAATGTAAAGGAGCATGAACATAATCTGTTAGCAAGGAAAGGAGTAGGGAGCTATGGTAAGTTTATGACATAGGGAGCCTAAATAATCAAAGCTCATTAGACTAGCTATCGTTATAACCTACAGTTTGGGGTTTTTTGTGCTAGCTTTTGTACAGTTCATCTTGCCTGTAAACTTCGTAAGGTCATAAGCTTGTTGAAGTTTCCTGAATTGCTGCAGTGTGAGAGAAATAGCATTACTGCATCCCTTCAAACTTCCAGAACTGGATTCCTTGCTGCTTCGAATATCTTGAAGGTAAAACTGTTAGGATAAGGCAAGAATCCTGTGTCTGCAGGTCTAAAGAATTTAGCATTTAAATTGCAGCTCTGTTATCTCAAGGTAGGTGGAAAATACTGAAATAGGAATTTTGTTTGAAACCTGTATATTTTAAAACAATATTTGTTTTTTTTTTCTGATTTACTTTCATGAAAGAGTATGTAAGACAAGTAAATTAAAGGCAGTGGAATATGTTTTTAACAATTAATGTGTTGTATAATTAAACTTCTGTTCATAGTCTTTTGGAGGAAGGGGTTTGTTTTTTCTCAAGGTAAAGGATTTTTTTTGTATTTGAGAAGTTGAACATGGTAGGTGTAATTTTTTTTTATTAAACACTTGTGTTCATGTACAAATTGTTCAGTGGCTGTGTAACTGAGAGTAGGATGACTTGTGATGATGTAGTCTCTGACAGTCATATCTGACAGTCAGTAGCCTGTTTTCCATCCAAAAAATCTTGCCGACCTCCTCATAGTATTCTCTAGTGTTTATGGAAAATGTCACATTTCTAAATAAAAATCATGCTTTGGTAAGTAGGCTGTTCATGAAGCAATCAGTTTCTATTTTAAACAAGTAAACCTGCCAGATTTTCTTTGTTTTTACACATTAGAGCAGGTGTTATGTATCTTGACTCAAAAGGCACAACAATAATAGTCAAAGCTACTTGTTCCGTATCAATGTTTTATGTTGTTTGTCTGGAATGTTGAATTGTCATAATATATACCTGTTCAAATAGAGGCACAAGACCAAAAGATTTCACTTCAAAAACATGGTAACATGGTTTTCTTTATCCAATATAGTAAACTTCAAATCCTTTTTCCTCTTTTTTTTCCCCCTCTTGGAAGAAAATCCTTTTTTTTTTTTTTTTTTTTTTTTTTTTTTTTTCCCCAGTGCTCCTCTTATTTTCTCCTATATATTCTACCCTCTTAGCTATGTCTCTGTTTGGGAGTGGAAGTTGCAGGGAGTTCCATCTTGCCTCCTGCTGAAAACCAGAAGAAAATAATGACGTGACTCCAACTTTTGTTGGTTTTGTACTCTGTATACTTCTTCCAAGCTCTTAAGGAGGAAAGTAGAACTTGTTAGGCATGGGTGGGGTGTTTTCTTGTTGGGGAAGGGAAGATTTGGAAAAAGGGGAGGAGGAAGAAAGCAAGAGTGCAGTCTCTTGCCAGACGTGAATGATTTTCTCTTATGAAGCTGTGACTCTATTATTCCATGCAGAGGAAAATCCAATTTAAGATGTTTCTGCTACTTCTCTCTTAGCTTGTCACTTCAGATTTTTGGGGGCTTGTTGTATAGGCTGTATTTTTAACAAAGTACTTTATTGGGATATTTTTACTGTTTTCATTTTGGTTTGTATTTTCTGCTTTAAATGGCATAGTTCTTGAAACCCTAACTTGGAGCACAGACATGCAAACAATTGGATTGACAGCTCTGTAGTGCAGAAATTAATGTCTGGGGATGTAAGGGAGTGGCAAGAACCTTTCAAAACACAACTGCCACTGACAGAATGGCACCACAGCTCTATTTTACTCTGAAATTAATTTGTTAAGGAGCAACTGGATTAGAACTTGCTTGATCTTAAATAGCCTGTACTATTGAGAAACCTTCATTTTAATGGGGACTCTTTCTCATTTGAACTTGATTACTTACTAGACTTTTATATGACTGTTTCTCTTTCTGGAAGTTTTATCTGCTGAAAGGAAGGTGGATCTTGGTATTTCTAAGTAGTTTGACTCAGTGTAGTAAAATCTTTTTCTTTAACAAAATATGTATATGAATGATTGAATTCAAATGTCTCCTTGGTTCTCAGTCATACTAGACTTCCTGTACAGTTTAAACTCCATGATTTGTCCAGATAAAGAATTTTTACTTTTACAGCTGAGAGGTTTAGAGACAGGTTTGCTAATGCACTTTAGTAGGGACCTACATCCTTCTTTATAGTTGATGCCTTCTGGTTTAGGACTGGCTTCAACACTTGCCCTAGCATCAGAATGATTTACTATTCAGTCCCCACATGAGCACTTCGGTTCCTTTCTTCACACTATTTCTGCATATGCTCTCCCTGTGTAGCCTCACAGGCCTTAAGCTTTGCCAACATGCTAGGCTTCCCTCCATCTGCTTCCCTGTGTGACAGCCACTGCTCCGGCTATGTGCTTTGCAGTCCTGGAGGACTTGTTGGGGTACTAGCTATGCTGGTGTTGCTGTTGCATTTTTGGTGCTCTTTTATTTCTCTACACTATATCAAATAGAAAACCATCTTACAGTGACACGCGTATTACTGTGTGTGCAAATCAGGCTCTTACTATAAATTCATTCCAGTCTAACAAGCCACGCTTGTTTATAGGGCAGCAAATGCATACTTGGGCGTTTGGAGGTGAATGCACAAATGCATGTTTAGAGATATTGAAGGTCTTAACTTGGCAAGCTAGGCTGTCTAGGACTGTGTAGAAAGCAAGAAAATGTTGGGAATTAAAATTTGGGTGTTCCAATATGAAATGGTAAATGTCCAGTGCCTCACTGAAATCAGCTTATATAGTATCTATGATATATTTTGCTGTTTACCTATTGAAGAGTTGCTGCTTTAGATATTTTCTGCATCATCCAAAAGAACAAAATTCTAACTAGTGGGCTTCAGCATTAAGTAGGTAGTGGAAATTTTTTTTCTTGCCTGATACAACGTTACTCTGTGAGCAACAGGTTTTGAAAACACCGTCAGCACTGGCAACAGAATATTTTGTAGTGTGCATACTCCTCAATTCCAGCAAACTTTTGCAGTTTTATGGGTGCTAACTTGCTGGTAGCTGCTGCTGGCAGCTGCTTTCCTGTGAGCAGAAGAGTTAAATTAATGATGTGGGCCTGTTGTGTTGCCTTCCAGTGCAGGAGGGGCAGCAGGGATGTTGGCAAGGAATATGGTGGCACATCCGTTCTCAGCCCCTTCTGAGGGAAAGCGGGTAGAGGCAAACTAATGTGTTTTACAGAAGAAAATGCAGGAGTCTTCCTCGATCTTTTGGTACTGTGGAGGGTTGGGAGCAGAAAAGAATACTGAAATATTTTGGAGGAAAATACAAGCCAGCATGTTTCTTATTATGGAGTAAATTGGTACATTTTTATTTTTGTCTTGGTGGTTTTAAATCCAAGTGATACTGAACTCAGTATCTTTTTCTCTTCGTCTGTTGGCTTAATGATGGAACAATATCTTGGGGAAAGGAAGCCTCATCAGGGAGAAACTAATAAAAGTGAGTTGTGAGGCTGTGCATATTGTAGGTCACTTTAGAGACTGTTATTCCAAGCTTGTATGGAGCTGGAAGTGTCACCCTTGTGGTTTCTTTAATTATGATTTAAGTATCATACGGATGTGAAACATTAAAAATTCTAAAGTATCTCTGGGACTGAATTAAAAAAAAAAAATCAGTGTTGCAATTCTCAGTGGTACTTAAAATGGAAGATGACTTTTTTTGCCAGAATAGGCTTCCATTGAAAAACAGACTTCCTGGTATGCCCCTGCATAATGCTGTAAAAGTAAGACCTTCTGCTGTTTTGCATAGTTAGCTTCAATGATAAAATTTTGCACTGCCACTAAGAGGAAGGCAGGAAGATTTTCCAGAAGTATGTATTTCAACATACAATCTTAGTCAGATTTCACTTAATTCACACTGATAATTTGCATGAGTTCTGTTTCATAATTATTTGAAGATCAATAATAGGTGTGCTTTTCTGTCTATCCTGCTAGCGGTGTAGTGGTCTCTGAGATACTCGAAGAAATGTGAAGATCTCTCATGATGCTGACTGTAACAGACTTAGTCACTAATTAGGGCTGATTTATGAAAAGCAGTTTGGGAGCTGACAAGTTCGGAGTTTCCTAATCCCTTGAAGAGGAAGAGGAAAAAAGAACCAAACCCAGGAGGCTTAAGAGCACCATACAAATCTCCACTTGCTGACGTTTAAAGAAAACTACAAGTGTTGGAAATGCCAGGTTTCGTTAGATTTTCTTACTAAATAGTTTCTTTGGTTTTAGATGGATTTTATTGGAACCTCCTCTACAGGAAACACCAACATGAGTCTTTGCTGTGAAGTGGGTACTATATCAAATATTCAGATTTTCATAGCTTCATTTTAAAATGCATGTTCCCGTATCTGTTGTAGGAATATTGGTGTATGACTTGCATCTGAGGAACATGTGAGGACTTGTTTGCAGGTTTACTACCCCTCTCTAAGGAAACTGTGGTGCAAGCTTGATGTGATGAAGTGCTTTTCATCAGTGTTTGAGAACTACAGAGTAGGTATGATACTAAAGATGCTTTCAGATTTCCCAGATATTTGATAGAAAACCAGTATCGATACTTCAGTTGAATGTACAGGTAGTGATTTTTCAGGTAGAGAAGCATCATTTTTATGTCAAGAACATCACCTTATGGCACCCATGAGACCAGATGTTGCCATATTACTGGCAGTTGGTAACCAGTGAGTACTTTTTGGAGGCTAAATGTCTTCAGGGCATTTTTTTCTCAGATAAATGCAAAAGTCTGTTTTTGAAAGTAAGAAGACCATGTTTGAATCTTGACATTACAGTAGGGTGAAAAATGGTAAGCATATTTAGTCATGATTTAGGGTATTTTAGGTCCCTAATAACAAATGGAGAGCTTTTTTCCTTTGAATCCTTATTTAAGTGATTTTATTCCCCATCAACAGAAATTGATAGAACAAAATGGAGCAGAGGAATCCTGTGCAGGTCTCTGGCATGTTGGCATTATCCTGTTTCATATTTGCCATGAGAAACAAGTGTTAATGTGCTTGACAGATACCACAAATGCTTTTCATTTACTAAAACTGGATTTTTGATAGTGAAAAAACATTACTGAGTACTTATTCTTTTCTTCCTTAAACTGTGGGGAGAGGAACATTCAGTTTTTAGATTATAACAATATTTATGCTTCTATTAAAGTAGTTTTAGACCAGTTTTATGAACAAACTTTACTAGTCAGAGTAAAACCTCTCGTTTTACAACTATGGAAAGACCTACTTCTGCAGCTCCACCAGATACTACTTACATATTTTTCTTCTAGATTAATCCTTGGGTAACATTTTACGGTCAGCTCTGCAGTCATTTGTAATTTAAACAGCATTATTGCCGTTCTGTCACGACCTATTAAATTATCACACAATATACCAAACCAGTGCATCATAAATGTAGGACACTACTTGGCAAACATGGTAGGGATGTTGCTGGTTTAGGTGCGTTAAATGTGTCAGAAATGTTGCTTTGTGTGACAATGTGAAAGACATGAAGTGACTTTCTGGATTGTAGGAATGTTGTTGGGAATTGGAAGTAATGTGCCTTGTGGGAGCTGAGTCAATAAATTGTACTTCACAAAGGTGACTGTTGTGATTAGGTATTAGCTTTAGATTCAAATGCTAATTAAACCTATTTGTTTAAAGGTGCCATAGAACAAATACTATCAGTGTGCTGGGCTTTGTTCACTAATATGTTGAATAAATTTTTTGTAGGAAGCTACATTTCATTTTTTTTATACAGATAGCACATCGCCTGAGCTGATTTGTCTAGAGATAAACAGTGAAGGCTGTATTGATATCATGGTAAAAATTTCTGAAAAACAGTGATTTGGGGCAGGAGGGGAGTGTTTTGGGAGGAAAAAGAATTTGGTAGGCTCTTGAGGAGCTCACTGTGCGGTGGTGTGGCAGGGGATAATCTGTAAACATATGAATAGAAACTGGGAAGTTTTCTTACCTGTGTATGTGGCTGTTGTGTGGTAGCTACTAGTATCAACCATTCAGGAAGGATATTGGCTAATTGGCGATCATTCAGAGAATATCCCCATGAGGCTTTGGAAAGGATGTTTCCAAGTGAAAATGTCAAAAAGAGCAGCCTTGTTATCTAGAAACAGTGTAAATGTGGCTTGATTTCTGTGTTGTGTAAACTATGGAGGGGCCCTCGGACCAGATAGGAAAGATTTTCAGTAAGGGGAAACTGAAATATAAAAGCATTGGACTAGGAGTTAATGTTTGTAACAATGAGGAATAATTAACTATAGAGCAGCTTACTTTGTTGGAAACTTTAAGAAACAGGAGTTAATTTAGGCAAGATCTATGAAGTGAATTAGTCCAGAAATGGGGCTGGAAGATCACATTGTTACTGTGCTTATGAACTTATGGCTATGTGCTGTAAAAAATTATGTGGAGTTCTAATCACGTAGCATGACATCTTATCCTCCTTTTCTTTGGCTCTAGTCACCTTCTGTTAGAGTAAATGACAAAACCTGCTCTGGTATGATACTGCTTGTGCTTACGTCTGCTGGTTTGGATTTAGGCGGGACTGATACAAAGTTTTAGTGGTTTATAGACAATCACTTCTATACCAAAAAAAGTCAAGATGTCAAGATGGTAATGAATTGCAGTAAACTTACAGAAGATGATGCTGAAAGCATGATATGCAATCTGATAAATAAAACCGGCTGATATATCAGCTTTGCAGTGTAATTCTGGAACCCACAATGTTGTGGAGGCTGACAGGGCACAGCAGGAGATGCTTGTGGTGCTGTGGCAGTCTCAGCAGTGGGGAGCTGGAGGTGAGTTGAGCTCAGTCAGTACCATTCAGGCTGACTGTTCTATCCCTATTTTTCTAGCAAGTGCTAGAGTAGAGTAGAAGTGTTGCACAGCCTGTTGTGCACCCATATCAAGAAGGGTTCTGTGGGTGTAGAAGCAGATGATTGTTTTTGGATAATATTCTGAATTCCCGTGGACAGGCAGGAAGAAAGTCTCAGAGTCAACTTTTCCACCAAATGAGAAGTTCCCCAGAGATGTGTGTCACCAAGGTAGCAAAGGTAGCTCTAGAAATAAAATTAGAAGACCAGAGAACAATTTGTAGACACCTCTTTCTTCCCTTCCCTGTTGACTCCATTACAGCAAAGGTTTAATTTGCTTGGAATATTAGGTAGTATTTAAAAAACCCATCACATTTTGGATGGGCATCATACAAAGGTTCAAATGGTTCTGGCTAATATTATGTGTAGTATGGCTCCCCTCGAGCATATTTTGCACACTGGCAAATGTTGGTGTGCATAGAGTAGAGAAGCTGAATTAAACTGACACTTCTGTAGCAATGGAAACTTTTAAATAAATAATTCAATGCAGTACTGTAGAAGCTGATATCTGTGGTGACAATATCAATCTTTTTAATGGTCGTCTCTCACTTCCTTGCTATGTTAGCCATTTACCTGGGGTATTTGTTATTTTAAACTGTGAAGAGAAAGGGGAACAGCAATATCTCAATAGTTTTGTTTGTGTGGTTTTCAGCTGTAACTTTAAGGCCTCTGCTGAGTGAAATGCTGGCATAGGGTTTTGTCCATGTTGTTCTGAGGAGAGATCCTATTCATCTTGTACTTGCTGTGGTAGTGATGGCATCATCTGAACTGGGCCCTTCGTGCCAAAACCATTTACTGTCTGCTAGCTGAACTAGTTTGTGTTTGTTCAGTTGTTTGCTGCTGAATTTCTACCATGTTCAGAAATCCTCATTGAATTTCTAGCTCTACAAGCTATATGCAGCACAGCTATTACTCTTTTTTTTTTTTTTTTAAACTTGTAGGCTCCTAGTAGCTAGTAAAACTTGATGGTGATAGGCTTTTCCGTTCTTTCATTTTGTGGATGTTTTAGAAATATAGTCTCCCTAGGCAGATAGGTAGTAAAGCTTGAAAAATCTTGCTGTAATGTCATTTGAGGGTTCTTGAATCCAGGTTTACACCAGGTTTCAAACTCAGTGCAGTGGTTGACCAAGAAAATCAATGGATGAGGAAAACACCAGCTGAGTGGAAATGAGGTAACTATTTCAAGTTTTTCCTTAGAGAAATGAATGTGGCTTAAGAAGTTATTTTTATTGATGGTGCCCTTTATTTTATTCACATTTGACAGGAAATGTGAAAACTGAAAGAAAAGAATCTGCGAAGTGGGGGAGGAAAGATGTCTGATGGTGTGATTCAACAGGGTTGTGTTCTGAGAGGTCAGAGCAGTGAAGGACAGACTAAAAACCGGCATGACAGATAAAGGTGCAGCTAGAACAAGAAGAGCAACAAAAGAGAGAACAGCATAAAATAGGCTCTTCAAAACCAACATATCTAGGAAACTAACCTCCTCTGAGATAAATGAAAGTCTCCAGTTCTGTAGGCAGTGATGCATTTCAGTAAAATTATTCCAGAGCTCCAGTCCCACCATTCAAATACATTAATGTACAAGAGTTGGCTGACCAAAAAAAGGCCATTTAGAACAGTTTTTGATGCAAAAAAACTGCCAGTGTGGTAGAAGCAAAGACAAGTCTGTCCCCCTTTATGTTTCTCTTGAAATGACAAATAACTTATTGTCATTTAAAAACTAATGGATCTTTAAAGGTATTGAATGTTTTTGTGACAGTGAAACTTTCGGGTTTTGTTTAAACTGAGGGCTGTAACTCTTCTTGCAGTATGTCACATACAGAAGAGCATATTCTGAAGTAATGCAAATTCACGGAATATATAATCAGACCCTGTGAGGATTCACAGTGTTGCAGTGAATGATGGCACTGCCATGGAAGTTGTGGGACAAGTTTTAAAGCAAGTGTTTGGGTTAAACATTTGAGCAAGAGTTCTCAAACCTTGCATGGCCACATGAGGATAAAGGTAGCCTCCATCAATCATCTGCAAACTTCTTAAGGGAGGGGAGTGATTTCGGTTTGTTCTGGAGCTTAAATTGCTGTTACTGTAAAGGTTCAGATTAATTAATGCAAATAAGTCTTGGAGGAGATAACATTCTGTCAGCAAAACTGTAATTCCCAACACACTTTGGGAATTGAAACTGTTTTAATGAACAGTTTAAAAAACATTACCTGTTTTGTTTGATAACATACCTTGCAAAATTCATATATGGGGCTGTGTGTTTGGTGTGCTTTATCCACACTGCAGATACTGAAATTTATTTCTGCTTTACTCCATCATCTGCTGTTTTGCAGCAAAGATCGAGTTAATTCTGTTGTTACTCAGAGCTAAGGAAGCAGGACAAACTTGTAGTATTTATTTCATTTCTTCCAGTTTTCTGCAACTGAATGCAGTTATGAATACAGTATTTTTCAGGTCTTTCTCTAGGTTTTTTAAAAATCTATTTATGCTCTTATTACCATGGCTTGTTGAATTCCATGATTTAGTTATGTTTGAGGGAAACATACTTGTATTTTCTGTTAAACTTACTCAGTTGATACCTTTACTGAATTTTTTTAGGCATTTATTCTGAAATGTCATAATTGTTTTTAATTCATCACATCTCCCACTCATGACTCTAGAAACCTCATTCTCATATTCTCACTTCTATTGTCTCTCTACCAGTCTGAAGAATCTCTTAATGGAGCCAGTCTGTACCTACACTTTATCTGTTTTGTGACACCTCAATTTCTCTATTCTTTTTTGAGAGTGATAATTATAACCATGTAGCACTTAAGATGAGATCACAATGTTTGCATATAGTCTGGCATAATAACATGTTTCAGTTCTTCTCTACTCCTTTTCTAGTGGTCTTTAGTATTCTGGTTTGTGTCTTCGATTTCTGCTGAGCACTGAGCTCACATTTTGAAGTCACGGTGAATGGTACTTCACAACCGCTTTTCCCAAGTTAGTAGTACCTAGCTTAGAGTTTATCATTGCCTCTGTAGGTGGGGTTGTTTCTCCTCCTTTCTGTAGTTCAGTCATCAATCTTGAATTTCACCTAACATGGTGGAAGTCTGTGGGGTCGGAAGTACCTTTCACTGCTCTTCAGTGTCAGTTTGCAGTTGGGACCTTTCTGAAAAGCTGTTGGCAAATGTTGTCAGTTTATTCACCTATCTGTTCCTGATGACATTTTGAGGGTATTAAACATTGTAGCTGCACTACTGCTGGAAATCTTTTTTGCATTCTAAAGCTTTTAATTGATTCCAGCTGACATCTTGTGCTTAGTCCATAGTAAATTGAAGAGTTTTGATTAGGAGCCTTGTTAAAGGCTTTGAAAATCCACTTAATGTTAATCCATCTGAATCAATTTTGTGTATATACTGCTCTTCACAGAACTGTCACTGATGTGAGATATAATTTCCTTCTACAAAAATTATTTGGGAACCTCTGAGATTCCAACCATTAACTCTCTCATGTCATTGTGCTTAGCCATCTGTGCAAGGCAGTTGTGTAGCAGGTCCATTACAGAAATACTGATGGATTACAGTGTTTGGGAGAGTAGATTTATATTCTTGAAACTATAAGCAACCTGAATGAGAGTACTTTTTAAGTGGTGGAAGCTTTGTTCAAAAAGTAGGTCTTTTTGGAGGTGCTTTCAGAATAAGCTTGGGAAGGAGGCTTATGCTTTTGTCTGCTACTGGTAAGACCCAACTCCAAGGAGAGCCTACATGTTCTGTTGTTATGTACCTAGCAGTTAGGGGCAAGCATAAAAGTAACACAACTCGTGAGATTTACCTTCAATGTGTTTGGCAGCTATCAGTGGAGAAAAAAAGTCTTTATTTGCTATTTTGGCTTTCTTGGGGGATTAGCAACCCTTTACAATCGTTTTATTTCTTGATTTATGCTCTACCTATTCGCATACATTTTGTAAGCAGTCTGGAGTTACTTGTGCCAATAGAAAAGGTCTATGTGAATTAAAATGTTTTAGTTTCTCTTTCTGAATGCATCTGTGTGTACATTCATGAAACAATAAAAGTGAAGAAGCATTATGCCTTTAACAGTTCTCAGGAGGCTGAGTGGAATCTAGTTGAAATTATTTAAAAGTGAATAGTTGTGTCTCAGGATACTGTGTATATCTGAACTTGATGTATTCTGTAGTTGGTTTTCTCATGTTTCTCTAATATAAATATTTATCATTGAACTTAAGAATTGCATGGTAGTATGCAACATTTCTCTTACTGATCTTAAACTAAATATATTCATGCACACATAGATTTATATATACATACATGTATTTACAGTATTTATAGATACATACATGATGCATATAAAGACGTGTGTGCATGTATTTTAGCAGTATTACTGCCTGATGTGCAGCAATAAAAACCTGGAAAGTAAGAAATTTGACAGTTGGAAACCTATTTTGGGACCCATGAATTTAAGATCCCACGAAAAAGCAAGCTGTCTACTGAAAACCCATGTATTTCAACAAATCCTGGGATTACAGTTTAAAGTCAAACAATGCATAACTTTAACAGTTTTTCAGTCCATCGTTAAACTGCTGAGTTGATGTGGTACATTGAATCACCTGAAGTGATGGGTATTTGAGAGATCATTCTCTTAAAAATGTTTTTTATAATTTTCTGCGGCTTTTGAGCGGGCTTTTGATCTAGGAAAGCAGTTTACCTCATATATCCAGCATACATGCACACATCCTCAGTGATATTGTGGAGGAATTTTTAAGGGGAGGTATCTTGAAGGAGTAAAGCTATGATTTATTTTCTGTGCCAGAATGATATGGGCAACTTCTTTGCATCAGTATTATATACATTATTTGTGGCTGTATGTGTCTTTCCTGTGCTACAGTGGGCTTGCTTGTTCACATATAGCTGAAGTTAGCAAACAAAATTTGTGGTTATCTGAGAAGGCCAGGTGTAGGAAGGCAGGCAAGCAGGTACAAGATGTCATGTCCAAGCAGCTTGAGATGAGCCAGAGATGAAGAGAGTATGCAAAGCATTTTTTTTTAAACTGTGAAAGTCATGATAAGCATCATAATTGTGAAGGCACCAGAAAGGTTTTTGAAAAGACTGAACAGATTCATTGTCTAGGCCACTTAACAAGGCCATGTATAATAAACTTAGTTGTCACCTTCATCTATTCTTGCTTATTAACAGAAAGTGTGGGAGAGCAATATAAATGGTAGCCATCTCTTCTCATAAAATCCATGGAAGGAGGTTATGTTCAGGGGCATATGATTTCTTTACAAACCATACACAACATCCCAACTGATGTTTACAATGCTTGCAGATGACAGCAGGGTGATAAGCCTTGCAGCTGGCTTAGTAAGGCTTTTATTTCACTTAGGACTTTAAAATTATATCTGACCATATAGTTTGTGGGTTGATACTGTATAGTGAGCTAAAATTGGGAACTTGCTGTTTTCCTTGGGAGGACTTGAAATACAAAACTCTCTTGAGGTTTTCTGTTTTTCTTGCCATGTTTGCTAACTGAGATTTTTTTATTATTATTTTTTCAGATGCCAGACAATGGCTTTTCCTGTGAGGTCTTTTTACCTCTTGTTGGCTTATTTATTACATTAAGAAGTGGTTGTTTAAGGTACTTAAAATTCAGGTTCAGTGCTTCAGTATTCAGGACTGTAAGTACCTGTCTGGACTGGAGAGAAATCATTGTGGCTTGTTTATATCTGTATGACAAAAAGAACTAAGTGGTGACTTGGTTTGACATCTTACATTGTGCCTCTAGTGTGTTTTAAGTGAGATTCCTTTGTTAAAATGTATAGAAGATTTTTGCAGCATGTTGTCCACTGTTGTTTCTCTTGTAACTAGCAGTAAGTGTTATCTCATACAGAAGCAGATGAATGTTTGTATATTGTCGGCATGTATGCAGTTCTAATCCTTAGTGGTATCAGTAAGGAGATAACGTATATTTTCAGAGTTACAGTTTATCTGTGAGCCTCCTTACTAAAGATTACCAGCTTTAGCAATACAGTAGAAAAGGTACTTCTGAAAAATGACAATTTGTTTTCAAAACCTTCAGTCCTTCAACAGTGAGAAGATGATCTTTTCAACAATTCATTTAAAGGTTTGTGCTTATTGATAATTTATATGAAAATGTATGATACTGTCAAAGGTTTTTCCTATACAACTGTATATCCAGTATACCCAACTTGGATGTATTTCCTATATCCATGTATGAACTTGGATAATGGAGATTTGGAGTGGAAAATACTTGACACATCGAGTTCATTACAAATATTGTCTTACAATACACTGACAGTGTTTTCTGAAAATAATTTGCATGATTTTGGTTGAAAATTTGGATTTTTTTCAGTATCTTGGCATTCATGTACAGTTTTTCAGGTGACCTGTCTGTATAAAACTCAAATTTTAGTTTCAGTCAACTTACATAGCGCATGAAAGCAGAATGATCCAGACAAAGTGTCCTTAAACTGTCAGAGGTATTCTGTTGCTCTTCAAGATCTTGCTCATAGAGATTTGTGCACTGTGTCAAAGAATATGATCTGTTTACTAGAAGAAAGATTGAGTAGTACAGTTTGTCATTATTATTTTCCAGTTTCCACGTAGCAGCCAAATGGAACCTTCAGATTCTGGTACAGAGTTGGTGCCTGAAGATGCTTTTCATGTTTTCTGGCTGCCAGAAGTGAGAGAAATGTTAGGGCACAGGACATATTTAAACCATATCTGCAATTTTAAATTGTCCAGTGGTATATTTAATGGAATTGAAGATTTCATGGGTGGTTTGTGGGAGCAGTTGATGCTGTGAAAGAATGGCATACCTATTGTCAACTCCTACAGTCTGTCACTTTAGAAATAAAAAAGTGAACAGAATTGGTGCAATGCTGGCCAGCACTCTAGTTCATGGGTGCGTTCATTGTCAGTGGTAAAGTCAACGTATAGAGTGTGTAGTAGAACAGCTGCTCTGAATAGGATTTATTTCTAAGTGTTATGTGTGTTTTTTTGGAAATAACATGACTGTACTGACCCTTCTCTCTTCAGGTGAAACCAAATCCTGTAGTTGTCAAGGGTAGCAGCAGCTACCCGTCTAAGAGAGACTGACTTGTTTTGTAGGATAAATAAAACTTGTGCAAATAATCACCCTTCAAAAACTGTACATCTGTATACTTGTTAGCTGCATTTTAGTTTCCTATTTTTTTTAAATCCTAAGAAATTAATGTTCCTTGCCCTTCCTCCTGTCTCCCTTGCCCCTCCCTTCCCCCCCCCCCCC
>NW_020799092.1:17457674-17633723 GCF_003259725.1 Athene cunicularia | reverse complement strand
CCCCCCCCCCCATCTTACAGTGGAAATATTATATTAGGTGTATAAAGAATAAACTTGTCAAATGTCCGTCCTTGTTGGAAAGTACTTTTTCAGAGTAATACTTTTAACTGTCTATTCATATCTAGGATACTGATATAAATAAATAAAAAAAAATAAAATACAAGTTTTAATTTGGTTCAGGTTGGATGACTTTTTGTAAGATAACAGTCAAGCAAGGTGTCTTGCACCATATAAATGTTCCTGTGTTTCATGATGAAAATATTTACCAGCAGAAAGGTATCATGCTAGGACCTCTTTGAGTATCCCTAGGGTGCATAATACATTCTACTACACTAGAATTAAAATACTAAGGTTAATTTTCCATTGATATTGATGAACCATTTTGATATCTCAGCTTTGAATGAGTTCACTGGCTCTGTATAAATACTGTGAGACTTATCAGGGCTATGATTATTGCTGTTTTATTGGGCAGCAAAATGTAATTTCAGTGTTACCTAAAGTGTTGACTTACAGTAGCTTTTTTCAATTGGGCTTCTACTAAGGTATTCTTCCACTTGCTTTCCAAATCACATTGTTGATGACGGTGACCTGAGTGAGAAGGATTAGCATGCTGGTAAAATCTTTGCCTGAGAGCTTCTTATGGGTGGTCTCTGGACTTGTCCTCAGTTCAGTGTATCTTCACTTGAACTTTCAGTACCACTTCCCGAGGTTGTGACAGGCTTTGCTGTCCTAAAAAAACCTGAGTGTTTTTTCTTCAGTATTAAAACTGCAATTAAATTTCTCTAGAGAGCCTCGGCGCTTGTAGGAAAATTACTGCTATTTTGTTGGGGGGAGGGGGACACCACAAACCCAAAAATGGCACTAAGAACGTTTGTGGGAAGAGGGTTTGGTTCTTATTTTTTACTGTATAATATATGCTATGTAATAATTATAATGTTTTGGTTTTCTTTTGTAACCCCTGAGCAAAGAGAAAGGAAGATTTGCCAGCTGTATTTACTAACATAAGTTCCATATCTGTATTGGTGTGTATCCTTAATATGGGAGATATATAACTGAGAACTCTGAGTGGCGTAACACTTGCTTCTTTCTCATAGCAAGTAATTTCTGTTAGAGCTGATAGGATTATTTGCATAAATGATGACTGCATATTTGGGAACAAAAATAGTTATGTGTTGATGGAAGTTTGTTTAATTAGGTTGCTAGCATATGGAATGTAACTGAAGGAATCTCCATACATTCCAGGTTATCCAGCATATTGCCCTCTGTAAGTTCTCTGAAAACTTCATCACAGTAGTACTCTGGTGGTATACTTTACTTGCTACCTACTCTAGGAAACTGTCATTATATCTATATATGTAATTAACTTGAATATGATAATCTTCCTGGACAGGAGAAAATGAAGTATGCTGCAAGTGTCTGCTGCTTGTGTTCACTGCTATCTGCCAAATACCTGTATGTAAACGGGAAAATCCAGAACAGGCTTCAGCAGTGATGAGTGTGAAAAGCCATGCATGAGTGAAAAACAGTGTAGAAGCGTTATAATGATGCTGAGAACACACAGACCTGCAGTAGCTGGTCAAGTTTTGCAAAGGACATAAAGCATTTGTGATCCTGTGTATATGCTTTCTAAATGGCCTTTTTCTCGCTATCTTTCTCTGACTATCTTTTGGTCTCACAGGAAGCACATGTGGTGTGCTGCCAGTTTGTAGCTGTGAAGGCTGTGCGTAACTCCTGCAGGCTGGGCAAAGCTGGTCCTTTCAGAATGGACTTGGACTATAAACCACGAAGTTTGGAAGAGTTGAATCGTCCTGGTATAAGGCTGGCTCTTAACTGGTGAAGGCTTAAAATATGTCTGGTGGGCTGGTTGCCCAACTGTTGCTTACTGCACGTAAGAGTTTCATTCATCTTTTGTCAAAGTGTCTGGTGTTGGCTGCTGTTGAAGGCTGAAAAGTATGCTATGTTGTGTCCTTGTACAATCGAGGGCACCAATTTCTGCATCTCTTACAAAGTTAAACATGCTGATTGGAAAAAGCCTTACTGTGAGTTTACTTGCTGATTAGTAGAACAGCTAGATAAACTCTGTTACCAATTTGTAATAAGTGATTTCTGAAAGATCAAAAGCATGTTAAGTTGTTTAGCAAATGTTGGGCCTGGAGGTGATGTGGGGATTGCAAACTGTTGCCTGATAGTGTTCCTGACAGCTACCTTGCTGATACCAAAAGCTCAGCTATGACAGCCTGTATTTATGTAAAATACTGTTGGTCAGATTATACTCTTATAATGCAGCTGTTTTCCAGTGGGGCTGAAATTTAGCAGATTGATCATGTGGTTTTAGTACTGAAATCTCAAAGTCTTTTGGGTTGATAAGTTATCCAGTGTCAGTGAACCTGAAGCAATGGAGGTGGTGGTGTGTGTTGGCAAATGCAGACTAATTTGATTTGACTTCAGTTTAGTCCTTAATGTGCAGACTAAATGATATATTGTATAGCTAGTGTGAACTGTCTGCATGCAGTTGTGCAAATCAGTGGATACTTAGTAAGACCTTGTAACTAAGTCATGAATAAAATCTGTTAATGTTTTCATCAAAATATTTTGATGTTACTACAGGTATATTTGAAAGAACATAAGGCGCTGGATCTGATTTCTTGTATAAATTGGTGTGTCAGAATGATGGGCTAGCATAAGCTATTTCAGGACATCATGTCTGTGAAATACTGTAGCTTCTGGAAATGCACTTTTCAACTCTTGGAAAAAGAGGAGGAAGGGGACTGTCTAGCTAAAAGCTATGTAAAAGAAGTGACAACAGGTGCGTGTACAAGGAGGGAATGGAGTAATTTTGTTTTCAGGTCTATCCTAAAGCTTTTGAAAATAGGAAGCATATATAAGCTTCCATAAAGTATATGATTCTCTTAGTGAGCCATGTAATTTAAATCCAGTGTTCAGAGTTCTCTTTGCATTTAAGCTGGAACCTAAGAACTGCTATAGGCCTCCTCATCACATGTGGTCCCTCATGCTCTCATTTAGGTCCCTAAATGAGTCCCTATATTCAGTCTTGGATCTCCTAACATCTAACAGATTTATCAAAGAAATTGAATATTCTGAATTTTGGAGAATGGTAGTTCATATTTCTTTGTTCAATACGTTATGCTACTGCTAGGGAAACTTCAAAAGGGACAATTTTGCTGCAGAGCTAGCAGTTTGTGTTGAAGTACTGGGTACAGCCAGCTTACAGGCCTGTGCAGGTCTTGAACAGTGATGTTATTTCAGTTATCTGACATGATAGGTACTGTACAAGCTGTGCTCTAAGCAAAAACTGGTTTGCCTAATACGCTGAAATGCTGTGCCAGAGAATCAACAATTTACCAAGTTGGATTGAAAGAGGAATATTACCAGCATGGAGCAGATAAAGCAATAAACCTTTCTGTTAGTATTTTGTGAATTAGATATGAATATGATTCAGAAAATGCAGGACTCTTTAACCTTTTAAAAAGCTAAAACCAGAATTACTAAAAGCTGTTCCCTCTGCCTATCCATGTTAGGGAGTTTGAGATACAAAGGGCAATTTGGGTATGGTAGGGCAATATAAACGATCAAGTTCTCCTGTTTCTGGCCTAGGAAGAGAATAGTTTTTTTAATTTCACAGTGCAAAAATGAGGTATAGTTATATTAAATACAAGAATATATTGTACATAAACAATTATTCTTGTGTACAGGGGAAGCCTTTTGAAGCTTTGCTTCCATATACTATTTGAAAATGGCTTCCTGGGGTCCTCAAGATTCATGAGCAGTAAAAATAAGCAGTAATGGATGCAACATAATAGAACTATTGTAGAGATCCTAAAGACTTCAACACCTGCCTCTCTCTCTCTCTATATATATATATAATTATGTATAAAAAATTGCTAATAGTAGTCTTTAAACTGTATTTTTCTTTACAAAGCAGGCTTGATATTGTATCACTTTAACATGAGTCATCTGCTTAATACTGATTTACTGTAGTCTGTAGAGTGCATGTTGATACGGTAGAGTTTTCATTTTAGTGTTTCATAGACTTTTTACAAAGGAGCAATTCAAAGCTGAGCACTGGCTGTCTGCTTTAATGGAATGCGTCAGTTAAGGCAATTTCCTGTTGCATGGAGAGAAACCTTAAGTAGATTTACTGAATGTGACAAGAGACACTTGCAAAAAGCGAATTATTTAGTAGCTTGGAACAAGATACTATGTTGCTTGGAAGATTTGACTGAGAGACATGTTACATAACAAGTAATTCAGTAGGGTATTAAATATGTCAGTTTGGGGCAAATTATAAACACAAAAGCAGTTTCCTTGTGCCTCTCTTACACATTTGATGATCAGGCATATCACACGAGACTCTTGATGCTGCATTGTCCTGTTCCTGTCCAATTTCTCCTTTTGATGGGAATGGAGAAGCAAAGCTCTGTGATAAAGTGCACCCAATTTTAGGTAGTACTTTAATATCTGTATCTCCATTCTTCATGACTTGGCGGCAATAACGGCTCCTTTTAATGCCAGGCCTGTTTACAGCTTCAGCTGTCACAGCACTAGGTTGCTTTTGAACTGGCTTTTCTTACTTTTTTTTTACTCCGGTGAAAGGGTGTTGTATTAACTTAATTCCAGTGCAGTAATTTTGGGTATTTGTTTTTAAGTAAAATAACTAAATGTCATGTGCATGGCTTGGCTAAGCAGCAGCAGCTAGTAGTTTGCAAGAATTGACAAGTTTTAAACAACAAAGTTGTGGAGGGTTTCCCTCATGTACTACTAATCATAATCAAGAGTGGTCCATGGAAACAGAGAGATGGAGTGGAATAGCGAAAATGTTCTTAGCTTGTGGCTGGCCTTGAGGGAATTGGTTGCAGCACAACAGTCCATTTATAAAATTGAAATGAACAAACAAGCAGTAAAAGGTGTTGTGGGGGTAAAAGCATCACAGTAACCTACAGCTGAAGGAGAGTACTTGTACTGATGGAACGCTCAGGATGCGAGACATCTTTTGCCACTTCTGTTTCTTTAAATCTTAGCTAGAAAGTTAAAGCTCTCATTTGTTCTTGCATGTCCAAAGATTTGCTAAATGCTAACATAAGTTAATGGAAAACTTGAGTTTGGGAAAGGATTTGTCAAAAGGTGTTATGTTTTTCTTTTTTTTTTTTTTTTAATAGGAAAAGATTACTTCAGGGGTAAACACTGTGCTATTTATTCCTGTTTTTTCATAAAGATCCACTGCAGTGTGACTACTCAGAGGTAATTTTGCGGTCATCTGTTATAAATAGTTTTTGTTAGAGAATTACTTCACTGTGTATGGCAGGAATTTCTTTAATTGAAAAAGTGAACCATTTCATCTTCCCTTGTGTAACTTTGAGCACTAACATTGTATCCTGTAAAGGCACACGAATGATGCATGCTGTAGCAATGTTCTAGTACAGCTTTCCTCTTTTCAAGGAAATCTAGTATTTGGAAAAAAAAAAAAGGCAGCACGTGCCTGTTCACTGTGAACTATTTTTCCATCGTTATGTTTTTTTACTGTGCAAACACAGAGGATGGTGCTAGCCTTTGAGATCAAAGGCAAAGGCGGCTGTTGATTTCCCAGGCTGTGTTAAGGAGGAGTGTTGCCAGCAGGTCGAGGGAGGTGATCCTTCACTTCTACTCAGCACTCGTGAGCCCACACTTGGAATGCTGTGTCTAGTTCAGGGCTCCCCCAGTACAAGACAGATACGGACACAGTAGAGAGAGTCCAGCAAAGGGCTGCTAAGATCATAAAGGAACTGGAGCATCTCCCCAGTCAGAGAGCACTGGGGACTGTTGAGCATGGAGGAGAGAAGGTTCGGGGAATCTCATCAACCTATATAAACATCTGAAGTGAGGGTGCAAAGAACATGGAACCAACCTCTTTTCAGTGGTGTCCAGTGACAGGAGCAGAGGCAGTGGGCACAAACTGAAACACAGGAGGTTCCTTCTGAACATCAGGAAACACCTTTTTACTGTGAGGGTGATTGAGTGCTGGCAGAGGTTGCCCAGGGAGGCTGTGGAGTCTCTATCCTTGGGAAGTATTCAGAAGCCATCTGGACATGATCCTGGGCAACCTGCTTGAGCAGAGGGGTTGGACAGGACAACCTCCAGAGGTCCCTTCCAGCCTCTACCATTCTGTGATTACAGGAGTGCATTTTGTTGTCAAGTTGAATCATTAAAAGAGGAGAGACGTGTCATCTGTTCATGTTTGCTGCCATGAAGCAAATGGAAGCTTGGAGGACTGGTGCTTTTGCAATGAAGATAAAGGAGTCATCTCTTCTTGTTATCCACTCCCATTTTTAGAAGTTTGACATTTATTTGGCCTAATCTAAGATTATGACATGTAAAATGATGTTCCTTTTTAAAATGGGATCTTTTAATATGTGGTTCCAGTATAGAAAGGATTCATGGCTGTTGATCTGAGAGTACCAAAGCAGACAAAATTCCCACTCTTGGTTTTACTTTGAGTATGGAATCTGCAATGTGTATCCCGCTGTTCCTTAGAGTATGTGTATCCCACTGTTCCTTGGTGGGGGGAGCGGTGGGGGTGGTTGTACTGACAGTCCTACAGGGAGTTATTTAAGAAGGCAAAGGAATATTAAGAACTTCCTGAAATGTTGAGATACATGTCACTCCTTGATTATTTTTTTGGTCATGTTTTTCCTGTGAGATGTGCATTATCAGATAAAGCTGCTTCTTTAGTTAGAACTGGGAAGGGGTGCTTGGTTTTCAGTCTGATCAGCATTATTTTGACTTCAGCTCTCGTGAAAATAATGAGAAGCAAACTGTCTCCACTATTACTTGCTCAGTTTTATGACAATATGAAGAAAATAGAGAATTGTCACATTAATGTGGTGGGGTTTTTTCTTCCTTTGCTGTGTCATGGAAGTTCAAGCAAGTAAAAGGACTACAGAGATTTTTAGACCTATTCTTATGCATAAAAGGCTTTTATTGTCAGCTGTGTGCCCCCCCTTGTTTGCCTGCTTTTCCTCTTAATACATTTCTCTGGCACTCCAGAAGTACTTTGAAACCTGAGCTGCAGTGAGTTCTAGTAATATACTATGTGTAGTTTCAATAAATGCAAACTATATTTAGCATTGATAAAGCACAGGGAACAGGAAGGACTTCTTAAGATAACTAGTAGGTCATGCCTCTGTGCCTGAAGCAATGTATTTCATTGTTCCTCTTAAGAGTTTTGAACAATTTTGTCTTTGTGGATATACCTGCTGAGTATCTGTTCTGCATCAGGGTGTTACCTGTCTCTAAAATGTTATTGCTAAAATGTCATCTTATTAACATGGGGAAAATAAAATGGTTGTGAACCCGAACCCTAATAAAAACTTGTGTAGAAAACAACTTTGAGATTGAGGATCTGTTCTGTAAATGGGGACTCTTAAAATGGGCCAAAATATGTATGAAGCCATATGAAACTTAACTTCCAGAGATAGTTTGATTCTACTGTTAAATATTGTGGTTGCCAGAAGACTAATGCAGTTAGCCTGACATGGAGGGAAAGATAAGGTAAATTGTCTTTTGACTTTATATAGCAGCCAGTACTGTCGAGCTTGCTTCTGGCCTGGCTATTGCTTGAGAGATTGAGATATTGCTTGATATAAGTATCTCAGAGGTAGGCATGGGATTCTTAGTGCTCTCTATTCAGCTACAGGTCCCATTAATGCCTTTTACATTCTTGTGGCTATCTAAATTTGTCAGCTCAAATTCTGCCAGAAACTTCAACTAAACAAAAATCACAGTTTTGTTTCTTTTAACATACATGTTTATATTAACAATACTATTGCTTCTGTAAATTAGTCCAAGTTGTTTTTTTAACACTAAAATCAGTTAAAAAAAAAAAAAAAAAAGGGGGGACCTGATGCATTTTCTTTTGTAATTAGATCACGTATTCATGATTCATGGTAACTCAAATGGTGAGGAAGAACACTCCTACTGCATGACTAAGTCTTGAATGATGCATAGTGCCCAGCAGTTAGTGTTGTAAACACTTCAGGACTGTTTTAAAGATGTTCATGAACTTGGTCTTTTTCAGCCAGCTTGCTTCTCATCAAAAATAAAAATCATGCTCTCTTCCAAAAAAAGAATCTGCAATAATAAATTTGTTGAAATAAATTTTTAGCATCCGTTACAGCTTTTATAATTTAAGGCATTCTTACTGTTTGGATTTTTACGTATACTTAGTTGTATAACTTTGATAACCTATAGTTCTTCTGTAGAAGTCTTCAAGTTTCCATATTCTATAGATGTACCATGGCTTTGCTTGTAATATCGATATTGAGCATAGAATTCTCCCATGACTATACAGGTGCTGGAGAGTTGAAGATCTGCAGTTTTCTGTACTTCCAAACAATTCAATATCACTTTTTCAACACTTGAGTTAGTTTATCACAGCAATATGAATCCAGATAGACAAGTATGCTGTCTCCCCTCTCCATCCTAAGAGAGCCCCCCTCTTAAGTACTTTTTTGAGTAGGAATATACATCAACAGCTCTCCACAGTACAGTTTTTTCTGAATGAAGAACTGTACTTATCTATTTATGATTTTTCTTAAAGGTACATTATTTAAGTAGAACCTTATACTTGAATCCTAGAACAATGAAATAAACCTCACTGTATTTGTAATTGTAAAATAATATGCATTTAACGTCGGCTTTTCCATAAATTCCTTACAATAAACATTGTAATTAATAAACAGTGTGCTTCCTAGTTATCTTCGGTATAGTGGGGACAGAAAATGCCCCCATACAGCATATTACTGATGGGAACTTGGCCTCATGTTGACAGGTGGGAGGAGAGTAGTACTGTTCAAGGCCCCTTACTCTCCATAGATTGACTATTTAGGTTTTCAACTGAAAATGCTAATTAAAAAGACACAAAAGATTGTGGATAGCAGTTACCAGTCCTCTAGGAATTGAGCTGAGACCACCAGTATATCTGAGGTGCGATGGGACATCAGTTCAGCATCTTAATGTTTTTCTGTCACTCTCTTCCCTGCCTCTGCTCCCTGTTGCCCATCCTGAGTGATGACCTGGAGGTGTGAGCCTTCAAAGTCCTTGTAGTGGGAGGCTTCTGTGTTGGAATGCATAGATGTTACATGGGCTGGTGAAATGAGCTAAAAATATTTTGCACTACTGCCACAAGTATGGTCCCAGTTAGTCCTAAATTACAGCAGGCTCTTCATCATGGTGATAATCGAGAGCTTTTGAATGTAAACACTAGTGTGTTCAAAACGATGGTTACCGCTGAAGGGAGCACTGTATCCTCAGTACTGCTAGTTTGCTAGTAACTCTTCAGAGACCTTGGATCACACCTAATGCTAGTTGATCAATAAGCAGCCTAGTCATCTTCAGAATCAACCTAAAGCTGCATTCAAAATTAAGCCGTACGTTTTGGTACCAAATCAAGTTACTAAGCTTAGAAGAGCCTAGTGCCTGAACTCCTAACTGTGCAGCACATAAATGGTTTATTATCAGGCTGAAGGTCATGTCTGAGGAAAGCATTTATCCACTTTTGAAGGAAACTTTTTTTTGTTTCTCTGAGCTATGACTGCAGTGCTTCCAGGCAGACCAGCTGCCTGTGTTGGGTGCCTGTTGCCTTTTCCCCATAGAAGTGCTCGTGTAGGATCCTTGAGATGTGTTTTGGCTGCACTAGGTCACTGGAAGAGTCTAAGGGTAGTTAAAAGCTGTAATTTGGCCTTGTCCAGTTCTGTGACCTATATTAAAGGTCAATTACTTACTCTGAGACTAGAAAATTAATTAATTTTAAACTTTTGTGTGGTTGGTGACATGCTGGTGAAATTTGGCTTGGGTTTTTTTTTGTTGGTTTTTTTTTCCCACTCTGTTCGTACTAGGTAGATGGGGAACAGTGGGTAAATTTGTTTCACAAGTAGCTCCTTGGATACTTCTCCTGTGCTGTCTAACCTGAAGAAACTTCAAGAAAATATTCTTGCTTTTTACTCATTCCCACTTAGATGCACACATACTGAAGCACATTCAGTGGTATCGACGCTTCTGATGGGAGTCCCAAATGGGACTTGATCTTCCATGCTAATTCTTGTTGTTTGCTGGTGGGATTTTATTTTTTTTTTCCTCTCTCCATGAATCATTTTCTTTATTCCAGTCAATTCTTAGCTACCATGCTGGGAGCTGTAGAGATGTGGAGAGTTCCTGGGGGATTTTTTGTTACAACTAGGTAAGTCTATTTGTTTCAGAAAATCTTTAGCCTTGTTTATTTCAAGAGCTGGAGAAAGCTGACATGGCTTCTGAAACTAAAGAGTATTACAGTAATTTGTAACAAACATAAGTACTTTTGTTATGACTGTATAGGTAAACATAAACCAAGTAAATATCCTTTCTTTAATTACACATCTGTTAGATGTTTTAACCAACTTCGTATCTTAAACACAGTAATATTTCTAATGTCATATAAAACACAAGATGCTAAAATATTTCTGTTAAATCCCTCATTTTAAAAACCCCAGTTACTATCTGGTTTTGTATTTTGACAGAACAGTGATGATGTAATATTTGTAGACTTTTCCATAACAGCCTTATTTGAGCACAAAAGTATTAGATGTAGCAGAAACCTGTTACCTATATGAGCATCCAGATGTGAATCTCAAAAGTTTATTTGGGTTGTGTATCACCATAACTTGCTAAAAGCCTTTATATGAAAAAGAAATACTTTCATATGCAAGAAATATGTAGGGTGTATGGTGCTAAAAGCATCTGCTTTGCCTGGCCATCACTTTCTTAATTTCACAAATAGCCTTGGCACAGTTGCTTTCCGTATTTGAGAGTCCTTTGGCCTTTTAGTTAAATATTGATTTGAATTCACAGTTTTGCCATCTCCTCTTCAGTATACACATAGTTCTGAGAACAGTAAGAAAACCTCAAGTGCTCAGGCTTTTTCTTGAGATGATGAGGGAGGAGAGAAAATAACTTCTACTTTGTGCTTTAATGTATTTATGAGCTGTCAGCACATCACAAGGACATACTCTCTATGTGATTTTTTTTTTTTCATCTTTCTTGTCCCACAGTTCAAAAATACATTGGTATTAAGTCAGTTCATAAGTGCTTAGGGAGTTTGTTCAAGTGTTTCTGCAGGTACAGTTGGGTTTATAAGTGTTGGAAGCTGGGGTCCATTTTCTCTTTTCACAGCATCTCTAGCTCTGTATATTTTTCAGAAAAGTTTCAGAACAGTTATGTGGACTACTCAATAACAAAGATTTTAATAAGGAGTTATTTATGTATGCAGGAAACTTAAGGATAACTTTCTTTTACTATATTTCCTTGACTTGTTCTACAACTGTCAGGCAAGACCATTTACTCACAGTACTGCAAATATGGTTTGTGCCAAGAATGTTTCAAAAAATGGCTGGCCTAGTGCCAGCACCATTATCCTGTCATTATTCTGACAATAAAGAAAGGCAGATGTGCCCCAGTTCATACTGTCTGAAACACTGAAGAATTAAGAATGATCAAAGTACATCTGATAGGATTTTGGCACAGCCTTATCTCTGGGGAATCTGGAGGGGAGGGTGGGGTTCAGCTCTCTTTTACATCAGCTTATTGTATTCTCAACAATGCTGGCTCCTTTGTGTTGATAATGGAGCTAGTGGTGAAAATGGACTTTCAGGTACTAAATACATAATTTTATGAAAATGGTGCTTTATAAAATGTAAAGTTTTTCCCTAAAATGTCATCTCTCAAGAAGTCTGTATGCTTAGAACTGTACTTTTCCCTAAATGCTCAAGCATTACAGTAAATGGGAAATGGTGAGATGTTCTCATTGGTTCTGGGGGCTTAGACATCACTGCACCACTAACCTTTGTTAGCTCTTCAGAGTGCCTTGGAAGACTTCAGTGCTAGGACTTTTAGGTATTTTAGGCCCTGCTTTCTACCTTCTATCAAGTTGCTGGAGATTGCTTGTACCACAGTTTAATCTAGATAAATGTTCTTGACTTAAACTATGAATCCTGTGAAAGATTCATCAGTGGAGTAAAAGCTGTTCCTTTGCACTATAAAGCTTATTCTAATGTTTTTAATTTCTTGTAGTGAAGGCTGCGTGAGTCTGTCTTTGCTGTTGGGGCAGTGCTGTTCCAAATAGTGAGTTAACTTCACTTGATGTGACTAATTTGCCCTGTTTGCACATAAAATTCTTTTGTGCAGTTGTGTGTTCAAGAGATGTGGGCAATAATTTTGAGCCTTAGCTGTCCAACAGTGATATTCTGGAGGACCTGAGAAGGAAGGAGAATTGATGTAGATCAATAGCACTTTCCCTTAGCAAAAGTAAGTCATGTAAAGTAGGTCTGATGCTGCTGGCACTAAATATGGGCTAAACCAGCGTGTTTCCAGGGACATAAGACTGAGGCCTTTGTGTAATACTTCACACTGGTGAGTGTCCTGGCTTAGGTGAGAGAAACATTCAGTGCTTCTCAAAAAGCATCTGTCATCTTTATATCTGTTGGCTTATTTTACATGTGGGAAACACAGTCCTGTGAGAGACTCAAATAAGAAACTTGGGAAAAGAAATTGTAATTAAGTTTTCATAGCAGTGTGTCTCAGTTAATACGTCTTGCCAGGCCATTGATTCCTGACAGTGACTTTACAGAGATGCCTTTTACAGACCTCTCCATATACCCCCTGATTTATATCTGTTGCTTTAATCAATAGCCAGATCTTCCAAAAGTATATGCTTGGCTGAAAATACTGAATAAATAATAATGGTATTGAAAGAAGACACTTAATGAACTATCAAGGGAAGAAAAACTGCCCCCACAAACATTTTACGCTTTTAATAAGGCAGAAAATGGATTTTGTAGATTGGTTATTCAAAAAGGCTTTTTATTATTGTTATTCCATTAGTAATTCGATTGAGAAGAGATCTCTTGAGTCTGCGAAGAAGAGAATACAGATTTTAATACTTGTGTTTTCGTGTACAAACAATTTGAGCTTAGAGTGATGATTTACATGGTGGTTTCTCATTTTGTAAATGCAGTGGAGAGAACCTCTCTGTTATTTACCTCTTGCTGCAGGGTGGGATCTGTTGTATTAATTTTCTTACAAACCGCTTTCTATAGCTTTGAATTAGCACTCCAAGTTTTAATTTATTGTTCCCTATAATTTCCTAGTTTCCAGCTACAAGTGTTAATTATCGAGTTTTTCATGGAGATGGCTTCATTCTTCCTTCATTTGAAGAAATGTTTTTTGAGCTCATCTTCAAGTCACTTTGAGTTTCTTCTGAAGGTTCACTTTTATCAGTATTGACATTTTCGTGGGAAATTAGGATAATAGTATGGGATGTCTAACCTGATGGATACCAAACTGTGCAAGACCTGGAGAGACCATTTCTTGCTGGTTGTTTTGAGTACTGTCTTTCTATTATGACTATTTACCTTTTATTTTTTCCTTCTATAAAAGGAATTCAGCGACATAACAGTTTAAAAATTGTTTGAGATTTTGGTTATGTCCAAGGTAGCTCTGTGCAAAACAGGCTTGGACATTGAAGGATTTGCTAGTTCATGGAAACTCTGCTATGCTTCTGGTTCCAAACCCAGCAGTTCTGTTTTCATAGCCCTGCTGCTGAGCTCACGTGTCCTGTCAGGCCTGGGGTACCCAGAAAGGGCTTTGTGCAGGCTGTGTTCCCTCTTTCCTCCTAACTCATTCTCCTGCCACAGCAGGTTAAGTAGTCTGTGCGTGGACAAAGAAGAGTTGACCAACTGACAGAAAAGCATCTATTTATTGACAAGTGATACAATCAGTCTGCCATAGTATTCACCACTAAGAAAGCATAATGATTCCTAAAGGTATTTTTATATGGGTATTTTTAAAATGGTATTTTTTATAAACACACAGTAATTTTACAGGGTCATAGGTGAATTGGACCCCTCAAGTATTGTTTGCTTCATTCACTAATGTTACAGATTCAGTGAAGTGATTCAGTCAAGTATTGTTTCCTCTGTGCTTTTAAATTCAGGCCATCATAGTAGTGAGGAATGAAGAGATAATAAGCACTCAATTCATAGAAGCTGTCTGACATGTCTGTGGTGATAGCTGGGGCTGCAGGAGGCAGGATGGCTTTTGTAGCAACCGAGCAGCATTGTGGATGTCTTTGTCAGTTCATTTGCATTGGGAGCTAAATGCTTGGAAATAAATTTTACATATGCAGAAAAAATCCTAAATGTAAAATAGCAATCTTAAAGTCTTGGAGGAAAAGAGGATTACCTCATAGTTTCTCAATGCTTGTGGCCTACTTTTTTTTTTTTTCCAGTTTTATACAATTTAACATGATCAAATCTGGGTTTATGCCATAACGAACAATTTAAGAAGAAAAATGTTAGATTGTTGGGTGATCATTCAGTAAACTGGTAAGTCTTAAGGCACTTGAAGTCAGCAGTGCCCCTGTTTTGAAGCAGAGACACAAAAGGGAGAATGAGACATTCTCCACTGCAAACAAAAAGCATAATACTGCACTGAACAGGCTGATCTTTCCCCTTCCAAATTTTCATGTGGGAAATTGTCAGGATTTTAATTTTTTCCACCAAATCACACCTCAGAAATGATGAGGATCTGTAACTTCAGTATGTGTGAAAGTGGCTAGTATTTTAGGGAAAATATTGCTGCATCATCTTTTATTCATTGTTCTGACGGGCATGGCTAACTTTGTATGATTTTTAGCATTATTGAGCCTTAAACTCTTTGAAACTCTGGTGTCTTTGACTAACGAGAGAAATCTTTCTCCTGGTCAGTGATAAAGTAAGTTTTTTGAAGTCATGGTAAATAAATCACTTTTCACTTGTGCCACAACCTATTTTATAAATACTGATATAAAGAGTTTTAAAAAAACCCCAGAAGTTCTACGAACAAAATCATTCTAGCTTTCAGAGTTCTGATTTCAAGGCAGAAAGTCCAGTCTTGTCTAGTTGAACTTTAAAAAAGCTGTCCTGTTTTTTGTTTTCAAGTAGGTGGCAGGCCCATATATACAGTAGAAATTAAATCAGGTCATCTATATCTCAATAACATGCTCCACATGTCCTGTTGTAGTTCTCGATCATAAATAAAACTGAAATACTATTAGAAAGTATCTGATGACTTTGCCCCCAGTCAAAACATGTGTAAGATGGGATCCCCAAAGCACAAAAGTGATTCTTGCTTAAAAAGTTATTCAAGTCTTCATTAGCAAGGAAGAAGAAAATTCTGTTTTATAAGTTTTATCTATACTGATGGCTAAATTTTTGTTTGTCCAGATATTTATCTCTATATATGTATACAGATGTCTAAATATATGCGTGTACAGGAAATTTTCTTGAACTTAAACATTAATTTATTATCCACTTGAGAACTTCCTGTCTTTAACACAATTGTTTACCATGACTATGTAAAAAGTTATCTTAAAAATTTAAAATATTAAGTTCTTTCTAGAAGTTGTAACAGATTTTTTTTAGTTTCACTTTTTTCTCCTTGTTTAGTTGAATTTCACTTCCCAGAGCTGCTTTTGCTGGTCCTTCTCCTCCCCCGATAGCCTTACCTATACCACTGCAATCCCAAAATAGCTTTCTGTATAGATTTCCAACTACTAAATTTATTTTTAAATCTGAAAAAAAAGAATGCATTTTTAAACTGTAAATTTACCAGAACTTTTTAGACTGTATCAGTCAGCACTTGAGTAAGGTTGGAAACAGGTGATTTAGCACTTCTGCCGTGTGATCCATTCCCATCCTCCTGCCCCGCAGGTGCAGTCCCCCTCTCCCTGAAGTTAGAAGTTATGTGTCCATTTCATTAACATCTTTTAACTCCTCAAAAAATGCTTTGAAATCACCTTCACTAAATTTGATTTTGAATTGCTTACATGTCAATGTGGATTTCTCTCTCTGCTTTCTGTCGAGAGGTAATGGTTGAAATATGAAATTAATCTGGTAAGTAATGGAGTAGCTAAACATCTAAACGAGACTGCTTCATGAAATGTGTTTAACATTATTTTTTAGTCTGGTGAATGTTTCTTTTTAATCCTCTGTAAGCTGTTGTTTTGGTGGAGATTTGGTCTTTGCTGAAGAATCTTGATGAAGACAAATATCACAGAAACTTCATCTTAACCAATCATTACTTCAGTTGCAGTTATTGATTTGTTATAATCTGTCTTTCAAACACTGTTGCTCTGGAGATGGTTAAACTGTGTCCTCTGGAGTCTGCAATAAGTAGCCAGCAGAATGTGTACCATTTTATTTTATTCAGTAGAGATGCAATCTGTTTTAGAAGTACTTTCTAAAGCTAATTTCCATGTCCACATGACAGTTATGTGCCAGGGACTTGAATTATCCGATTTACATGCTCCTGTCTCTTGTTCCGCAATTTAAATGTGGCTTTGCTAGGTTAGATCAGAAATCCTTTGAGTACAATACGCGGTCCCCTTCTAGAGAATGGTGGGTGCCATTGGGACTGCTCTGATTGATCCTTCTTACAGTTCTTTCTCTTTCTGTTGACCTTCACTGTCCTTGACCTTTTTCATTTGTGTCCAGTTGAAACATTTTGTTTCCCCTCTTTTTTGTCTTTCTCTAGGGGAGGCTCTTAGGATGGTTAGAGAGGAACATAAGTCCATCTCTAAGGGAGAGACTAATAGGGATAGTGGTCATTAAAAATAAAAAAAAGCCATTAACCTTCCACTGGAGGAGGGAGGGATGGAGTTCCTTATTCATCAGCATCACTTCCAGGCCAGCTCTACCCACCTCCAGGCCCTGCCAAACTTGTCCATGGTGTAGGTAGTCTCTATGGAGTATGCACTATATGTACTCTTTTCCTATGGCTCTAATTCAACATGCAGTTCCTCCCAGTTGACAGATCTTTCTTGATATCTCTGGACTTTCACCAGGCCCTGGAGGCTCCTCAGCATACAAGTACCCCACAGCAACCAAGCTACCTCACTGAGCCCCTGCTGTACGACCCTTGATGCCCCATGTGCCTGGTGGATGATCCTGCTGCTCATTCCCAAGCCTGCAGGCCTCCTGAATCCCTTTTGATGGAGTCAAGGTGTTTCTTTTGCTGTATGCACAGGTCACTGACTGATCTGCCTGGATTCTTCCCTCTCTGCTCCATAGTGGGAAGGAGGATATATTGAGTCTGCTGGACTGCAGCACTTCCCCTCAGACTGAATTTTCCTTTTGGCATGTTTGGATTTTTTCTTTCAGACTTAGAATTTTCCTTTTGGCATGTTTGCATTAATGAACCTTAGCTGCTTTAGGTAGACTGCTTCCAGCCTTAGATGAGCTGTCAGCTAAAACAGCTGTCTTGCTCTGCATATAGAAATGCAGATATGTTTCTTTTTTCAATATTAATATCTCTACTTCCTCAGTGTGTTGGCTTTGGATGAGTGATGATCTGTCACCATCGACAAGGACTAAGTGCAAAGTAGCTTGACTGCCTATGGCATTTGCAAAACACAGCATGTTCTTAAGAATAGTTTTGTGTAAATTGATGCTGTAATTGGATATTTCAGATATGTGATCAGGCTGCATTTTTTGATTAGTGAGCAAAACTGTGAGCAGAGGATGCATCCTCATCCAGGCCCTGATGCAATTCTGACTCTACCATGGCTTGAAATCTACGTGTAAAAGCAGATGATGTTGTAGGGAGGAGGGGTATTATATCCCATTCTGTGTCAGAGAAATTCACCCTGCTTTTAGCCAGAATGGGTTGCATCACTGTCTAGCTCTAGCAGAATTGCAGATTTGCATCAATAAAAATTTAATGACTTACAGCTCAGTCTAAATTAAATATTTAAACTTCTCCATTGTGCCCAACCTTACTGTTGTAAGAAAGAATTCCAGTGTTTAAAGTTTGTCGTTAATATTGGGCATGACCTCTCAGAAAATGCTTGGATTTTTTTACATTAACTAGCTTAATTGCCTTACAGGTTTCTGAATTTAAAGCCTTACTTAATTAGCTATTTGCTAATTCTGTAATGTGCACTAGAGCAGAGTCAACTACAGTTTCGCTAAAAATAAATAATCCCTCACAATTTCAGCTGGACAGTGTTTGACATTCCTACTTTTGAAATTGTGAGCCATACCTGTTAGAGTACTTACCTACAACTGAGTCTGAAAGGCTTGATTTTGGAGGAGGGAATACTGAATTTAGGGATAGAAGGGAGTTGGGGTTTAAATTCCTTTTCCTGCTTGTGGAAGGAAGAATGGCTGAGAGCAAAATATTTTTGTATTAAGCCATTTCTCTTGATTTAATCTTCTGCCAATAGCAAGAAAGGGAGTTTGTATATGCTTCTGAGGGCACAAATTAGATCCTTCGTTAGTTTAGAATAAATGGCAGGTTTAGTGGGCTTAGTAAATGAACCCAACTAGCTCAACATGCTTTTGCAGGTGTGTTTTATTTTTGTTCGGTATTCAAAGATTATGGTGACATGTGCAAATACTCTATTCAATATTCCTTGTAACTTCCAAGGTAAGGGAGCTTATGTTTGTAGTGTTACTGAACTGTTAGTACTGGTAATCCACTTTTTGTTCTGTAACCAGAAGAGGGAGATTGCTTAAAAAAGAAAAAGCAGGTGATATTTATTCACTGAAGTCTTCACTGTATGGACAACATAAACACAGGATTATTTAAAGGAAGATGTAGCTCAGTAAGGTCTGGGAATAGCATCAAGATTTATAGCTTTTGAGGTGTATTACTTTAACCTATTGAATTCAGTGAGTATTTAATGTACTTTGTTTCTGGCAGAAAACACTTGGCGGCTTGTAGAAAAAAATCAACACAAATTACATTTCTCTAAGTAAAAGTATTCTTACGGTTTAGGTTTAAAAATATATAGAGAAGCATTTGGATGCAAAATGTGTTTGACATTTTGTAATCACATTCATTTGGGAAAGATGTAGGTTCAGTAACTTAAAAAACTGTGGTATCGGGTTACTTAATGTCTAACTTTTTTCCCCACCTTTGCTTTGGTTTCCATAGTTATGCATATTTATTGTTGCAGTTCCGTATGGGGCAGCTGTAAGCTGCAGTGTATAAGAACATCTGGTTATGCAGACCCTTGCTGATGAAGGGGAAGGGATGGAAGTAAACTTTATGTACTGAAAGACTGCTGCCTTAAACAAAAACGTTGCATGCGCAGTTCGAGTATAGCATGAATTTTTTTTTCTGACTTAAAATCTTCTGAAATAGCATGTGTTTCTCATTGTATAGATCTCTTAATGTTTTATTCTTTCTTCAACATACATGGCTACTTAAAAATTGGGAACCAAAATGCTCGTCATCTCCTTATCCCCATTTTTAAGACTTCAGTTCTTCTAGAGGGTAGAAGGGGCTTGGAGAATGTTAGGCTGGTGAACGTCTAATCATGCAATGCTAGGAACTGTAAATTAAACCTGTCCATGGAAAACAAAGCCCTTTGGACTATATAAATATCCAGGTATTATTGTGGAATCATGAAATAATCATATAGATAGAGAAAGCCAGTCAAGTTTTACCTTGATTTGCTCCTAGGGAAACATGTTCACATTCTGGGCAGAGATTACTATGTCTTCTGGAAGCACAGTGGCACTTCTTCCATCTTGGAACCACTAATAATTGTATCTTTTTTATTAAAAAATCACTGCAGATTTCACAAAATGGTAACAGACTGTATGTTATGTTTAGATGTCTGTGTCTTTCCAACTGAATGAATATAAAGAACCTTTAATTTGAAAGTGGTTACTTATTACTTAAGTGAAAGATGCATTTGATATATTCATTAGAAGTATGTAAATGTTTGATATTTATGTAATGCTCAGAATATTCTTTACTGTGGTAAGCAAGAGTGTTGTTTGATTATTATTTTGGTAACATAATAGAAGTCCTCTTAATAGATAAAAAGAATAGATAAAAATCATACCCTCTGGTGTTACAAAGCTAACAAGATGTTGCAATTGATAAAGTGCTGCATCATTGAATATTTAGATGAATACAGGTGAGTACATCTAAGCTATGACTATCTTGGATTTAAAATGATCTATGCTTGCCCATGTGGAAGAGTAAAGGGGAAAAGGAGGGGGATGGTAGATGGATCTCAAGATTTAAGACTTACGAAAATTATTTTCTCTCTCCCTTTATTTGAATGGTAGTGAGGTGGGAGGCCATAAAGGAAAAATACATAGTAGGTTTTGAGCAGTCTTAGGGATTACATCTTAGTGCATCACCAACACAGCTGTTACATTGCAGTATGATGTCAGGATTACGTTTTACAGAAGGAGGAAAAAACAATTAGATGAAGTGATCCTTTAAGCTCCCAAGGGTTTAACATGCTACTCTACCATGCGTTACAGCTTTTAAAAATAAAAAAGAATAGTTGTTTAATATTTACTTTATGGTCTTAATGGGTTTGGGGATTGTGAGGACCCAGAATAAAATGTTCACAATTTACAGGGAATTAAATGTAGAATGTACTGATCTGGAGTTACAACAGCCTGGATGGCACTTCTGTCTTGAGAAAGATTTCTCAGCCCTTCTGGGATGCTTAGAAAAAACTGGACAAAAAAGTCCATGTTATATTTTTTTTCTTGTATAACTCTGTCTTGTTTTCATGATGCAGTGCCATGTAGTTGCATTAAAGGAGACTCTAGCGGTGCTAGAAAAAGAAATGGTGGCAAGGATGAGTATTTGTAGAAGCTTTGCTTTAGAGGACTTAAAATAATGCTTGCTAGGTCTTCAGCTGTTGGGAGAAGCTCTAATGATCTGGCATCATCCAAACTAGGTTGTTAAAGGAAATTTCTGAGTTCATAGACAAGAAAAAGGAGAGTGCTCTGAAGAGAGGATGGAGCTACACAGGGAACGAGGGGAAAGAGCAGGGGTGGAAAGAATGGGGTTTCGTGGTGCTGCCAGAGGTGTGGAGTTCAGGGAACCTAGGAGTAATGAGAGTTGCAAGTCCCAAAATGCACAGAGATTTTGTTCATTATATGCTGCTGTTGTAAAATGCTTTGATTGAGGTGCTGATTAAATCTGCTCTTAAATGGTCTGAGTTATTCTGATGAACTTGAAATCTGTGTTCCTGAAAGCAGACTCATACTTGGTGCACTCTCAGCTGCACTTGTTGAATGAGGCAAGAGTAATACCCTGAGAACTGTGGCTCAAATCTTTGCTTGGAAACCAGCAAATTGTAAACGCTGTGGCGTCTCTATGCCTGATGTGAAAGTGCTGCAGGAGGATACTGTTGTATAGCTGTGTAGGTAACCAGGTCAGTACTGAAGCATGTAGCACATTATTGATCGGCAGAATTTAGTTATGATACTGGTAAAGTATGTCAAGCATATAGCTTAATGGGAAGAAAAAGTAAACAAAAGACTGCACAATAAATCAAAACTATCTTCTAGAGAAATATGATCTCATCAAAGTGGACCCCCTCATATTAAAAACAAAACTACACGTTTTCCTGTGCAGCCTTGAGTTACAGTGTTCCGAGGCTAACTCGGTTTCCCTGTTGGTTTTCCTCATTCTGAAGGCCAGATAATACTATATTGTGGCAGTGATCCTAATAAATGTCAGGCCGATGTTAGTGACTTGTTTTAAAACCAAATCTCAAAATCTTGAAAATAAACCACGCCCAGTAACTAGAATGTTTAGATTTATGTTGTTAGCATATGGAAGAAAGAAGGCAGATTAAATTTAATATTTAATTTACTTTTAATGCATTCAGCACCACCATTTCAGTTTTACTACTGTTAAGATCAGATATTCTTACTTATATTTCTGTAGAGGTAGAGCATAAGCTAGACAGATAGCATAAACTGGACACATGTCTGCGCAACTACTTAACCTGAAACTTGTTTCATTTTTTTTTTTTTTTTTTTTTTTTTTAGTGTTAGCATTCAGTTGGTGGTTAGGATGGTGAGCTGACTGAACTTGGACATGCTTGCTACCTTCTAAACAATTTTGCTGAAATAACTGCATCCTATTTTTCCTGCATGTCATAGCTACTCTTGAAGACAGGGCATTAAAGTCTGTTTTGCAGAGTTTGAAAGTTTGCAGTAGTTAAACTGACTCTGAGGGGCACTGCAGATCACCCAGCACAAGGGGGACTTGCTGTTGAATTGTATTAATTAGTGCACCAATTATAGATTTTAAAAAACTGAGCACCAGAAAATAGAAAAAACGTTGTAAATCAGGAGTTAACAGCTAAATGTATCCTCAAATAGACCAAAGCCCCAGATTAGCTCTCTTCTCAGTTTCTGCCATCAAGTGTATAAGCATGGAGATGCTTTCAATCAGTAAAACACTATTTGTGCTTGTTTCATGTTCATAACTGAGCTTAGCCAGACTGAGCCTGGTGTCCTCCTGGTTACTGTCATCTGGAACACTGTGCAGTTTCAAACTTTACATTTGTTGTATTTGCAGTGCTCCAGTATTTCCGTTCTTGGCACCTCAATAAATGTTTTGTGATGTTTCCTCTCCATTTCATCTTGCGTGTCTTTTAGACTCCTCTGTGTTTAAAGAAGCAAGAGGTTACATCCAATTTGTCTTTGCTTGCTCTTGTGGGTTATTGGACAAATATCAAGCCAAAAATTATGCTTCCGTTTAGCTAATCAGTAGAGCATCTCTGCAGTCTTGTTCTCTTCTGGGATTTTATCTTATCCTGCTGCTCCGTGATATGGTAAAACATGTGATATCTTTTTCCTTGACTCCTCGCTTGTACTGGGTCTCACTCCTCTCTTCACTCCTTGTTCTCTCTTGGGAAAGAACTAGTGGCTTCATTTTTGGCCACACATGATTTTAAGCTGCTGCAGGTGAGATGTGTAGAGTGTTTTAAGCACTGTGGTCTTTTCTTCTGTCCTCTTTTAAACATAAGCATAGTACCAGTATTAATTGAAGGTAATTATCTTCTTTACAGGAGTCTCTATCACTACTTAAATTGAGTGAATGGTTCCTTCATATGTTTAAAAGAAAAACTTAATTAAATCCTAAACTGTTACTAATGCAAAATACTTTGGGTTTAGTTCAAACAGTAGAAAGTTAGAGGTTGTGGAATTATTTTTGGTCTGGTTATTGTTGCTGTAATGTTCAACATATAAATGGATTTTTGCATAGTTTCATTTACTGTTACATTGAGATGCAACAGACTTTCTTGTTTTCTTTTGTGTTTTTCTCCTCCTCCTTTTCCTCCAACAGAAATGTCCTTGCACAGATAGGAAGAAACATAAGAAACATGCATGCATTGAGAATGTGGAAATAACTCTATGCAGCTGTTTAGTTCATTAGCCTTTCTAATTCCTTATGGGAATTAAATTACTGGTAGGATGAAGGGGATGGAAGGTTCACTACAGTGGGATTCTTGGACACAGTGCTAATCAAAGTTCACTTAAAGCTGGCATGCAGTTGGTGACTGCCGAACCTTACTTTTTTTTTGAGACACAGAAAAGATCGTTACCCTGCTTAGTTGCAGTACTACACCAGCATAGTTTTCTGAGTAATTACAGTGTAACAGACTGGTTTAGGCTGTTTTATATAACTTTTCCTGGTAGGCCTTGTTTTATATTAAAACAGGTTTGTGTTTTTGGTTTTTTTTTTAACAGATGCTTACAGAGGTTTGGTGTCTTGCTTTCTCCCCTGCCTTAACATTCTCTTCAAGGGTTAACTTAGTTTTGCTGCTTAGTGTATTGACAGCCTTCTGACATGACATGGATAAAATGATGGTTATTCTGTTTTTATATAGCTCCCAATTAAATCTTTTGCACATACAGTGACTTGATTTGGGAAAACAGCCCATAGATTTTTAGACTTCTGCCCCCCCCCCCCAACTATCTCTATGAGTTCCATAGTCTAACGTGCACGTATTGGAGTTTAAACTATTGAGACAGAATGTAGCATAAGCAGGAAAGCTTTCTACCTTTAGGCCAGATCTGGCCTGCTTGATGTATTTATCTAGATCCCATGACAGATTGTGCAGAGTTTTAGCTTACAGCTTGGAAATAGAAGTAAAATTTTTGATCTGTAGAGGCTAAGAGGACTAACTTCCAAATGTGAAATAATACAGTATTGCTTTAAGTATCCAGAAATGACAACTCTCTGATGAGGACTGCTAAGTCTAATTAGAGATTTTTTAAAGTCAAATCATTGAATAACTTAAATTCATCAATATATACATAATTTAATTGTGCACATAAATGAGGGGCAAAAAGGCTTTGCAGAATAATGAAGATGCATATCCTACATCCTTTTCTCTTATCCTGAGTGAGGCTGAATGCAGTGCTCCAACTAGTGCATAGTGATGTGTTTCTTCCCAGTTATTACTTAAAACTGACTCATGGTCTTTGTAGGAGACCTGCAGACAATAACATGTACTTTGTCTTGAGTAACTCCAGCCTCCAGTCCAAGTGATAGTTGTAGTCCAGTCTGCTTTACCTCTTCAGTTTATAACCCTGTATGATAAAACAAGCATAAACTCTACTACCCTCCCATTGACTGTCTTTTATACCATGTCAGATAAGATGCTCATTTTACATTTTGTATCAAATTAATTATGTTATGAAGGGAACAGAATGTTCAATAAGAGTCAAAGAGGAAATCAATCTTCAGAGGACTTCAAGCTGCAGACTGAAGTATAGGCAATGCTGCTGTTGCACGTTACCATTCCATTATTAAAACCAGAAGGAAACCATGCTTACCATCAAGAAATTTTGTGGTATTTAGAGCTGGGAACAGGATTTAGAAGAGGACTGGCTTCCTTGAAATACTGGAAGTTTTAGTGGAAGAGACTAACAAAATTCATCTTCAGATGAAAAGTTTTGTTGTGACTGATGTGGAATCTGCTGTAGCACTGCCATCATTGTCTTCATGTTAGGTGGTCTTTCACTAATGGGAACAGCAGTCGGAGTTGGAATAACGTAGCAGTTTCGTAGTGTTATTGTTGTCAAGCAATTGTTTTAATATTTTTACTTATATAAAAAGTGAATAATTATTTGGGGAAAACATGATTGCCTCTTTTTCTCATTGGGGGAAAATCTGTCTTCTGCTTGTGCTGGACATTTGGATTGTTTGCCAGGTCGAGCTTTGCATCTGAAAGTGTTGGGCTGCTTGATCCATGTACAGAAGTAACTTAAAGAAGGATCTGCTTTCTAAAGTGATTAGATCCAATGTTTTGTGCAGCCATTTGAAAACCTGTTATGACTAGGTGGATTTTGGAATTTCTGCACAGAACAGAACTAGGTTGGTGGATGGAAGGGCAACTTGATCTAAAATAAATATGTTCCATGATGGGCAAAAGTTCTGAATCCCTGTGCCTTGACAGTAGTGTCCTGTTTCCTTCTCCTCCCTCCATCTCTGTCCAAACAGGGCAGTAACAACAGATCAATGTCAGAAAGATATTTGTACTGGGCAAGAAGCAGTATGTGTGGTGCTATGTCTGGAGCTGTGGTTATGCAGGTTTGCTAGCCAGCTGCTCCCAAAAGGCATGTTAAAAGCTGAGTTCTGCCTGAGCCTCACTCAGTAGAGAGAAGGGCAGATGAATTACTAGTTTACTTCTTTCCTCATCTCAGATGCTTCTGTTCATGCAGTATGACTGATACTGCTTATTTCTGAGTTTCTAGACTTCTGTTGAGTATTTTTTGAGTTGGCATTGGATTCAGAATTTCCTGGAGAGGACAGAATGTAGAATAACATACTCCATACTCACTTAGGAAATCTGGCTTAGTATAGTGATTTTTAGCTTACGGTCTGTACAGAACTGTGCATACTTGGCAGCTGGTAGGAGCAGATCTACAAAGGAGGCTGCTGCAATGCCTCCCAGAGACTAGGTGGGAATCATGCTCCTCAAAGTGCCCTTTTTTTCGCTGCTGTTTTCTACTGACCGAAGGAACAGCACACTTTGTTTACATGCCTGTGATTGTTATTTTTGGCTGCTTTCTTGTAGCTTTCCATAAGGTGATGATTTTACCTACTGTGCCCAAAGGCCCTTAATATTTTTAAAGATGTGTCAGGATGTTATAAATCTTCACAAGAACATTGGGATCTTCATCCTGACTTAAGCTGCTGACTGAGAATTGGGGAAGTGGAGGGGAGAAGAGAGATGGAGGTGAGCATTTAAGTCTCCATGAAATCATAACAGAGTTTGGATATAAGCATTATGTGATTCCTTGTATTTTGAGCTGTGGTGTGAAGGCAGTCTGAAGAAAATATTGCTGAAATAAGAGCTTAGTCTCAGGCTATGAAATAGGGAAAATATTACAGCTTTAAGCTCAACCGTGTGGGAAAGAGGATCCTTAGAACTGATCTGGAACATACACATGTTGATGTGTTATATACTATGTGTATGTATATATTAGATCTAATGTGTACATATTATATGTGTGTATATATGTTTAATGATCTTGTCACCTGTTATTTTTACACCTTTAACTGTTTATATTTTTGATGGCATGAGACACCTTCCATTTGCTTTCATCTTAAGGTGGTTTGTATGATGAGACATTTGAGAGACCTGACAAACAGGAAGGCACATCCCATGTCTCTGGGCATGGAAACTGCTAAAACTAGAACTGCCAACCACAGGTAATACTTTGGATTTTAATACTTTTCTCCTTTCCCTTAAAAGGATAACTGATCCTTTAGCACAAGGTGTGGTTATTTGTTTTAGAGTTAGTACTGCAAGATGTGTGAAAGTGATTTTTTTTTTTTTTTTTCTGATGACTAGTGTTAGCAGAGACTTTTGAGCACATAAGAAGATTATAGGGGTAATTACAGGGATGCCTGGACCTTGAGGGTCTTAAGGAAGCTTATAATGGGTGTTTTGGTGACTAAGCTGCCTGCAAAGATGACTGTACTCTGGCTTTGTACATACTTGTGCTAATATATCTCTTCTTCTGTATTTTTTTTGTTTCTTTATTAAGCAAGTTGTGGTTTGACTGAAATGTATATTTGACCTGGCTATGTATTTTAAAATAAGTTTTCTTGAATAGGAGCACTGCTGCTTGTGTGTCTTAGCTGAGCTTGGTACTGTTTTGGCCTTTTTCATCATTCATCTAGAGAGATAGTAAGCAAAACCACTTGCAAGTTAAATGATTCGGTGATCTGATAGGCCAAAATGGAAAATGCTACTGGAAATAATCTCAGTGTTACTCTTAAATCTGCAGGAAGCTTACATGGCTGTATGCTTTTAGCTTTTCTCAATCCTAATTAATAAAGAATGAATGTGTATCTGTGTGAATGAATAAGATCTAAGATCATCTCAAGTAGAAGTGGTGCCAGGTAGTTAACTTCGCAGGGAAGGAGAATATGGAGCTAGAGAAAAAAAGTCTTTTGAGTCTAGTTTCAGTAATTTGAAACTAATTTAATTTAGAAAATTATGACTGAGGCAGAACTCCTACCAGCACTTACTGTAATTTTTATGAAGCAGGATGTTGTGGAGCGGGTGTTGTCGAGACCTAGAGTCTGAATCTCTGCTTGTACATGGTACCACAAAAGAGCAAATCACAGCCAAGTATCTTTCACCTACTATAACTAGAAGCATCACCAAGGATTCCCATTTTAACTGTTCTGCCTGTCAGGTGGCAATGTGTACTAGAGAAGGCAAACCACACTTTTTGATCCTAGGATGTCAATGTTAGGACAGCTCTCTCTCAAAGGGTAAGGCACATACAGATTTTATTCAGTTTTACTTCCATATAAAGAGCAGCCTCTCTTGCCTTCCTAACTGAGGCTGAAATATCCATCACTGCTGCAGGCACCAGAGCCTTGGCTCTGCAGCACAGAAGTTTAAGTGTCCATACTAATTTTTCATCTGAGCTTCTTTAGGTGGAAGCATCATCTAGTGTAAGTTTGGGCAAAAATTTTCAGTTCAGTCTGCAGTATATACTCACAGCTTTCTCTCACACAAATGTCATCAGCAGTGATAGGAATTTAAAGCATTCCACAGCAGCAGGAACTGTCTTAATCTCAGTTAGCAGGGCAGCACTATTTGATAAAAGCATGTGTAGTTTTGGAGGCTTAAGAAGGTCTTGAAGTGCAACTGAGGATAACCACAGCCTAAGTTGCTGAAGAAACTCCTTTGCTAGCTATAGGAGTCCAAAGCAGCTCAGAATGTGTTTTTCATTACTTTGGTTTTATCCTTGATGTAGGTATTATGGGAATCAGCAGGGTAGGGAAAGAGAGGGTGAAATAGTGTCATGAAGTAAGAAGTGGTATGTGTCTGTGGATGACTTCCTTTACTGTGCAATTGTACAGGTGGTTGTACTTGTGGTGCTTTTAAAATGCTTGTGGTGGTAACTAAAACGTCATAATTTCTTACTCCTTTCTAATGCTAGAACGAAAATATGGAAACAGCTTTTGGGGAGCTGAATATTGGCTGTGTTTTGCTTACAGGTAGAAATACTACTGTGTTCATTTGAGGCTTTGAGAACGCTTGGCTTCGTTTTTACTCCAGTTGTAATCAACGACTGAACAGTGTGGCCTTTGAAAGGGAATGTACAATGCTGGAAGGCAAGAGAAAGAATTTGGAGGCTTGCCTCACTTCAGAAAGGTCCCTGACAGCATAGCTAAACAAGTTGTGCTTTTATAATGAGTTCTGTGGTTGTTTAGAGATACCACAGAGGATGCACAACTGGTGATGAAATCGTATACATACTGCTTTCAAACACTGATCCCTTTTACTGACAGGTCCTCAGTGGTGTGAAGTTGTTTGTATATGCATTTATCCAGCTGATTACAGAACCTGTTGTTCTGTTGCTCTTGAGTAGCATATGCTTTGCTTACTACCCATTGGCAGCTAATTGTTAGTTAGCATTAGGGAATTCTGTATAATCACTGGTTACAATCCCTGCTCAGCATACCTTTAAGTGTGTTAGTCAACCTGTTCCTTGGCAACCTCATGTTTATGCTGACAATTCACTATATACTAACGTTTTTAATAGATCTTGGGGATATTCCTTTCTCAAGTAGCAGAGAAGTTTGGATATTCATAAACATAGCTTATTTGTTTATTTTCTTTAAAAGAGCTTTGCTATATATGAAAAATTGCACAGAAGGTTTAGCCCTGCAACTTTTTTTAAACACATGTGACAAATTTCCCTATACAGTGCATCTGAACAGCCTGGGTAAGAGGAAATAGGTCTGAAAGAAATTTTGAAGTCTCAAAGAAAGAATCAGCTGTAATTATCATTCCTGATGTGGTTGTTTAAACTGTTCTTAAAGACCTCCAGTGATGAAGACTCCTGGACCATCTCAAGCAATCCTTCCCAATATAAAGCAACATGGACCTTTGGAAAACTCATCCTAATGTTGAGCTGTCCAGTATAGATGTGGAAAAGAGATTATTCCTCTTAGCACATGTAAAGTTATAGCATAAAAACAATCCGTACATTTTATTATGGTACCTTCCCTTCCCCCTGTAATTACTTTTCCTTTAGGATGAACAATCCCAATTTTCTCTGTTGTTTCCCCAGTAGAGAACCTCTGTCCATTCTGGTAGTCTTCTTTGAATTCTTTATGTCTAGACAGTATTTTTCTTTAAGTACAGCATCCAAAACGAAATACAGTCACACATAAAGGTCTTTTTTTTCCTTTTTTAATATCACAGTGTGAGACAACCAACTTGTGTTTGTACACCTTCCTGCAGGAACCCCGTGCAGTCAGATGGGTGAGGAGCACTCCATTTCCTACGGTACTCAAGGTGCTTTGCACAGGACTGCACTGGAGGGGCTAAGCTCACTTGCCCCACTGTGCTGGATGCCATATAATGTTGGCCCTGCAGGAAAAAGCCTGCACAGAAAAGAAAAAATCTTATTCCAAAGGTTGAATAGGGTTACGATCATTGCAAATAGGAGTGTTTAAATATAGTGCATTTGAGAGCAAAGCTCAAACTATCATACTCCCAGCGTGATTTCTCTTTTCATTTTAATTAACAGGTTCTCTCTGTACCACACTCCTTTCCTGGATGAGACCAATATTATTTAATGGACCAAATTCTCTGCGTGGGCAGTTATTTTCTGTGTGCTGTGTGCGAACTTACCTAGGTTAGGATAACAGCACTTTACATATATGTGAATACCAGTGTAAGGTTAAAAGTAAAGGATAATCAAGCTCATGTATTCCAAAATAATCTTTTCTTTAGGACTTTTTAAGCCCCAACTGGTCCACTTAAAAAGAAAATAGAAATTTCTCTGTTTTCCCAGATTATTTCTTATATTTATTTGGGGGAAGCCCCCACCAAAGTGCTTTTTTTTCTATCCAGGAAGTGGAGAAATGACGCCTTAGGTCTATGGTAACTTTACTCCTGCCAATCTCCATATTAGGTCAGTTTATAGCAGGAGAGTATTAGTGGGACAGTAGGAATATCGCTATTAGAGATAATTAGGCTAGAAGTCCATTGCCAAGTGACTGTTGGGGGGGGTTTATAACCACAGGGAGTGAAATAGAGTAAACTGTAGCTCATAACTTGTGTAAGACTGACCTGCTTTTCCTTTAGCATAAATAAAAATGTTATACTAGTTTGTCTGTACATGGCAAAGTAGCACAAAGTGTCTGTGTTGTGACCTGATCCAGAAACACTGGCCATTTTCAATCACGAACACTTAAGCAGTGTGACTTGTGAAAGGCCAGGCTGTTTATTGTAAGGGAAGAAAATAGCCATATGCGTGATGCAGCCTCACAAATAATTGAAATTGGCTTGATATAGAAGACTTTATCCTCTTTACTGGGTGCTGTTCTTTTCCATAGGGAAGTATTTCCTCTTGAGATTTATTTTTTTTAATTGAAAAGCTTTTGACGTAGTTGCTTAAAAAAAATCTGTCATTTGGGGTATCTCATCTTGGTACTTCTATTGTGGTTTCTAAGGTGTGCACATATAGTTACGATGAATACTGTTATTTCCTAGGATTAGGATATTAGGGGAAGAATGCATCAACAGTCACCCAGGATCTCTTAATTCAGCTCTTTCACCTGAGAAAGGGGCAGAATTCCAACATACGGGAGCTGGGGTCAGCTCTGAAGAGAATGTCTAGTTATACCTGATGTGCTGTCCTCTATCTAGCAGCCTCTTGCATTTAAGGCAGGAGTGGATTTTCCAGCTCTGCAAGGGGCATATCAAACAACGTTCATGTACATTGTAGATACTCCATATAAAGTAACTGATAACTGAGTAGAGGATGTTAGTTTATTTCTTTTCCCTTTCTTTTGAACCTGTTTTACTGCAGTTAGAATTCTTCTGAACAGTAAATATCTTAAGACTGATACACTATGGAAATGATCATGTTGGTGTTATTTCTTTATACAGTGATATGTTTAACATTATTTGAATAAAAGTGAAAGTAGTTATTAACATGTGCAGTCATTTTCATTTGATTTTTGTTGTTTGAGACATGATGTGCATGAGCCATTTTTTTAAAAAAAAACCAACAGACGAAGCCCACAATTATTTTAAATTGTACTAAGCATGCAATAAAGGAGCACAGTTATGTGTGATCGGAAAGGGGTCTGTCCTTTATTTTGGAAAATTACATCTATTTATTTACATTTATATGCAAATAAATGTGCATCAGCCTTGCTTCTCTTTTGTATTTTTATTCTTGAACTCGTGTTGTAATTCCCAATAGAACTGAACTCTTGCTTACCCACAGTTCTGCCTTTTCTCTCATTACATATGTAACCAAATTACTTCCTTGCTCTTGGAATATTTTGGAAAGGGAAGGGAGATGCTTCAAATTGTGTTATCTTATGGAGAACACTGGCAGCCCCATTCACACTATGGAGGCCTGGTTTCAATGCAGTGATATTTTTCAAGCTATTCATGACATTAAACCCACAACTTCTAAATTCAGTTTAGAATCCAATTGGGTAGCTGTTCCAGCTTCCAAAGATAGCATGCTTTCCTGAGTACCACCTGAGGAACTCGGTGCTTCACCAGGTTCAATGTGATGCTATTTTTTAAGTAGATATGTTGAAGGTATTGACAGCATCATAAATGAAAAGCCCTACTTCTAACGTCCATTCAGAATCTAAGGGCTATCTGTTTCAGCTTCCAAAAATAGGGTACTGTCCTGAGGAGTCCCACATAAGGAAGGAACTCATCAATGCTTCTATGGGTTAAACTTATTGGTTTCCTAAAATGCGTATCAGATCATCTCGAAACAAATACTAATTCAAGAGAAGCCTGTAGTCTTTTTCATGAGACCAATGTTTACTGTTCTCAGATATTTTATTTTTTTTTTTTTTGCTGTCTTTGTCTTGGAGAGTATGCAGCCAGAATGCATTTCAACCCTGTTTCCCAGTTGCTTTCTCTGGTGTGCATGAGAATCAGCATAGTTTTAACCAGATGTGCGATTCATCTGAGGAGCTTCTAATCCTGGCCCAGGTTTTTTCAGTGGAGAATACCTTTAATAGTGTGATCTGTAATAAATGGAGTAGTGCATATTGGTCTGTGTTGAATCAGTATGTGCTGCAATTTATAACCCGTCACTGACTCCTGTGTCTGTAGCTTTACTGAACAGTCATGGAGGTGCACTGGAACCTTGTGCAACCTTATGCAGGAGCCTCTGGAGAAGTGAAGGCATGACCCAGCGGGCTTAAGAACCAGGAAGGGTCCTAGTAAGGATGTAAGAGGACCATCTCTTCAGTGTCATCATTCACTTTGGCAACAATTCACAGCTAATCTCACATAGTGCTGTACTAGGGGATCTTGAAAATCTAATCTTAATGGGATGCTTTATGGCAGTCCAAATGACGAGTGTGCCGTAATTATTACTGAATGTGGCCGAGGTTGACTGTTGTGTAGAATGTATCCCTTGCCTGCCTCCTTTTCTCATCTTGCTCTAAGGAAAATATTTTTTTCTTTCATGCTGCTAATAAATGTCAGTTAGAACAAAAACATCTTCTCCAAAGCTAGCATCGCTGTGCTGTGGCTGTTCAGTTTCTTTAATGCTCAGTTGTTCTGAAACAGGTTTCGGTTGCTCTCTGCTACTAGTCTTGCTTGGGAAAGGCACATTATCTGGTCTGTTTCCCGAGTTATTTCTGTTTCTTATTTGTCTTGTGTGTGTTACATTTTGATAAGAGAAGATTCCTTGTTTCTCCTTGTTACTGTTGGCTTTGTAGTATATTTTCTAATATGTAAATCAGTTTTAATTTGTGATGTTCCTGAAGGGATACTGTTCCTGTAAAAAAAAGATGCTGTGAGCAGACTGCCCCATATAATAATACGTAATGCTCTCCACTCCCATATATTTCTATGTCCTTTACACTTGTTTTGTTACCTTTCTGGTTCTCCTATGCGTATCTGTAATTCCCTTAGATTATTTTCTGGATTATCTATGTATTCATTGTTTCCTACAGCAGACCCTTTTCTGATTTATTTCTGCTACTCTTGTTAACATGTTATTGATTCATTCTGTTTTTTCTGTTGTAACTGAGGCTGTGAAGTTTCTAGGGCCGTGTGGAAACTGCAGTTCTTATTACAGGATGGTCTTACTACCAGGACTTGGACTTCAGTGTCCACACCTTCTTAAATTTAGAATGCCACATGCATCTTGAGCAACTAAGACTACCAAGAAATAGAGGACTAGCACCTCAGTATCTTGGGTGTTACTCTATGGCCAATAACTTGTGTTCTCACAGCACCAGCTTCAGTGCTGGGAGAAGATGTTGCAACTTTGCTGTAGCCAGTAGAGTTCAACTCATTTGTGTTGGTCGTGAACTTGCCCCAGGTCTGAAAGCTTAGACAGCAGTAGCTCAGGATAACCTGTTTCCAGTAGAGTGCTCTGAGAGTGATGATTAGGCCTGTTCTATTGAATTAAGGACATGGAAGAAAAGGCTTTGGGCAAGTTTTGTTCCTCTTAAGCTACTAGTAACTTCACAGTTTCTTTACTTGTCATGTTTTGAGGATGTTGTTAAGGAGAAAAAGAAAGAGCAGAATTAATTGCTAAATCTTGAGATACTTGCACAAGGAAACATACTACTTTATCATAATTATTCTTTAAACTACTGCGGTTCCAGAATCTCTAGTAAGAATATTTGCCTTGAATTTGCATTTGTCATTCAGTGGATGCTTAAGCCTGACAGCCTATAGTGAAGGGGCAGTTTTGGTTATTTGTTTGCTTGCTGTTGTTTGTTTTTTATTATTTGAAATAATATTTGTGTTGCCTTCTCTCCCCCAGTAATTTTGACAGGGAATTGTCTTCTGGAAGTTCTGTGGGTATGAATTATGTCAGAAGCTTGATCTTTGGTATTACACAGTGACTCATATTGTTGCAGGGTTTTTTTAGAAGATTTCTCTTTTTCCAAGTGAGGTCAAGACCAATAACCACTTGCACACTGTAAAGAAAAACCTTAGGTAACTTATTTCAAACCTCTACTTAAACTGAGTACTTCTTGAACTTATGTCCCATCTCTTTGTACGTCTCTCTTCTTTCCATGTTTTCGGCTCTTAGTGAGCACTTGGTTTCATCCCCAAAGGCTGGGGTAGCTGGGACTGTTCTGTTCTCTTTCCCAGCTTTTCTGTGAAATCTCCTTTTTTTTTGTGAAATTGCAGTGACAGATTCTCTCTGATGTGACTCTATTTGCTGAGTGATACATGCTGCGATTACCACTAAATGCCTTCATATCCGACTGTGCAAGAGCTTTTCAGTATTATTTGCTTATGCATATACAGCTGTTTGAAAAATTAAGCATGTACGGGCATATTGTTACAATCTGGCCCTGGAGCAATGAAGTTGTTGTTTTGTGAGTTCAATACAGAGTGAGGGTATTATGCCAGTTGAAAATCACGTCTTTCCAGATTTTTCCATCATGCTTTGTGTAACAAAATTCTTGTGTATTAACTTCCTAAAGGAGCTGCTTTTAGGTGTTGCAGGTTGGGACTTCCATTTATTCCTTGAACTAATACTGTTTTGGAGCAACAAGCCTGCTGACCTGAACAACTTAAAGCCCAGTCAAGGGTATTTTTCCTTTGTCAGCATGGCACAGTTAAGGATATATGTCAATGAAGAGAGTCCCTGTGGATAACTGGGTTACTAGGATACAGCATAGGCTCTGTTTTAATTAGGAAGTTACTCTTGTCTTCAGGCTCTCTATCATTTCATTGCTTCTAGAGATTTTGTAGTGATAACGCAATTTAAGAAACAAAAATTACATTGTTATAAGGATGTATTTTTTGCACAAAGTCTTTGTTTGCATTGGTTGCAAAATACTGATATGCCATCTGCAGAAAAGAGAGGCTAATATAATTTTAATTGGTCTTTTCAAAAGCTTCCAGGATCTGCATTTTGGGGAACGCTGCAGTGTTGAGCATAAACAGAAAGCTTCTCAGTAGTTATTTGGTTGGATGAAAAGTGACACTGGCTCTTTAGAGACAAAAAAAAAAAAAAAAAAAAAAAAAAGCCAGGGGGAAAGAAAGCTCTTTTTAAAAATGTGACCTGGTTGTCATGATGAGCAAATATGATGAGAGTTTTTCTTAGAATTAACATTTGTAAAGCCAATTCAAGTTTGTGTACTTTATCCCTTACATATGGCTTCCCACATGATGATGTCATGTACAAGTAAATGCCAAAAAAGCATGAATGCTACACTTTGAACTGTGATTCGATTTGCAGTTTTCTGTGTTTGTGCATGCATGGCCAGCCAGCCAGTCATGTTGGAGCACTGAGCTCTTCTGCATGAAGCCATTGCTTTTCTCAGCTGTGGGTGATGGTCTGTAGGAACACATAGTGGCCACAGAAGGCTTCTATATGGGAAGCATCTACCTTTCTTCCCCTGAAATGTTTGGAATAGTGTGAATTGTCATGGCCGATTTGCTTTCTCACCTCTGCATTTGGGTATCTGTTCAGAGCAGTTCTTGAGAGGGACTGTCAGCTCAAGGCATCTTGGTGCTGTAAAAGCTTTATGCAGTTCCATGAGTGAGGATTTCTGTATGGTTTGGGTCTGCAGGTTTTGTGTAGGCATGACAAACTGTTCTGTGCATGGGTTTTGTTCTCAGCCCACTTGTTAGAAAAGTGATTTTTCAAAAGTAATAATACTGTTTGGGAGGTGGATCTCACCATGTGCTTGCATTTGTGGAGTGGGTGGTGGGGTGGTTCACACTCTCCCCATCTGTATGCTCTCCTGCCCTTACTGCCTGATCTGGTGGTGTGCTGTTAGCTTTTGTGTTACAAAAAGCTTCACTTGGGTGGCAAGGTTTTTCCTCTGTTTTGTTCAAAAGAGAATGTGTTACAGTGGTATTAAATAGAGAGAAGCTGAGGGTTTTTTTCTTTTAATCTATCATTTACTGTAAACTACTAGAGAATCCTGTTCTGCCTCAGCAGTGGATATGTTAGGAAGATTCCTGGATCAAAACATAGATGGCAAGTTTCTGATTGAGGTGTTCGATCAGCTCTGCAGTGGAAATTGGGATCCCAGACTGCCTACAGCTCTTTAACATGGTGGTTACCAGAAAAAGTGTCCTAAAGGAAGTTTTGTGTGGGTTTTTTTAGTGTTGGATAAGGAAGAAAATGTAGATGCTAGTGCCTGGTGTTATAGCGTCATTGGTATTGGTTTTCAAATGCAGTACTCGATGAGGAGTGTCCTGATGTATTTTTAGACTTGGATATGAAATGGTTAGACTGCCTTCTACTAGAGCTCTTTCTTTACAAAGTCTTCATCAGCTCTGCTGGCAAGCAGCCAAGGGTTTATCTTTGCCCCTTCCCTTTGTGCTTTGGTCCATCTTTTCTCCTTGTGCAGAGATCGAAGCATGTGCTCATTTGCTGTGCAGGAGGGGGAGTTTCTTCTGTACTTGCACCTGGGCAGCAGCTGAGCCACATCTGTTTGCATGTGGATGAAGAATGACTTCAAGATGTTCCTCTTCTTTCTTGGCTATGTACTGAAGCCTGGAGTGTGCAAAAGTGAGCTTGTATATACGTAGGCACTCTCTTTGCATGTTTCCTATTAACCCTTCTTTTTCTCTTAATACAATTTTTTCTGTTTATTAGAAATTTTGTCTTCAACTGTAGTGCAAGAGTGCCGAGACTTAGCATGAATTTTTTATTTCTTTACTTTCTCTTTTAGCCTTTCAGCTGGTACGAGCAGCTTAATTAGTTAAAATTCTGAAGGGCTTGTGGTAAGTGATGGAGATATTCTTGATCTTTTAGAATAAGAAAATAAGCATCTTTGAGAAACAGCTGTTAGGACTCCGGATGATTTGGGTCCCTTGCACAGCCGAAGTGTGTGCAGCCTCAAGGGAGTGTTGACACGGGTGCAGCATGTGCTCTGGGGAGCAAAACCTTCGAAAAGCTGCCCAGAGCCTCACAGAGGGGCTGAGAGCTGGACCTCGGGAAAGGAGGAATGGTGCAGGCTCCCATCCCTTCCTCTCCCTGGCTTTTGTGTGCCAGGGGTGATTACTGTCACTATTCAATCCATGCTTAATGCCTCCCAGAGAAGAAAGCAGACAGCTTTTCAGCTGCACATGCTTCTGTGGCTGGTATTTTCCTGTAAGCCAGATACCTAAGAAATTTAGTTAGAGGCTTACACAAGAGAACTGTGTAAATACTTTGCAATGACCTAATGCATACAAGCTCTTTTTGATGGAAGCTGAACTAAATGCTGTTAAATAAATTAGAAAGCTACTAAGTGTTAAGCCGTATGAGGAATAATTACAAATTTTTTTCAGATACATTTGCATCTATCATTCTACCTTTGGGTGGTCTTATCCTACACTAGGTTCAGTTATCTCAATTTCTTACATTCCGTTTCTCAAAGAAAAAGTTAAATTAAAAAATGTTGTTAAAAGCTACCCTTAAATGTGATGTGCGACTCTACCCCATAGTCAGGGAGCTGTTTCAAGTGGTGAATATCCCTAGTGAGTTCATAGGTTTAATCTTAATTTGGGAACTGTTGTTACCTAGTTAGTTAACAGGAATGTTCCCATAATATTTGGAGCGTATGTAGCATCATTTGCCTCTTTACCTCAAAATGCCTCTGAAACAATGGGCAGCACTAAAAGAACAATTTTTCTCCTTGCCTAAAAATTGAAGGTGCTAAAATTTAATTTTTTAGATTGTTGTGTTAGTACACAGAAGATCTTTTTTTTTTTTTTTGCAGTGCCATGTTTTGAACTGGTTTGCTGCTAGTCTGCAGGTACTTTCTTGTGTTTGCAAACTTTATTAGCCATTACTTAGTTTCTAAAAAATAATAGAGCAAAATTTACTTGTGATAAAATTAAACCTTGAGGATGGAACTAGTAAAGACTTCTCTGTTTTATTAATTGTTGTCATACCTGTACCTATCATCTATAATTTATCATCTTCATAATAGAAGAAATTGCCTAATTTTAATAGATACATATAGTTGTGATAGTGTACAATTGCCACATTTTTAATAGCAGAGTGCAGAAAAGTGATACAGTGTTTTTTGAGTCACATGAGAGTTCAGTGGCAGAGGTGAGATTTCATGAATAGATACATGTGTTATTGCAAATACATAGTTGGAAAATCATCCTTTTTTACTACAGATTATAGAACAGACATTACTTTTCAGCACTGCAGCTACAGGAGGGATGAAAACTGCATCCTTCTAATTGCTTTGTGGAAAAATGACTAGTTTTTGGTTTATGAACACAAGCCGACACAGTACTTTTTTGTCACCGAAAATGTCTATAGATTGCAGCAGAGCTTTGCTGTAGTCATGGGATGGTGCTGTGCTGGTGTTACGGCGCTCACCAGTGTTAAGTGTGCACGGCTGTGCTTCTGTAAATACAGATTTGGTAGTTGAAGGGATCGTTGTGTTCAGTGACAGATTTCATTATTTCTGAATTTCTTTAGGCTCTTAACATTTCGGGGGGGACGGGGGGACGACAGCAGAGAGCTCATCACCCCAAGCCCATCAGCACATTTCCAATGTCATTGTCTGAGCTGAGGCATTGTACTGGTGCCATCTGTGCCTCCCGCTGGCCCCTGCCACAAGTGCTCTCCTTTCCTCCCCTTTGCTATATCTTGGGATCACAGCTTTGCTTCATAAGCTATCTATTCTTTTTCATAATGTTATCAGCTTGGCGGAGATTGGCTTGTCTGCTTGTCATCCTGACACCGTTGTCTCACTCAACAGTGGTACAGTTGCTGGATGGGGAAACCGTCACCCAGCAATAACAACTGTGCAAACAAACAAGTCAGCATAGATGTTAATCAATAGCTTTGTGCAATTGTGGCATTGAGGTACACCAGAACATGTGCAATCTGTCTGCTTTCTTTGTCTCACTGTATAGACAGATTGGCTGATCTGTGCTGATGAGGGTGTGATTGTCATGCCGTGGTGTGCCTTCACCTCCTTTCCTTTTTCCTTTGCTTTTTCTTCCTCTTTATGGTCTGTCTGGCTGTTCCTAGGCACATCTGCTGCACATCCCATCTGCTCTGCATGAGAGCACGCACAGTCCTGACGAGTAGTATTCAACTAGTACGCTGTTCTTCTGGAGGTGATAGAAAACAATAATTTCACTCATTAATGGCATATCACTGATGGCTGCTCTTCTAAAATGTTCAGTAGGGCAAATAGCATGGAACACTGGCTTTCAAACTTGGTGAGTAGTTGTTACTTCAAAATCCTGTATGCACAAGTGAATTTTTCCCACTCCACTTACCTCAAGTAACAATGCTCTTAGCCTGTTCTATAGATTGTAACTTTTTCAAGACATGGTGTGTTTTCCTGAAAAAAAGGAAATATCTTTTTCAGAAGTTGTGTGCTTCACTTCCTGGTGTCAGTGACAGAATTCTTTACATTAAGAGGCACAGGTGTATGACAACGTTGTTATTTGCTATTTATGTCTTTTAAGGAATAAATATTAGCAGACTGTCAAGAAAATCTAATTCTAAAGTCAGAACAAATTTAAAGCCAAGATTGCCCTTGTAATCTTATGCGTGTCTATTGGACAGTTGATGGTGGTGCAAGTAACTCTTCAGAACATCTTTGTGACATGTAGTCACTTCCAGCAGGATCTTGCCTTGTGACAGCTCCGCATCAAGTTTTGCAAAGATAAAGAGAGCTCTCTGTGGGTTAAGGAAGATGATGCACAGCATAGGCATGTATAGGCAGTCAAACTGTTTTGTTTGTGGAATTATCTCTAGTTTTGGGTCAAAGATTTGTGGAGATAGGTGATTAAAAGTGCAGTTACTAATTAGTATGTATTCACCTTTGCTGGTCATTAACTATCACGGTAGCAATTTCGTGTTTACCATGCTTTCTGTGTTGAAGCTAATGCAGATGTCTTGCATTACTGCTACAGCAATATGCAACATGAAGCCATGATGGTCAAGAAGAACTTTACTTGTTAGCATGTTTGCCTGCAATTTGGAATTCACTGTAAGCAAGCACTAGGTGTCCAGAGTGTGACCAAGGTGGACAGGATTTTAGAGGCCTGGCTATAAAAGGAATTGTGCATGAGTATAGGGAGAGAAGTGATTCATTTTGGCAGTGTTTTTTTCATAGCCCTACAAGTATTTTCCTTTAGTAACTCCCTACTTACTCAGAATGTCACAAAGAGTAAAATAAAAGCTGGAAGCCTAAGTCAAAGAAGTGGCGAGGCTAGGAGGACTTTAAGCAAGGAGAAAACACTGAACAGCTCTTGGTCAGCAAACGGGTCTGATTCAGGGTTCAGGTTTTATTTCTGTGCTTGCTAGAAACTTTGTCTGTTACATTAACTGCTTGTGAAAGCTATTATTCCATGGTTGCTGCACAGACCTCTATGGAAGAAGTCAGGGATGGACTTGGGTATTTGTCTTACATAGCTTTTACAAGAGTGTATCTGTTTTTTCTTTTCTGTTTTTTTGCCCTGAGAGCATTGTAAGGCAGTATATTTTATCACACCACAACTAAGCATCATAAAGCTGGCAATGTCTACACTGAGTTTCAGGAGGAGAAAATGCATCAGGACTACTTGAGAGAGTAGTATGGGCTATGCTGCAATACATTGCGCATGTATCTGTAAAATAAAGTATATAATCACAGTGCTCATATTTGATTAGGTGTGATTAGTGGTACAGTGGTATTAGCTCTGTGTATTCATTCTTCTAATTGTGCTTTTAGATCGGCAACTTCAAAATTTATTAAGTTGGTGTGTCAGCTTTTGAAATGTGTCAGGGAATTCATCAAACAGACCAGGGAGGAGGGGTTGAGTACAGCAGTTTATCACCTTTGGAAAGTGTTGTTAGAATGACAACAGTGTTGTGACAGATAGGTGAGGTACTCCTGCAAGATGTACCACAGGTTACTGAGGTCAAGGCATCCTCTAAAGGGTTACAAATGTAGGTACAGTTCAGCAGTGTACTGCATCACCGTCTGACGCTTTATACTGTGTACGCTTGTTTTTATTTTAAACTGATCCCTGGTGGTTTAACTGGATGGGATTTCTGCCCTCCTGCCCCCCGCCCCCCACCTTCTAATGTGTGTTGCCAGTAGGTTCCAGCAGCACTGTGTAGACACTCCCATATGAAAACAGGATGATCAGGTGGGATAGATAATTTAAGGATGAAGCCTTTGTATGTATCCTTGAAAAATATCCTGCAGCAATTTTCTGTGATTTCCTTTAATATTCAGCTCTGAAAGCTACTAATCCAGTCTTGACATTTCAGAAAAGTTTATATACAGATCTTCTCTGTATCCCATGAACACTTTTGTGAAAGAGGAGGAATTATAGTCAAGTTGTACAAATAGTATTCGTACATGATTTTTGCAAGTATTTTCTTAAAATACTTGATTAATTCCTAGCTTTTTCTCCATCATGTTTGAACCTGGCTATTTCTACTTGAATTCTGCAAACTGGAGCAGTGAAATTTTTATTGCAGGTGGCCTATAGACAGAATACTCCTACAGCGGGTTGTGAATAAAGATGGCAGTTGTGTAATGAAGCAATTTGTCACTGACTGTTACAAGGCCAGAAGTTAACTGAATGGCTGACAATGTAAGCATAACTACTGGACGTGTTACTCAGCAAATTCTTGTAGTTGATATCAGGTCTACGTTTGCTTAACATAAAGGAAAACCCCTCTTCATCTCTCCTAAGTGTCATTCATTTCTAATATGAGAAGGAGGATCTGGTCCTTGTAACAGAACAGATCTGCTAGTGAGTTTATATTAAGAAATAATAGAACTGGAGGAAATGAAGTGATACTAAAGGAAAGCAGGAGACCTAAAGTTATACAGAATTTTCCCCTGCATTGTTCCTTGTTACCCTTTTTAGTTTGTTTACTTTGTGAGACCATTAGCTGTCCTGCACACTGGCCTCACATAGGTAGGAGGGAGCCACTTTCTGGGCTCATGCTGTCCTGCTTGTTTCCAGAGAATGGAGTTTCACAGGGAATCTTACTATTTGTACTGACTCGCTCACAAAGGTTTTTCACTTACGAGAGGTTTTGTCTTAGCCCTTGAATTCTGGGCAGTTGTCTCCAGAAATACTGTATGTGAGGTTTGTTCATTAAAATCTTAACTACCTGTGCTAATATTGTGGGTTTGGGTTTTTGTTTTTCTCTCTCCCTCTTTATTTAGATGAGAGATCCTTGGAGCAGCAAAATTTTTCCTTTTTCTCAATGGACTCAAAGATGCACCAAAGCATATCAGGCAGCAGGACACAAATGGCCTTAGCAAAAAGTACTTTGGAGTCCCAAGAAAGTAACTTCCTTCACACAGTTTTATCATCAGTTACCACTCCCTTTGATGTGACTTTATTTAACCAAGAAGAAATGGTCAGGATTTCAGAAGGGAGAAATACGCCGTTGGTAGATGTCTCCGTAACGAGCAATGAGGCATTCTTAAGTGATGATGAATTTATTAGCTCATTCCCAAAGGCACAGTGGACTCCTCCACTGAAGTCTTTTGCAGTTTTAACAGATCATCACTCAGCTAATACAGTAGAGCCACCAAGAGAAATGTTAGAAACCGTGTTGCTAACACCTTCATTATCTGTCCTTTTTTCACCATATGATATCTCAAAATCAGCACAGCAAAAGACTCCGTTGAGTGCTGTCCCTGAACGCAGTAACGCTCTAACAGAACTCAAGCCTTTTGTACCAGATAGTGAAATGCTAACAGCAAGCAGAGACTTGCTGTTGTACCCTCCAAATACAGCTATTTATTTCACTTCCATTCCTTCAGAGGTGGGAGTTGCAGTGCAGGAAAATGTAAATGCAAGTTCAACAGCTCTGTCTTTTGGGGCTGCTTCAGAAGGATTGCCTCTTCATATCAAGCTGCTGGATAAAATTAGCCCTGTGACCCCAGATGCCACAGAACAAAGTGCAGACCCATATGGTGACATTTACGCTGATGTGAGTAGCAGGGCAGTAGAAACTCTCAGTTTAGGGACCCTTCCCACTCCAAGCATTCCCTTGGCCCTGCCGGCTTCATCAGCCAGTGCTGAGCCTGCTTTGTTTCCTAGTAGTCTTCCACTTGTGTCTTTCCCGCTTCACTCATCTGCCATTTCTACAGACTCTAATACGGTTCTTAATGTCAGCCTGTTTACACATGAATTCTCCAGAAGAGCACCAAATTTGCCAGCTGGTTCAGAAATACCAAGTCAATCAGAGCTTGTCAGTGAGCTCATGAGTCCAGTGCCTTTCACGAGATCATACAGTTCTTGTCTGTATTGTGACTCAGTTTCACTTCTGCCAGAAGCAGGCTTTTCCCCAGAACATGATATAGGCTCAGGTGATGATGTTGAAGCTTTGACCATCAAAGCCTCTGAAGTACAAGGCATAACTCCATTTACAACTGTAATTACTGAGGGGTACGAATTAGAGGAGTCTATACCTGAGACTTTTGATACTTCTTTTCCATCAAGACCAGTTGTTTCATTTTCTTCAAGATTCGCAGAAATCCCGGACTCAAGCATGTTTTTATTAAGCACTGTGGACACTGTCCTTAACACTAGAACAGCTATAACAATTTCTCCTTCCTACCATCAGCTCTCTGGAGGAACATCGCTGAACATCTCTGTTACCCAATTTTCCTTCCCTGTTTTGGAAACAGTTTCATTGACAGCCAGCTCTCATGTAGAATTTCCTGGTGCCACTAGCATTCTGTTTGACTCTACCTTTATCCCGAGTGAGCCAGCAGCATCATTTGCAGTCAGTCATACAATGTTGTTGGAGTTGCCAGAATTAATGCCATCGGAATCTGTGGTTTTGCCTGACAAGACATCTACAAGGGAGGAGCTATCTTTAAATATTTCAGATTTTCCATCCAATCTTTTATCAACACCATTTCTTGTTGAACCTAGCTACTTGTCTTTATCATCGGCTATGCTAAATTCTTACTTTGTAATGCAAAGTGATTTATCAACACTCTTACCTCAGACCTTGTTGACTGGGACATCAGTACTTTCTGAGGATGTTTTCAGCTGGGATTTAGCTACCACTGTCAGCTCTGCCACTGACATCAAGGTTTCTCAGTTCCCTCTCGGCCAAACATCATATTTCTATTCAAATGCATCCTCTGCTCCAAGTGCACATATACCTGAAATAACATCGTCATCAGATTTTCACTCCGAGTCATCTGTGGTTCTGGAAGCACCTTCAGTTTTGCCAGCGGACTCTGAAGTTGTGTTTACCTCAGCTGTTACAGGAGCTACCTCTCAGTTGGAGACTTCTCTCTCCACCTCTCACTCCGTGGTTCCTACCCTGGTGCTGCCCGCTTCTGACACTCAGCCTGTTACCAGCAGCATCTTGCTCAATGAAACAAATCTGATCTCTTTGTTTACTACCTTTCTGGCAACTCCTGTCTTAAGTGTATCTTCATCTCTGCTCTCAACTGCTCCAGCTCCTGATGAGGATATAGGTGCTACAGTTAACCCCACGCTGCTCTTAACGTCTCGCAGCGAGGGCAGTGCCCACACAGCCCTTCCTCCTGCAGACCCTGACAACCTGACATCACATGCCAACACCAGCAGCGTGATGCCCTTTCCTACAGTTTCTCTGTCTGCAACCACGTCATTTGTTCCCACACAGTTTCCTCCAACTTCTATCTCTCCCACTGGATATGAAGTTCCAGCAGGCAGCAGTGTAACTGCTGGTACTGATGCATCAGCTGCTCCCACGACTGTCCCCATGACCACGACCACTGCCACCAGTGCCACAGGCAGCCATGGCACAACTGCTGCAGGCAGCCTGGGGACATTCACCTCTACCCCTCTAGCAACAACTACTCCATCTGAACCCGTGGTCATAACCTCTGCTGTGACCACTACCAGGCAACCCTACGTCTGCGACATCACGGTTCCCGATGCTTACTTAGTCACTGCGGGTAAGATGTTCCTAATGTTTTTATTTTTTCAGAAGCCACTCTAATGTGACATGCTAGCTAAATTGCAGGTGTTGAATTAGCTGGTGAACCTTTCAAAGAAAATACAGTGTAAATTTAGATAAACAGCTGTAAAAGCATTGATTTATCATTTATTCTTGAAAAGAGTAGAATTCACTTGAATGAAGTACATTGTGCAAAGTGAGTTACATATATGTTACACTGCACGGGGAATGAAATTGTCTTCTAAAATTGCTGATGCCTATATACAAGTATGCTGAATTAGAGGCTGCTTTATCATTTCATGGGTTGTAAATGATTATGGCACTGTTCTACCAAACTATTAAATGTTCTGACTGAATAAGTTTCTCCTTTCAGTTGTTGCTGCTGTTCATAAAAAAAAAAAAACCCTGCATGTGAGGTAATGTTGTAGTATAAAAGAGGAGAGTTTATTTGTAAAGCATTTGGATTTCCTTACCATTTTTATAATTTTACATACTAGTTTATGTTTATATTTTCCCTCCTCCCATACTTACTTCAATTGGATTTGGTGTGTTTGTAACCAGAAAAAGTGACGTTAGTGTGTTTCGAAATTGTCTCAGCATCTGTGTTTGCTTTTTTGGTGTTTTCCTACCTCTTCCTAGCTTGTTAACAAAACAATACCAGTGAAACTAATCCAGGGCAGCTGTGTAAGTACTGAATGTTCTGTGGTAAGCAACACATTTTGCCCTTAAGATTTGCTTGTAATATGTAAAGTAAAATAAGCATAATCTCATCCTCCAGATAAAAGGTGAGCTGGCTATGCTGGTGATGAGGAAGATTTTTTTAACCTGTAATTTGAGTGATTTTTTTAGGCAAATTACTGATGGAAAGTAAATGTAGGTTGGCAACACAACACTTTTCAGTTGTTTCCTTGATCACAGCCACAGTCTCAAGTGTTGACTGTAACAGACATGACATCCATAGGGATGTGGGGTTTTTTAAGCAGGTTTTTACCCTGTGACTATCTCTTTCAGTAATTAATGTCACATTTATTTACTTTCTGTTTAAGAGAAAAGTAGATGCATATTTTCTGTGGCTTTTTTTCTGACCTCATCTGCATTCCATGCGTTGCCTACAAAACTTTAACTGTGTTATGACAGCAGGCTCATGCACAGGTCAGACTGAATGTGCTGCAACAAGATCCAGTTTGAATGCCCCGGTGGCTCTTTAGAAGATTCTTTTACTAGAATGCTAAAGACATTACATATGGAAAAACAAAACGAGAGAGAATATAAACCTGGAGTTCCTTAAACTGCACATCCAGGCACTTTTTAGGGTACAGTCACACCCTTACCTGTTTCCTTGTCCATCATCTTACTCTGATGCAGTTGATTTCATTGCTTGCTTTTTCATGCATTGCACAATTGAAAATGCAGCTTTGAACCAAAGCCCAAGAGATGAAGCTAAAATGTATTTACTGACTGACATTAATTTCCAGTGCTGGCCCGAAGAGCTGTTCTACAAAATGTCAGTGAATCCATCAGAGAAGTGCTCCGAGTTCAGTTCAAGCGACCAGTAGAGCTAGAGGTAAGTGGTATGAAGTGTGTACAAGTACTCCTTGATCAGTATAATACAACAATGGTTTTAGCTCACAGGCTAAAACAGTGATTTAGAAACAACCCACATGATACTATACCAGAGAACGGTTTATTCTACAAATGTTAGTCACGTTTTGGGTTGTTTTTTGTTTTTTTTTTTTTAATGTGAATATGACATCAGCTTTTTTTACTTTCAGAATGTCATTGCTTTCTAGGACAGACCCTTCTTGGTTTTGCCAGAGGTGGGCAAGCAGTGCCCCATCTCTGCTGCTCACCTCCTTTGGCTGGTGAATTGGAACTGAACTGAAAAGCATTTACCCTTCAGAATACCTGTTAAAAAGTTTTGTTTCATCTACTATCTAATTATATACTTATCACCTTCAGCTAAACAAAACCTTCTGCACAGCCTTGTGCTATTTTATGTTGTAAGTGAGGTCATCAGCACTTGCAGGGGAAGTGGTAGAATCCCAAATGCAGGATTTGGCAGATGAAAAAGACAGGAAAAAAAAAAAACAGGTGTGCAATGGTAAGATGTTATTTCTAAGCCTTCAAATAGAATAGGTGAGACTCCAATTCTTCCCCCACTCGCAGGAATTGCTGTGCTCTTGGGTTTTTTTGAAAGCTTCCTCTGCTTTGATGTTCAGGGAGTCATCTGACCAATATTTTAGTGTTGTTTCCTAACCTCAAAGTGAGTGCTTGTGGTTTAAAGGCTCTGTTCCCCACCTCTATCTGAGAGGAAAATATTGTAGAGGTAGTTTGGGGGTACCCAAACTACAAATTATTATATAGTCAGATACTTCATCGCTGGGGAAAAAAAACAAAATGTTTTAATGGAATTACTGGTGTAGGTGCAGGTTCAGCTGCACTTGCAATTTTTCATGTCAGCATTTATCCAGTTGTGATAGCCCACACATTTACTTTATCTTTTATCTTTTTGAGTCTATGATCTCATTTTTATTGTGAAATTAACTCAAGTAGCAATTTGAATGTTGAACATAACTTGAGTTTCTCCTTGCACAGAATCCCTTGGTGCCTTTAACTTCTGCTTGCTGATTTGTGTGGGGAAACAGTGTTTTGACAACTGCTACCATAATCACTTCTCTCAGTAATTAAACAACTCCTGTCTGATGTTTGAGAATATACTTCTCTACTACTCAGTCAAGATAGGAGTGTTGCAAATATCTGCCAAACTTTAGCCACTGTGAGCTGCCACTATAAATTAAATGTACTTTAGGTCCTTTTAGCAATACCTGCTCATAAGTTTTTTGGGATTTTTGTAAATAAGTGGTTTTTCTTCTGGTTTGTGAATTATACTTTCAGATTGTGCAAACTGGCCGAGTCAAGTAGCAGTCAAAAGTTCATGATGATAGAACTACACTAATTTTCAATGACCTTATATACCTCAATAATATGGAAGCACTTACCCTCTTAACAGTAACAGCAGTAAGACAAAATCTGTTACTAAACATTTGAAGGTTGATTGGAGCAAACATTTGATATCCTGCTTCTTTATATTTTTGTCCTTTAAATTCCTTCCTTTCATGCCTGCTATTGCCTTTTAAAGCTCGCAATAGGATGTTTTGGCCCTAAGGCTTCTCAGAAGCAACTGTTTTTATAAATAATGCAGTTAGTCCAGCTTCATTCTTTGCAAATTCTTTTTTATCAAAAGGAGGAAACATCTCTGTAGAATCAGTTATGCTTATTTTATGCTAGAATGCTGCTATCGTTTGTGTTCTTTGTGATGCCTTGGTTATGGGTTTTGCACTAAAAATAATCACTAGCAAATGTCTTCACCTCTAACGGTGGAACATGAACAAAACATTTTAAAAAAAGAGCTTTCTATATCAGTATGTTGAGTGGTGATGTAATGCAAAATTTGAAACAGAATTTGTCAATATTGCTAAATCTAATTAATCAAACAGACCTGACTTTTGTTAGTTGAGTACCCAGGAACCATGTGTACATTTGCATGTTATGGTAAAGCAGTACACTTCTCTAAGCTGCTTTTTTACTGTGTCTCCTATTACAGCTCACAGATGTTGTTCCCTTGCTGTGATGTAATGCACAGTAAATCAGGAGACAGTCTTGTTAAATTTAACTTTGTAGTAATGTACACTTTAAAAATAAAATCCATGCCAATGGTGGATATAACTGCTGCTCTTTTTAACTACAAAACAAAATTTAACACTGAAAGGAGGATTAAACATTTTTTTCCCCAACTTTTTCAGTTGAAACTTTGGGCTCTGCTTCTTTATTATTTCAAGCATTGAGTTGTTGAAGTGGAAAAAAAAGAGGCAGGCTTTAATCCTGCCTAATGAAAAAAACTTTTGTCAATTTTTTCCTAGCAAAAGTCCTTACAGCAAAGTGAGAATAACCTAAAATTTTGAAGTCACTTCCAGTTGGTCTCGATGTATTGCATCTGCAAAAGTATAAGACCCTATTGTTTGAATAAGAGTAATTTTTGTCAACTTTCTCTAATGTAAACCTTATGACACTTGGGTAAGATCTGTTATAAAATGTTCCTTTGACTTAGCTTTGTTGCAGTGGGGCGTGAAATAAAAGTGTTGGCAGTGATTTGCTGTTAGGACCCCTGGTGCCATTAAGTTCATGCTAGCAGGAAAAAGCTTTTTGCCAGCCTCATTTTGCTTGGAAATTTTATCGTGCAGTATAACATATACCGCAGCCACTTTGTCGCTGTATTTAATGTGGGGTTTTGAGCCTGTCCTTAGCATATTGGTTTCTGTAATCTAAAATCAGTAAACCTCTGCCTTAAAGGAGATCAGCTCACTGTCAGGCAGTTAAATACTTCTTTCAAAGATGCCACCTTGTGGACTTGTGCTGGCTTTATCGCTGCTCGCTGATGCTGAAATTCTGGCTGGTACCGTTCAGGTATATAAAAATGGTGAGAGAGTTGTTGCATTAGGATCCTAAAGTGCTTAGAAACAGAAGCTTTGCTCCATTTTTAAGACCTGTAAGCCTTTGCAGCCCATCTTCAGGAAGTTACATGCTCTCTGCAGGCTCTTTACAGGATGCTTAGTAAGGTGGTTGGTGAGGAAATTGGTTGTTTATGCTTTCTGCCAGATGTTTACACAACGTAACAGTGGAGTGTAGGCATGGATTAGATTGTAGCAAAGGTGCATCTAATCAAATATTTTAGCAGACAATAATCAATAGCAAATACTTAGGAAAGATTATAAGGGACAAAGTAAGCACACAATGATGTTTTCCACAAATACTCTTGTAGCTTCTAGTAAGTCGAGGCTTGAAAACTTTCTGTACTAGAAGCGCTCTCTTGCAAGGTTGTGTTGTGGGAATGGCAGAGTTGGATTAACTGTCGCACTTTGGAGAAGGGATAGCTTAACTTGAGGTGGTGTAAGAGTTCTCTGCTCCTACTGAAGGTTTCTTCTGCTTTTCCTGTGGGAGTTCCTCCAAAGTGCATGTGGAGTTTTGTGTGCTTCGCCTTTTTGGCCTAAAGTGTTAAGGTAAGAAATTTGTACTTGTTTACTTTAATAGGTGGCACTCTAAAATGTAGTGGTTCAGCTAGCTAATCTGTTAGCATCTAACTGTCCTGGCAGTAGAGGTGAAACCTCCAAGAGAGGGTTGGGTGGGTGGCTGGGTTTCTGAACTGCCAGCTGTGCCAAGAGGGGCTGTTCTCATTCGTGAATCAAGAGTCATGAGGTATGCTCATCTATTCTAGATAACTTTGGAAACTTCTGTGTGAATTAGTTTATAGACAGCATCATGCTGGCATGGCTGTGTTACTCCTGTCATCTGAATTAGGTTGTAGAGAGCTAACTGTAGACAACCCTGCAGTATCTCAAGCAGAAATAGCTATTGTGGTTCTGAGGTACCCACCTCAAAATTACACTTAAAAGTTACTTTTTAAAAATTTCCATTCTTCTGGAGTTGAGATCTCTCTCCTGCTGCAGTGAAGCACAGAAGAGAAATAGTGTTAGCTGTTAAGACAAACACAATGATGCAAAATTTCAGGTATGTGTTGGAAGTAGGCTGCTTTCACTGCATCTGCACTGCAACAGGTCGGAGATGGAGACATGAGTTAGCTATCGGAGGCTTGCTTTCTTGTCTGAAATAACTCTAGTGTATAAGCTTACACTGGTTATGCTAGGCCTCTCTTCCTCAGCATATATTGCTTTAGAAATTACCAGCAAATTTTACTGAGATTTGTAATTCTAATTCTGCGTTTTCTTGCCTTTTAAGTAGTCTCCTTTGCAAGTAATGGGCAACTCTCTTTTGGCATGTCTTACCCATTGTAACTGCTGTTTCCGTTTGACAAACTGAAACTGCAGAGATCATTTCATCCTGAGATAAAAGGATAAAATTTCAGATAAGAGGAACTGAAAAGAGCTGTGCATATTATTCATATCAAACAAATTTGAGTTCTGTGGGTCTAAATCCATTTAAAATAAAAGCTGGATGCTGCATATATTTGTGGACTAAGAAGGAAGAAACGAATAATGAGCAGCATAGATTATTTTTTATTTCCTCCTGCTATTGAGGTTTTTTCTGGTGAAGATGATCTCTTTAAAATGCATGGCTTTTAGAGGACAGGAAGGAGCTGCTTGCTATCTAAATAGCAATTGCCTTTGCTTCATGATGTTGCAGAAATACCAGTAAGGAACATGTGGGTCACAATTTAGTAGCACTGTGCTCTTAAAGTTGAGGATATCTAACATATTCCTTCACCAGCACAAAGCCTGCAAGGTGCCAGTATCTCTTCATCTAAGAGGTGCACGCTTATCAAAACCTTTGGGTCTCTGGTTTAGATTATTTTTTTTATTTGAGTCCATCATGTTGGACATTTCAAAATATTTTAGTGTGACTGCCTTAGGCAAATAAAGCAAACCCAGGGAGTAAACCAAAGAGGAAAAAAAAATAACGCTGGGGAAACATACCCTTGATAGTGAGAGAGTTTCTCTGAAGGAGAGAAGATATTGCAATATGTTTAAATGAATAAAAGACTTTAGTTTGTTTTTACTTAGGTGAAAGAGCAATGGTGGATAAGAATGTCTGCATGGAAACATTCACCCAGGTTTATATTTAACTTACAATCTCATTTCTTTTACATGATGACTAAAGTCTCCTCGGGGTTTTTAAGATGACTTAGAGTCAGGAGATGAATTGGAAGAGGAAAATTGTAATTGTGGTAACGGTGCTGAAATAAGCAGATAGAAGCATTCCCTGGAAGATGTTCTCGAGTGTGAAAATTGTATCCATAAAACACAGGTTATGTGTATTTTGCTTCTTGCATATCACATCTGAATGGTATAGGATGTATTCATTATGAGGTATATGACTGAAATTCAGAAGCTATGCAAGCAGTTCAGTGAGTAAACAGCAATTTTGTATGGAAACTCTTATGTACTCCAGAGGCATGCAGGCAACGGGAAGTGCTACTATGCTGGGATGTGATAAATCAAGAAGTGTTGAGACTGGTGTATTGTACTAAAGAAATTCTAGTAGATGCACCTAAGACAGGGGAGCTGCCTCTGATGCACTGGAAGAGAGGCTGCAAGGCACAACACTATCAGAGTGTTTGTGCTTCTGCTCCCTCTTTGAAAAATAAATATTGCATTTTCCTAGCTCTTGATGATGTGACTTTAAAACGCGTGAGACTGTGTAGGTCTAAAGTGTTGCCAAATTCCACATGGAAGATTTTTTTTTTTAATTTCTTCTTCTTTTTTTGTAGGTTTATAAAATTTCCCCCAAATTTGCTTTCTTGGTTACGTCAGGTCCTTTTGTTTACACGGCAGTAGCTGTCATAAATGTGCTTCTGAACAGTAGTCTTCTTCGTGGTGAGGCCCCCATGATCCTCTCGCTACATCCTTCTTTCACTGTGCCAGATAACAGATTCCAAGTTCAGACAGGTGAGTTCTTCCTGACATGAAGAGGAGGAGATGTAGCTTCATACTGATTCACACTTCTTCCCTTACGATTAAGTATGCAAGGTGGAGTCAAAACCCTGCATTCTACTGCTGTGAATTTTAATTCTCGGTTGTTTGAAATACTTCCTGGTTCCATGGTTGTGAGATGATAAATTGGAGACAGTTAACCCCATAATTACATTATTTTTTTTAGGAATATTTTTTTGACACTTTGCAAAATAAGTTTGCTCCTTTTGTTTTTTCAAAAGGTGAGAAGAGAAAAAAAATTATGTGAAATATTTACTTATACAATCACACTGCAGCTACTTTATAATGCTTAAGTCAAGTTTCAAATTATGTTTACCTTAAATGCCACTATTTAGAATTCTCATAATGTAGAAGAATTGGTGAGCAGGAGGATTGCTCAGGTGGTGTTCAGTTTTCCATGGCTGCTGTATGGCAGCAGTTTATATGAAGTCTATGACTACTGATAATCTAAAGTAAAATATTACCTATGTAATAGATTTTGAGAATCAGTGGTATGATTTAAAATATTCTTCAGGCACTATTTACATAACAGAACCATCTGCCTGCTTGGTTGAATGTGTAATGAGGTAGTGACAGGAATTGAGTATATAGGCAGAGAGTTAATGAACATCAAACATGGTGCTTTTGTTCAGGTATGTTTCATGTGTTGCTGCTTCTCTGTTAACAACTATGTTAAGACATCACTTCTTTAATTGCACAGGTGTGGTGTCTTTTCCACTGCTTAACATGGTTATATAGATAGCAGATATGTTTTCTGTTCTTGAACCTTGTGTAACATTGCTATTGGGGTCTGCAACCTAATCATAGCATTTATTTGGGTAAGACTATATCAGGAAATCCACAGATGAGTGTGTAGTTAAGGTCTGTGTGCCTGCTCATATTCTCTGTTCTCACATTTTCTCTCCTGTGCTCGCTCTTTCTCTCCTGTGAAGGACTTTTAAGGTGTATGTATCTAGCTTTAAAAGATTATTTGCTAATTAGGTGTTTTTAGACTGATACTGATGCTCATTAATGGACCCAACATGTGATCTCTTAGACAAGCTAAATACTGTATTTCAATCTACAAGAAAGAGATCTGTTGCTTTTTTCCTTAAGATTGTCATTAATCTGTTGAATACTGAGGATTTCAGTGTGGCTGATTCAGTGTTCAAGTTGTGTAAAATTAGCCACATGTATGTAGCGAAGGTCTTCCAGTACGCGAGAGGACACAATGGGTATTTTGCCACTAGTATGTATCAGTAATCTAATTACTGCTGCAACAGATCATAATGAGTAGACAATTGACTGCACCAACACAAAATGTATTTCTACTGTATTTTTACCCAGTGTTTCACAATATGTGTCTTGAATTCCATGAAAAAGTGCTAGTCCTGTGGATTCTCTTACTCATTGTTTTCTCTCTCATGGCAGTACTTGTCTGTAGGAATAATTTTTACCCTTTGCCTTCAGTGCTTCAGTTTGTCCCTCGGAATGTGGATGTTGGGTTCTGCAACTTTAGCCGGCGCATTGAGAAAGGCCTGACAACAGCGTTCATGGAGGTGAGCAAACACCAGCAGTTCTACAACTTCACTGTGCAGGTAAGAAGATCAGCATGTTATGTGTCTGTCCCTTTTTCTCCTCACCTTTGATTGTCCTGTGTTTCATCCAGCCAGTAAAATGTTAGGTGTTCACTGTCAACCACTTGCCATCTAGATCATATAGAACTATAAGGCTTTGTTATGAAGTCAGGGTTTTGTTCCCCTACAAAATAATACAGCACCACGTATCTCTGGTTTCAAGCTTTTTGAAAAAATGGTCCAAGATGATGATTTATATCCAAAGCATTATTGAATATAATAGGGTTTATACTTTTTCATATAAAGGCTGCCCCAACCCTTACCAAAATCATTCCCTTCAAATTTTACTGTTACACAGTAGGGTGTGGTTAGAATGCTTTTGTTTGAAGACAACTTTCAGGTCTCATTGCCACTCAGGGGGTTTTATTATGGAATATAGGAGTTATATGGACTCTGCCATTACGTGAGGAAACATGCTAGTTGCTTGTGAGGTCTAGAGTAAGTTACTTACATAAGTATATGATGTCCATGGCAGCTGCTGCTGGAACTTCACATATGAAGTGTATTGCATATATGCTGGGTACTGAATCACATAGGAAAACTTAAAACTCCCTGGAAAGTTAGTAATTCAACTTAATGAGACCAACTCCCTCTTCTATGTGAATTCTTAAATTTAATCTAGCTTTGTTGTAATACCAAAATTAGTAAACATTTTATTGTGTTATTTAACTGGCACCATAAATGCCCATCTGTGGTACCCTAAAATAAAATCGTATCAGAAAAAAGATAAACTTTATAATACTTAAAGTGCTCAGAACTGCACAAGTGTATGACACAACATGACATGATAGAATGCACAAAAAAATTTCTTGGACTATTGACTTAGCAGACTTTTATTTTAAATACTTGATTATTGTCTGGAGGAGCTGTGTCTACATGAACACAGTTGCTGTGTACATTGGTGCCAAATGAAGGTTTTGAACTAGTGGTAGGGTCTGAACATGCATGGTACAGGAGGTTTTTACCAAGAGAACATCAATTTTCAGAATGCATCTTTACCATCCTCTCTTCCTGTCTGTTCCACACAGTGGTACTCGTCTAAGATTTCTGTATCAGTAGGTTTCTTTTGCTGACTGTCTCTCTAGGTTTTTTTCATCATTTTCTGGACTGTAGCTTTCATATCACTCTGAATTGTGATTGATGTTAAAGGATAACTCTTAGAAGAGGAATTCATATGTAACTTTGACTCTTCTGAGACGCAGTAGGCTGAAACAACGTGGTATAGGAACACCTCTGTTTTGATGTAAACTGCCCTCCCCCTTCACATTAGGAAAAAAAAAAAAAGGCTGTCAGGGAAGGAATGGAAATATCAGTGCTTTGATTTTGCTGACTATACTTCAATCTTGTCTTTTCAGATACTGAATATAACTCTGAGTAGGCCTGGGGCAGCGCTTCGGCAAGGCCCTGTAAGCATTGTTTTCGCTGTCCGAGATAGGTACGGTTTTCTAAATGGTTCTGAAGTCAGTGAGCAGCTAAGAAACTTGTCTGTGGTGGAATTCAGCTTCTACCTGGGCTTTCCTGTGCAGCAAATTGCTGAACGTGAGTACTTGCTGTTTACTAAGACTGCAAAATGCTACTTATAGTAATTTTTCCTCTCTACCATTTTAAAGTCATTTTGTGCATAAGTGATAATGAAACATCAAGTACATGGCTTGTGTCATGAATTCTGCAGAGCAAATACATGCCTCTCTCTGCTCTTATGCTGCATATCAATGTTACAGCAACTTGTTGCTTTTGTCATCTTTTCCTTCTGCACTGGGCGAGTTGTGTTTAACCTGACTTCATTTTCCCTGATCTTAGTCTAGATTAAAAGAAAAAAAGTCACTCCGATCAATATTGCCATGAAGTGTGATCCAAGGTGTGAGTCTGTCGGTATGTCTACAGGGGCCTTGGCTGCTTCTCAGCAGGGTTTACTACCTTGGGCTTTCTGTTGAACTTAACTATGCACTTTTTCCAGACTGTACCTATCCTAAATCTAGATGAATGGGAACTGCCTGCCTAGCAGTTTGCTTGACACTCAGCCCTGACAATTTATGTTTGGTTAGATTTTTCAGATTACCTCAGTCTCATAAAGAAGACAAGTTTCTAAACTCAGTACTTATCCTTGTAAGCTAATGGATTGTTCATGACAGAAATGTCTTGTGAATGTTAAGCAAGATCATGAGAGAACAGTACTTGCCTTTCCTGGTAGCAGGTGTTACTGATAACCCAGTCCATTAATTCCCAGTTTCTCCTATGTCACTGTGCTTTCCAATGCAGATTTTTAATTATCAGAGTTACTTTTGTGAGCTGTATAGGTGTATAGCATCTGACACATCGATTCTCTCTATACAGTTAGATGTCTAGTGGAAAATCAGGCCTAATGGCAGCTGCTGTTCATTATGCAGCTGTACAGTAATATGTCAGCAAAGATATTGTCAACAGAAGTTGTTCTCTATAGCACCTTTAAATATATATAAGGTGACTGCACAGGATACTTTCTGAATGACTAGAAGTAGTGTAAATGTGATAGGTTTTGGAAGCTTTTTGTCTTAATTTGTCAGCATTTTGAACCCTCTGCTCCCATGATCAATTAAAAAATGTAGCAGGTTGTTGTCTCATTTCCTTTAGACATTTCTGCTCTCAGTTGGTCTCCTACAGACTGTACCTGTACAGTGGTAGCTGTATTTAATTGAGCCAGGACTGCAAGCCTTGAAAATCCTTGTCTGTAAATGACTAGCACTTTTTTTCCCTTGTGGGGCCACAAAATTTCTTCAGTTGTGGGCTGTGGTCTTTATCTCACACAGAATTCAAATTAAATGTTCCTCTTGCCTTGACTGCTTGAAGGACATTTCTTTACTCTGCATTATATCTTTTGCACCTTTGCCCTGGAGTTCATTACTTTCAGTCTCTTGGGTATTATGGTCAGTGTCAGGGGGCTTTTTTTTTCCTGCGATGTACACACATAGATCCTACAGGTTTTAGTTCTGTCCACATATTCTAGAGTGATATTTGTAGTGAATTTGCAGGTTTCCCCTTGCTGATAATCTATCTTCTGGATTGCATGATAGAGGTACAGTGCAATTAAGTGGTAACAGAATTTCTACGAAGGCCGGTGCATCCTGAAAGACTGGCTGGTTGTAGGGGAAACATTCCTATTAAACATGCATGTACACTGTTCTCCTTATTTTTCTTTTATGATGGTACTTAAGAAGTTTGAAGGTAATTTCTTTAGTGCTCATAGCAGGAGCTCTCCCTGTATTATCTGCATTCTCATAGTGCCTGACCAGTGGAGCTGACGCCTGGCCAGTGCCAGTGGAGTTCTGTGAGAGCTCACATGTTCATGAGGAAGCCTTGCAAAGTAGAATGAGTGAAGAAGTCAGGCAGTGCCTTTGGAAAAATGTCTCATTTGGATTTTTCCTCCTTTCCTGACTACTCAGGATTTGCAATGAAATAATGTAGTTGTTGCTGTTGTGGCCTGGCAGATTTAGCCTCTGGTTAAACCGGTGACATGTCCAAGCCTGTGGGTGAGTTATTTCTATAACTTTGTTTCTGAAGCTTCAGGAATTGTTTGTTTTTTCCTGCTGGCAGTTTTTAACAAGTATGCCAACAGTATGGTAATTTCATTCCTGCAAATTCCAGCGCAGGCCTCCAGACTTCAAATACAAAATTAGTCTTCCTCCCTTCAAATCCACCAAATCTCCCAAACAATACCAAGCCTCAAATCCTCAAGCATACCCTTAGTGTAGGAAGATAGTTACTCATCAGTAGTGACTAAGTCCACCATGATACACACTTTATTCCAAGATTCTCCTGTTTGGAGCTCTTGAAAAATGCTGAGGTTTTGGTGCACATCCCAAGTAGTGGGAATGAGGACAGCTGAACAAGCTGTGTGTGCACCCTTGCCTTCAGTGACGCCACCAGCTGATGGCATAGTTCATTGAATGAATGTTGCAGAAGAGCATAGCACTTGCCTCAGAGATCTTACCCAGAGTTTGTTGGTGGTGTTGTCTCTTAGCTTGTTTGATAGAGAAATTTTGAAGACAACCTTCAAATTTGTCTAGACTGAATTTTCAAAACTTTTAATGTTGTATTAAAATAAATGAAATAAAATACTTATAATAAATAAAATTAAAGTTAATATTACATTTTGATTTAGCAATTCAGAATTTAGGAATAGAGATTTTCCTAAAGTTTGCAATATAGAAAATACGAGGATTTGGGGGATATGGTGCCCTGAATCAAGGAGCATCTTGTCAGTATTTGAGTTGTTGCTAAAGGAACTCAAGACTTTCTGTAGATTTAGACGACTGCAGGACAGCTCATTTTAATTTGATCTGGTCTAGTTTGGTCTCAGTAGTGCTTCAGTGTGTTTGTAGTCACTGTTTTGGAATACCAGACATAGTGCAATTTGATGTCGGCAAAGTGGGAACACAGTTTCTCAGCTTTAGAGCTATGGGTCTGTCTGTCAGCGAGCACAATAATGAATGTAGCTCATACTCTTTTATAAGTGAGGCAACTACGCTTGGTTATTTTTAGCTGTCTCTACAGTTTGGTTTGTTGTTGTTTTTTTTTTTTGTACTGTTCCTGTAACTGTATTTTGAGCCAAAGGATTTTAGATCTTCAGTATTCAGAGCCAGAAATCATGTCCAAAGGCTCAGCAGCATTGGGCAGATCGTTCTTGAGACATCTTATTCATCAGTCTGTTGAGGATGACCAGCCAGATCCTCAAAGCTACTTTGGCAGGAAGATACCTAAATGTTTTTGGTAACTAGGGCCTGAACTCTGCATTCATGCTCTTCCTTGGCCTACAGAGCAGTTGTAGCAGGGAAGGTATTGTGAAGATCTTCCTTAGGTAACTGCATTGCTCTGTGCAAATTAATATGCAACCCTCCACTTTTCAATGTGAATTTTGGGGGAATTTTGGATAGGTACATATTTGCATATAAACAATTTACGTATGTTATTGTTTATATGTAAATATGAAATGTTCCATGCCATACTGTTATGTGCCATTTGTGGCTTAGTTATCAGGCATGCTAATAGTTAATACTCTTGGTGGTGACTCCCCTACCCACCCCCTCAGCCCCCAGGGTTCTGTGTATGACTTTGTAAGTTTTATAGTCTGCACCTGAAGAAAAAGAAATTATTTGTAGGTGAGCTGTCAGGGGGTTGAAGTTGATTCATACTGAGGAAAAGCTACTGTGTAATAGCGCTGTATCCTCAACACTGTTAAGTGAAGTGAGACCTTGCCATTGATACCCAGAATATGAGCCTTGTTTGAAGGAATGTATTTGCTCCCTGCTGCTTGTTCACTTCACATTGCCTTTCACACACAGTCCTTTCACTGTTTTTTTTCACATAACTAATATGTACTGTTCATACTTTAAATGTGTGGGTTGTCCCTGTGCAGTACATCATTTAAAATGGGAATTTTTTGTCAACTTATTTCTACTCATTTAGAATCAGGGTCAGTAGTTGTTAGAAGTGAAAGTTGTTGGTTTGGCAGAATGAACTGTTCTGTGCAGGAATAGAGCTGTTGGAGTTGCCAAGCTTGGCAACTTCCAGACTTTATTCTTCCCCCCTGCCCGACTTCTAGGTGACCTTAGGAACATGCTTACATTCAGATGTTCTGTTTACACCTTCCTGCATGCTTATATTGCATTGTCCACCTTGCATCTCACATTTTAGACTGTAAACTGGTTAGATGATCATGAACTACATATCAGCAGAAAGAAAGCCAAATCTAGTCATGGCTTTTGGGTGCTAATTCATTAAAAATAGTAGGAAAGAGTGTATTTGGTATCTCTTTATGGCTGGAAGATTTCCCTGAGGACAGGCAAAGGTTAGCTGTGGACTAGATGAGGAATATTGTCCTTCATGAACATACCTTGAATAAATCTATTTGTTTTTATTATGACTTTAAATAGAGAGAGTTGCCTTGGGACTTACTATTTTTTTCAGTGTCATAAGTAGCACTTTGATGGGTGGCATCTATTTTAGACATCTTGGAGATGTTGCAAGGCCAGTAGGGTAATATAAAATCATAGGGTACTGTCCAAAGACTGCAGAAATATTTAGCAGGTTTTTTCTGGGTGGATTTTGGATCAGACTTCTAACAGATACAGAGTGTTACTATTACCCACACCCCAATACTTAAACAGAATCTTACTTTTCAGTTGATGCCTTCTCATTCCAAATGTTGCATTCCCTTCATGCTTTCTATTACTGTTCCTCCATTTATTAGAAATAAGATCAGTATGTACTTGTACTGGTTCTATCCTGCATGGTGCCCCACATTTCTGTATGAGAAGGTCAGATATCCTTGTTGGAGCATCTGGTGAAGGCCATGTTGCCCAAGTGGTGTGTTTCAAACTGCTGTCAAGAGGTTACTGGGTGACTAGGTGACCCTTTGCCTTTTCAGTCAGTGTTGAATCAATGCTGTTATGCGGTATGGTGCTTCAGGGCTGTGTGTTAGAGTCTTCTAATGATGCTAGTATCTACTTCATTAATGCATCTATAGTTATTAGCAGACCAGCTGCAATCTAATAATTGCATTTTGTCTATCCAACTTCCCCTTCAGAATAGCAATCAAGTCTGTGCTGGTTTAAATCTTTAGTTCCAGAGGGCGTTAGGAATCTTGCAAATATGATCTTACTGCAGTGCTAAAACTCCAGCTGAGCTCAGGATCTGGCCATATGTGTGTTGGCAAGACACTTGAATGACCTGTGGAATAAGACTTGGAGTCTGGATTTTCAGACTTTGGAGCGTGGTCTCAGTTGCAGAAGCATCCATCACTTCATGCATTCTTCATCAGGTTTTAGCACCCAGCCTTAGTTGCCAAGGATCATGGCACATCTTCCCTTCAACTTCAACATTTTATGCTCAAGTTGTTTTATTTTTAAATTTCATTAATTCCGTGAAAAGTTTAAGTGAATAGTCATCCAGCAATTTGCATGAATTAAATCATTTTCAAGTACTAATTAGAAAAAGTGTGAAGAGCACATTAAGTATTGAGGCAAAACATGATTTTGGTTTAAAAGACGAAAAAACTCACAACTGCTAGCAGTTCAAAGCTTTATGGCCATTGGAAAGTTTTTGATTTTCTTATCTTACTCTTTCCATGCTTTGGAAAAACAATAGATGCAGTTTAGTTTATGCTTTTTTGTTCAGGTTGTATTTCTAAATGAAGTAAACAATTGCATGAACAGAGTAAATCAAACTCCAATCAGTAGAATGGTGTATCAGGATGCAAAAATAAATGTGTGCGTTTAAATAGACTGTCAGGTGGTTTTTGTGTGTCTGAGAGTTTTGTAAATATGATGCATCCTGGTCAGTGTGTAAAGGGCCAGTGTTTCCTGTTCAGAATAAAGGACCATATTCTCATACCCTTCTGAATAGTAACTCACAAAGTATCTCCTGGTGGTCCTCTTGAAGCTCGTGGAGCTGCTATTGAAATAAAGGTGGAATAACCAAATTTTCTTATTTTTCCATAGGACTATTTATGAATCTATGAAAATAAAAGGTACAATGTAACTAGTGATGTTTTTGCTCTTGCCTTAAAAAATTCATAAGGTTTTTTTAGGGGCAAAAGAATCACTTTTTAGGTACACTGACAGAGGTCAGCTCCTCTACAAATTATTGCATAATTAAATTAGAAAAACGGTAATTTTCTGTTTCTCTGAAACATGCAATAATGGGAAACTGTTCTACAACTGAAGACAAGATATCTTTACTCTAAACTAATCTAACATGGACCAGGTCATTTAATTGTTATGTGCCTCATTCTTTCTAGCCATGAAATGGTTTAAAAATTAACCTTTGTATAATGCTTAGCAAACTGCATCTGGATTAAATATTTTGAGAAAGACCATTCCTTTTCCTTATTGCTGTAGTGAAGCTTAAGACTTCCCTTGAGGAAGCCGTTGGCCCAACCCCCATCTTCACTTCTTTCCCAACATGTCTTTACTGCTCTCCAGTGGAAACCTTGGGAAAAAATCTTATCCTTACTGAAGTCAGTAGAAATAGACTTTATTTACTTCACTGGCACAAGGATTTCACTTTGGAACAGAGATTTTTTTGAAAAACTTGAGAAATTAAGAAAGCTTGGAGACCCAGCCAAACACAAAAGCCATGAGATTTGTCTACAGCAATGATTGTGCATGAGTTTATTTGTGGGTTTTGTTTTAAAAAAAATAAATAAATTGTCAAGGTGGCGCTTTTTATATGTTTCACCCTGCACAAGTCTGGAACACAGATCAGATATATTTAGTATTCTGCTTTACATTTAGTATTTTCAGTTTCTGCCTCAGAGAAGGTCTTATTTCCACTCTGAGACACGAGTTGCCTCATTGCTCTTTGAACAAAAGTCTGATCCTGCAACTAGTTCAGTAAGAGTCACAATTTCAGACAGCGAGCTTTTAAATTTCTAGGAGCAATGACCTCAGTACAGCAGCTTGAAATCTTTCAGGTAATAAATCTGACTGCTTCAGTTAGCTTCTTTTTGTTCAGAGACGAACTGGGGAGTGTATGTTTGGAGCACTTTCCTTACCGTTGTGTCTGCATAGCCTCAGGAGTAGTAATACATCTGTGTAAATAAGATGCTTGCTGACAGTATAAATTATGAAGCAGCTTCTTTTTTTGTGTATGCTGTTGAGAATACTGTTCTTATGGATGTTTTTCCTCCATTCTGTTTTTCCCTCAGCCTTTCATTATCCTAAGCTTAATGTGTCTCAGTTGATGAAATCTTCCTGGGTGAGAACAGGTATGTACAGTCTCTGTGAGTAAGTAAGTGTGCAATTATTTTTGTTAGAAGGATAACTAGCCTATGTAAATATTGATAGCTTAGGGGTGCTGCATTTTTATGAAGTAATAACGTGCCTGAGCTGAATAAATTCTAAAACCAAAGGCCTAGTGACCTGGAATATCTGGGAAATGCCATTCCTGGGTATAGAATGAATTACTGCAATTCCTTGATAATGCACACAAAGTACTTTCTGTCTATAAAGCAGTTCATTCTTAGTGAGACAGCTTACACTGTCAGGCATAAAGTGTCTACTCTGTATGCTGTCAATATACCACATTCATTTTTAGGATTTTTTTTTTAAGTGAAAATTAAAATTTTAATCGTGTGATGCTTTCTACCAAAACATACCAGGAATAAAACAGAATGAAAATAGATATGTTACAGTTACACAGAAGAGTTTCATCACAGTTCATTGATCTCTTTTGATTCATTCACAGCAGATCCCTCCCACCCAAGTCTTTTGGATGTTTTATTCTATAATTTACAGAAATGCTTGAGCTGTCACTGCTCAAAGGCTGTTGAGGTTGCTTGCATGCTGTCAGTCCTACCTGCTTCTCTTAAGCAGAAAGCCTGAATGGCGATTAGGCTGTGCCTACAAAACTTTTTATTAGGGTGCAGATGCACCACTGGCCACAATTCTGTCTTCCCACAACTCAACCACCTGTATTTCTCCACTTATATAGGCTACTTTTAGGTATCCCTGCCTCCTCTCACCAGTTGACCCAGTTTACTTTTTAAGCAGAAAATCAAGTTGCAACTTAATTTCTCAAGCCCACACAGTTTGATTTAGAGAAGCAATTTCAGATCATGTTCAGTAACATGAGAGAAGCTACATGTGAGTATCCCACATCCAGTGTCATCCTTCCTTAGAGATTTATGTTGGCTTTTTGGATCACATGTCCCCTTTCTTGTTTAGCCTTAGGTTTGCTTTTTCTGGTGTTGCTGGAAGTTCCTTTAGATTCTGCAGTGAGAAGATGGTTCTCCCAGTTCTGAAATCAGGTCCCTTTGTTTTTTTTCTAAACTTCCTGAATGTAAGATTTTGAAAGCCAATTGCAGCACCTTTTTTGCTACAGAGGAATTTTTTTGTAATCCCAATTATTGTGGACACCCTGGAAAGAGTGAGTACACTTTGGCAGGGTCAGCCCTCTCAGTCTGTATATCATATTGTAAGGGTAATGACTCATGACATGGGTAAATGACAGAATTTATGCACATAAAGGTTTTTAATATTAGATTACATAGATATATGTTCATGTATCCCAGTAGTAATAAAATGTTGAGATATGCAGTGTTCTCTGTAGCTGTCCCTCTCAGTTGTAGAATATAGTTCATGCTGTTACTCATAGTTCATTGATACTGAAATTTAATACACAGGTAAGACTGCTTGCTGTATATAATAGCCTTAGGCCACTGTCTGTTTATGTTGCTATTTAATTCTGAAATAGTCTATGACTGAATTTAGAAGACAGATACTGTTAATCTCTGAGAAATAATGAAGATATTTCCTTTTTCTGATATCAGCAGTGAAAATTTTTAAATAGAAAAAGTGGGTTTAATAGGTTTGTTTTTAAAATTAAAAAAAATTATAATGGATTTTAGCTAATTGAATAGCTTTTTATTAACCACCACACTTAAAGTAAACATGAAAACACTGAAAAAGGGACTTTGAAGGAATATAAACCATTTTAGTGGAGAGACACAGGAATGGACACTAAATTATTGTATTGCAGTCAGCAGCAAGTTGGTTTACTATCCTTTAGGATTGTTTAATTAGGTCATTTGAATGACTATTGCTCCATTCACTCCACTTTTCTTTTACTGGATGCCGTCTTGTTAGTAAAGATCCACACTTTTTCATGTTTCCTTTGTGTTGTTCCTCAGGGATTCCTCTCAGCATTAGCTGCTCCAGTGACCTGGAGTACCTGGGGTTGGGAAGTGAAGTGGGCAGGGCTACTAACCAGTGGTTTGGGGCTATAATTGGCATATTTATTAATCTTTATCTTATCTAGGGAACATGAAGTTGGAATACACAGCTTCATGTGCTGCTGTTCTGCTTTTTCTCCTTGATTCCAAACCCTTTCCCTACCCATCTCCACCTCTGTGGTTTCTGAACACAACAATTTAACTGAAAGTAGTTGCAGCAAACAGTTTATACTCAATTTTCTCTTTTATTTGTTTTTAAACAATTAATTGAATGCTCATAAGTTTTATGTTTTTTTAGAATTGTTATTTCAATATTCTGGGTCTGTCTAGCCTGGTTGAGATTCCAGAAATGCCCTCTGCCCTAATTTTTTAAATTTTATTTATTCCTGTTAACCTTTTCCTACCCACTGTCTTCCTTTCCAACATGTAGCCTCCAACTGAACTGTAGAGTATTCCCATATGAATACAGCTGCTCTTGGATTGTCCGTGAGCTGCCACAGAGTGACTCAAAGCTTGTAATTGAAGTTGCAGAAAAGACACTGAAAAGTTTTACTAATTAATTTGTGTTCTTGGGTTACTTTCTCTGCAATGTAGTTCTCTTGGGTGTCGTCGACCAGCGAATTCAGGAGGAAGTGTTTCAGGCTGAGATGGAACGGAAACTAGCTCACCTGTTAAACGAGGCTTTGGTCAGAGGGCGGATATGGAGACGAGCCAGTTTTGCAGGCAGCAACATTGTGCAGGTATTAAGAGCTCAAAGTCAGAGGAAAAAATAAAGGGTAATAAATTATTGAATAAGCTAATGTTGTCTAGGTTTTGAGTTGAGAAGGATAACTCAAGCTTGTATCACGTTTAGCTGGTTCATGATGCTTGTGTTTTGCACTAAAATTATGGTTCTTCTGATACTTGTTGACTTTTAAGCTAACCATAACAAAAGGAATCAACTGAGTATTTTAACTTGTCTGACTTACATGAGGTGCCTAGCAAAAGCAGACAGGATGGTCATCTACCTCAAAAAAGTACCCTGCTGGAACAGCTACTTCACAACTCTCCATGGTGTTTTGGTGGTGCTGTAGAAATCTGAAATAGAATCATGTGCAGCTTGATGCAGCAGTACAGTAGTATATTCTACTGCTTAACTGTCTATTTGTCATGGTACTCCTGGTCATGGGGATGGCTTTCGAGTAAGAATGATTAATCATGTCAGATTTTGCACACATGGCACCTTCTGCTATCTGAATTCCAGTGCTGCTTTATAGTTTTGTTACAGGTGGAATTATTCACATAATGTCCACAAAGACTTGGATATTTAATTTTAAGTTTTAAATTCTCACATGTGTTCTTTCTATTCAGTTCACCAAAGTGAAAGCCAAAGTATTTTTTAATGTTTCATCTTCCTAAAAATTACTTTCTCAAGCTAATTAATCGACAGTTGGTTTATCTCACGGATGCCCTTCTAATTGTTCACACCTATTATCTTTATTTTAATTTAATCCTACAGTTTTTGCTACCACTTAAATTTCCAGATGTTGGTATTTTCTTACTTTTGTTTTCCTGTCTCATAAACATCTGTTTCAGTAATAAAGATTTTATTTTATTTTTCTTTTGTGCAGCTTTGAATTGCTGTAAATAGATGTCTGCTTCAGATCTTCTATTCCCAACACCTCTTACTGCACTTTGTTCTTTATGCCTCAGTCCTCCCTTTGCATATAAATTAAACAAATATTCCTTATGTTGCTAGCAAAGATACCACAGCCTATAAAATGTGTATGTGTAGATTACGTTTTAATGTTTTTACATAATAAAGCTCAGGTAATTTATTCTTACATGCACAAAATTACAAGCAGGTCCCTTCTAGCTAAAGTATAGTGATTTTGGAAAGTGAAAATACAGCGTTTTTCTTATGACTGACTGACTGTGATATAAGATGAGGTCTGCAGCTTGTGTTCCAAAGAGCAATGCTGCTCATTTATGCCAGTTAATTAGTGCAAAGAGTCTGTAAGCTGCAGTCTTTGGGCAGTGGAGGATTCTCTTAGTTATGGTCAACACATCCCACCATCCCACAGAACCCGTGCTTCTCCAGGTGCTCACAGCCCATGCTGTTAGATAGGGTTAGCAATGTAATAAAGGAGATGTGGAAGAAGGAATGCTGAAGGACATACCTTGGTGTTAGGTGTCTGTGGCAGGTGTCCTGCTTTCCTGCATGAGAATGGTAGGTACCATTAGGTACTGTAGCTGCTTGGCAGCTTGCTTTGGCAGGATATTCAGGTGTGTGGTATGTGAAGCAGCCTTAGAGGCTATTGTGTGCAGCTGAAGTGATGCACCTGGTAGTGGGTTCTGGAGTGGAGGGTGATTTCTTTCAAGGATGCTCCCCTATCAGTTGAGGATCCAGTCCATAGTAATTTGCAATAAAGCTGTTAGTTTTATGCTGATTCTATTCCTCATAGACAAGTTTATAAGCTGTGTTTGAAGTGTGTTGTATATATACATCTGTTTGTGTCTTCAGGGAGAGCTATTAATATTCTTTGTGCTTTATATTCAGTTTTCCCATGTATATTTCTTGCACACAAACCAGTGACTGCTATGATAGGCCACAATGAAGTGCAAATAAGAACAGAAACAACCAGCAACACCAAAGAGTTGGATACTTTTATTAATAGGATATGCATATATCCATGAAAGACTACATGCACATTTCACTTGTTTTGAGCCCCTGTAGACCTGAATTTTTCCTGAGGTGAAAGATATTTTTAGTGTATTGAAATGCGACATTTCTAAGCTCTGTGGAAAATGATGACTGGTGGGTTAGAAGGTGAAGCAATTATTTGTGAATGTTACTGCAGGCATATTAGTTTCCTTTCACATACTAAAAAAATAAAGTGATACCTTGTGAGGTTTAGAATTCATTTCTAAGGGCATGTGTTAGGATCTAAGAATGTTAAAAATTGCTCTTTAAGTCTAGACACTAAGAATAAGAGCTCTGGACTACCTAGGGTATCCAAATAGCTTACTTTCCCCTCCTGTTTGCCTGTCTGTGCTGTTAACAGGTGGCACTCCATGATAAAGAAGACAAAAAAAGGTGTGCAACCATTACATACAAAAAAACCTCTGAAGCCTCCACCTGGCCGTTACACATAAGTGTGTTCCATTTTCTTTGTGTGGTGCTTATATTAATGTTTTACAGCAAATCATACATATTTTCAATGTTTGTATTTCTATGCATGTATGTATGTATTTCGACTTTGAAGGCATGTATTTACCGTGGTTTGCATTGCATCTGCAGAGGCTAGGCCCTTTGCTGTATTTCATCAATAGTTTACCATAATAACTCAATTCTATTTTTTTTTAATCACAGAATCATAGAATGGTTTGGGTTGAAAGGTACCTTAAAGATCATCTAGTTCCAGGCGCCCTGCCATGGGCAGGGACACCTTCCACTAGACCAGGTTCCTCAAAACCCTGTCCAACCTAGCCTTGAACATTGCCAGGGAAGGGGTGTCCACGTCTCTGGGCAACCTGTTCCAGTGCCTCACCACCCTCACAGTAAAGAATTTCTCCCTTATATTTAAGCACAAACCATCCATCTGTCTCTCTGATTTGGTATTAGATTATTGTCCCTCCATGTTAGACAAGTTAGATACAAATTCAGGGTAGTATTTATCTAAGTGTGTATGTGTGAGTGGGTGGGACTCTAGTCAAGCCATTATTTCTTGAGTAGCGAGCGACACAGCACATTCCTAAGTGCAAGGTGTGTGCTGTTTTTGTGGGAAAATAGGAAGAATGAGAGATAAGGTCTGTGGAGTTCTGCAAAACAGTCCTCGAGAGAAGAGGAAAAGCAGGAGATACATCTGCGTAATTGTGTCAAATATTTCTTGAGAAAAGTGGAAGAGCAGGACAGTGTGGCCTCCACCTTGCTTTGCATTCCTCCTTGGTGCCACGGCAACACAAATCACTGGATCTCCATCCTGCCCTGTGTTTATTCTGGGCACCGTGTGTTAAGGAAATGTGTGTTTTGCAATTTTTTCCACTATTTTGTTTTTTTCCACACTTCCAACAGTAGTGGAAGGCCATTATAAGGTCTCCCTGGAGCCTTCTCTTCTCCAGGCTGAACAACCTCAACTCTCTCAGCCTGTCCCCACAGGGGAGGTGCTTCAACGCCCTGGTTGTATTTGTGGCCTCCTCTAGACCTGCTCCAACAAGTCCATGTCCTTCTTATGTTGGGGCACCCAGAGCTGGACATAGTACTCCAGGTGGGGTCTCACAAGAGTAGAGGGGCAGAATTACCTCCCTCAACCTGCTGGTTACACTTCTTTTGATGCAGCTCAGGGAGGATATGGTTGACTTTCTGGGCTGTGAGTGCACACTGCTGCCTCATAGTCAGTTTTCCACCCACTACTACCCCCACTTGACCTTGTTGAATTTCATTATATTTGCATAGGCCCCCGTCTCAAGCCTGTCAATGTCCCTCTGGGTGGCATCCCTTCCCTTCAGTGGGTTGATGGCACCATGCAGCTGGATGTGGTTGGCAAACTTACTGAAGATGTGCTCAGTCCCACTGTTCATGTCACCAACAAAGATGTTAAACAGCACTGGTCCCAATACTGACCTCTGAGGAGCACCTCTTGTCACTGCTCTCCATTTGGACAAGTCATTGATTGCAACTCTGATTCCTTGTCCAATTCCTTATCCACTGAGTGGACCATCCATCAAATCCATGTGTTTCCAATTTAGAGATAAGGATGTCACATGGGACGATGTCAAATGTTTTGCACAAGTGCAGGCAGATGACATCAGTTGCTCAACCTTTATCCACCAATGTTGTAACCCCTATTGTAGAAGGCCACCGAATTACTCAGGCATGATTTACCCTTAGTGAAGCTATGTTGGCTGTCATCAATCGCCTCCTTATTTTCCATGTGCGCCGGCATAGTTCCCAGGAGGATCTGCTCCATGATCTTGCTGGGCAGAGGTCAGATTGCCTGGCCTGTAATTCCCTGGGTCTTCCTCTTTTCCAGTCAGTGGGAACTTCACCAGACTGCCATGACTTCTCAAGTATGGTGGGTAGTAGCTTAGTCACTTCATCTGCCAGCTCCCTTAGGACCCACAGATGTATATTGTCAGGTACCATGGACTTGTGCATCTTCAGGTTCCTTAGAGATGGTCTTGAACCTGATCTGCTACAGGCACTGGATTTTCATTCTCCCAGCCCTCACCTTTGCCTTTTGTGTCTTGGACAGTGTGGCTGGAGCACTTGCCAGTAAAGACTGTGGCAAAAAAAGTTGTTGAGTTCCTCAGCCTTCTCCATATCCTCCGTAACCAGGTCTCCCATTTCCTTCTGCAGAGGGCCCACATTTTCCTAGTCTGTGTTTCACCACTGACATACCTACAGAAGCTTTTCTTGTTGCCCTTGATGTCCCAGTCCAGATTTAATTCTATCAGTTTTGAGGAACTAAATAGCTTAATTGTAGTTTAAAGATAAACCAGGAGGTAGTTCAAAAGCCAATTAATTTTCCTTCATTTCAGTGTGCTTGGTCTTTGAACCTAATAGAAAGCAAAAAGGTGATCCGACTAAGTAAGAAAAAGAAAAATGTTCTGATTTAAAGAGCACATTAGGAGACACTGTAGTTGCATCGTGTGTCAGGAGTAGTAGTTATGAGGGGACATAACGACTGAATTGAACTTTTCATTACGGCAGAGGTTCATTCTCGTGGTTTTCTACGAACAGCTTATGTATCTCTCCTGAGTGTGTAATCGGAGTAGAGGCCTGGCCTTGCTGGGAGGTTTTAGTTCTTAAATAGAGCCTTAGGGGACTGCTGCCTCTTCACCCTTTCCTCAGAGACACTGTGTCCCTCCAATAGCCACCCTGGGCAGAGACGTGCCCCTCTGTCAGATTGTTCCTACCTCTGACAAGCCAGTTTCTTTGCTGGCCAAGCCTTTGCAAGCCAGCAGAGGAAATTTCCTTCAGTGCCCTGGCCCTCTAAGTTCACTTCCCAGTCTCCCCAGGTCAGTGCCAGAAGGGTCTGCCACAGCGGGTAAGTGTTTGGTGCTAGGACAGCCAGTGCTGCCCTGTCCAGCTGCAGACGGAGCACTTCAGGAGGGAGCTGGCTGCCCACAAGCGGCGCTGCCCACAAGCGGCACCGCAATCTCCCCGCCTGACAGGTTCCTGTGAGAGCTTTCTCAGAGCCAGGGCAGGTTATGTGCAATGCCTGTTTCACATGTGCTTTATGTTGTGTTGTCTACTGAACCATTCAGACAACTTGATTTAATTGCCTGGACACTAAAATCCTACTTTTAAAAAGGCAGAAAGCAGAATCTTTTTTGATTATTTTTTTCCCTAAGGGGAAGAACATAGTGAAAAAAGGAAAATAATCCTTGTACATGCGTTTTGGATATTGTGTGTGTGCATGTTTGCTTGTTTCTAAGTAATGCTTGTGTCTTCAAAACCCTGAACCAGTTTACCCAGGGATTCCTTACTCCTGACGGGTTTGCTGACCAGGACATCCCACTGGCTGACTGACACTCTGCAAACGCCTTGCGAGCTTGCCCACCACCTGGATTTCCCTGCTTTAAATTATGAACTAGATTTGGTTACCAAGGCAACTCTGTTCACTGACCTATGATATTCTCTTGAAAACACTTTTTAAATTAAATTTACTGACACCTGGACACAGTTAAGCCTTTACTCTGTGGAGATTAGATGCACATCTAGTATCAACAAAGATGGTATCATTTATGTACACAGAAGTTGAATTAGTCTTTTCTTATTTTTTCTTTCCTTTTTATTTTCTGCCTCCCATGTACTGAAATTCTTGTATCTTCTCCCTCCCTATGTTATCCCTCACTGCCAAAATATAAATATAAAATGCTTAAATCCTTTCTTACACATAGGCTGCTTTGCTGGATGCCTGCAAAATACCATTTCTGCCCCTGCTTGCATTTTTAGCGGTCTCAAGGATTGAGATACTTCTGTAAATTACGAGACAAAACCAATCTGAAGCTGCACAGAGAGTATAATTTGGAGCAAAACTGCACAAAACTTAGTATACAGAAACTGTAAAAAACGGGTCCAGTGACTGTGCACCTCAATTTTATAAACAGACTTAAAAATGATTCAGATCCTGTGTGCCATTTTCTGTGTTGCAGCAAACTCATGAACTCGGAGGTTAGTTTGAAAAAGGAAAAAGTTTAGTGAATCAAAATAACAGAGGTGAAAACTGAAAGTACTGATATTGTCACAGTTGCTGTGTTTATGTACAAGTCTAGTTGTCTTGTAGTCTCGTCAAGAATACCCTGCTCAGCCATCAGCCTTCCCAGAACAGAAATCCATAACCATCTCCCCTAGGATTTGAAATTTTGTCTGCAGCTTCCTTCAGTACGGTATGAGCAGTCATACAATACTGTGTATTCAGAATTAATTATTTCAGACAAGTTTTATCTTAAAATACTGAACTTAGTTCATCAACACCAGCCTGTACCTCCACTTTCCACTGAGTTTCTTCATGCTCATTCCTGTGTTCTCTATACTGTGCCAGAATACCTCCAGCTACTTCTTCCTATCTCTACTCTGACTGTTCTCACTCATCCCTGTTCCTCAGCATATGGAGCCATACACTTGTTTTTAATTCAGTGTGGAAAATTGTATTGTTCAAGATGTGGCATCTTGCGCAGGAATCTGTCCTCCTTCCCCTCTGCCCTTTTTAAAGGCAGCTGTGGAGAAGTTCCTTTTTCAATCCCTTTGGCCAGCTTTTAGACTGTTACCCTGTGTGTATAACACACATACAATTACAGTACTTCTTGGATACTCCACAGTGCCATAAAATGTATGACAATTTAAGAATCTTCTAAATTTCTCTGATTCTGTAGCTTTCCTATACACAAGTTTCCTAAAATTAAGCAATTCATTGACTTTCAGTCCCATGTGGCCTTTCAACTCCCTCGCTCTCTGTGTGAGTTAAGTGCTACTTAAGAAAGGGTTCATCTGTGCTGAAAGCAGATATCAGTCCATACACACTGCTGCTCTGTGCACTGAGGCCAGGCTGCGGTGAAGGCAGCCCAGTTGAAGCAGAAATATGAAGCTGTGGACACTTGTTTAACTAATGATATATCTGGGTTCCGTGAAACCAGATTCAGCCTTGCAGCTGCTGAATGTGTGTTGAAACTTTATTTACTGATACTCTTTCATTACCCTCAGTCAGGAATTAGTTGCCCCTTAGCTGGTAGAAGAGCGAATAGCGTGCAGGATGAAAAACGGCATTGGTCAGTGGGTCCTGTGAACAGGTCTTGCTGTGTTTCAGAAATTTCCACATTTTTCTGCTTTTTTTGTAGCTGTTTTGTTTCTTATGTCAAATGTGACTGACATTGAACATTATTCTTTGCTTTCAGTTGATTTGGCCTAAAAGACTTGCATGACAATTGTGCTTTCTCTTTTATCCTTTTTTTTTTTTTTTTTAAATTATTTATCATATATCTTGCTATTACCACTCCTGTGAAATGCTTTTTTAGGGCAGGTTGAGTTGATGTCCCCAAAGACCAGAATATCATCCATGTTGAGCTAGAACATTCCACTGCTTTCCTTCAGTCTGATTGTTTTATTGGAAACTAGGAAAGAAAACAATATAAAGACTTGCTTTTGTAAGCCTCAGACATGCAAACATTTGTGTGTTTGCTTTACCTTAAGCCTGTGGGCAGTGTTTGAGATTCTAACTTAATATATACTTCATAGTAAAGGATAATTCATAAAACTCTGGTTTATGTGATAGAATAGCTCCTGCAATTTGTTTGGCCTAATTCTAGGATAAACTCACCATTACGTGTAAGCGGTTAAACAGAGGAGAGTTGTTATATGTAAGATTTAATTTTACAGGAATTCAAAATTGTTATGTGATCCTCATATGCAATGTAGATGTTTTGTGGCTAGAGAGTGTCTACAGGGCTTCCTCATAGCATGCATTCTTTTGATTATTAATGTCTTTAGAAGTAGGTAGGAAGAATTGCTTCCCATGGCGTCAAATACATTCCTTCCTGAAGAAAGGTGGATACCAGGGGGAGCTGTTTGGAGGGTGAAGGTGACTGTGCAGGTGCTTTAGTTGAAGAAGAGCAAACAGTTCTGTTTGAAGCTAACAGAATATTTGCCAGTGTAGCTGTTCAACATTTGGAACAACTGGAGCAAAGAGGTGTGTGTTGTGAATAAAAAACCAAAGTCAAAGTACGTATTTAGAGAAAGGAGAAGTGCAATTACACTAATCTCTTTTGATAGCTCCTACTAACTGGCAAATGCTAAAGGCAACAGAGGCTTCCAGGGTGGCATCTTTAGAATAGGGTGGCATCTTTAGAATGAAAGTAGTTCTTTTGCTTCAATACGGGATCTGTACATTGTCATGAAACAAATAGGAAAAAGAAATGAAAACTTCAGGTTCGTCGTAGAAATGTATTATACAAGGGATTGCTTCCCTCAAAATTTTAATTTCAGTTACAAAATAGGTATTTCTGTAGATTTCCCAGGGTCCTGGAGCACTTGAGTAGTGTTTGTGTAATTAGACACGATATATTATTCCAGCAATGTTGTCTTCCTCTGGAAGACTTCAACTCAGGATCTTTTGTATAAGTATTAGGTGAAAATATCCTGAATTCTAGTTTGGAATCAAATTATTATTACTGGATATTAGCTTTTTGTATCTATGCTTGCCCATGTTGACTTAAGCTCTTCTGAGATAACTAGCCTGTGTGTATGTTGCCTTTGCTCCATACAGTATTCAGGAGCACTATATGTGGGACACCTTCCCATCAGACTTCTCTGGATATTGACAATTTCCAAACTGTACCAGTTCACAACAGCATGGTTAGCGTAATAGCATATTCTTTGGTGTCACAGATAGAGGGATTTTCTTTAACAGCAATTTTATTTCTACATCATAATACAAGATGGAATCTTTTTTATGCAGTAGGGACTGCACATAGTGACAATTAAGACAGATACTGATGCCATCTTGGCAAAGCTGTTCCAAATGTCTCTTTTTAGATAAGTGTTCTTAAGGTCTAGGCCCTGCGAAGAAAAGAGGGAAAGAGGATATGGATGGAAATGTATGGGAGCCCCAGATAAATACAACTTAAAATTTAAAAGCTTTCCAATTTCTTTTCAGATTGTGAACGTCTCACGGTTAGTTGGTATTGATAACCCTGTGGAGCTGATCTATTTTGTGGAGGACCAAGATGGAGAGAGACTCAGTGCTCTGAAGTGCTCAGACCTGATGAACAGAGTTGATATCCAACAAGCTGCAATCATCCTTGGATACCGCATTGAAGGCACCGTTGCACAGCGTAAGCCCTGTTGAATCCACACTGATGCCAGCAAAGGGGAATAGGAAGGGTGACATTAGCTTTGGAGATTATGGTACTGCACAGCACCTACTGTTGCAATGTTTTGTTCTTGGGATGCTGCAGTTTTGACATTTCTGAGGAGATAAATTTTAGCAGTCTTGCAGTGGGCTATGTAGTGATGCTTTTGCTTCTTGAAGACTCTGCTGAGCTTGGAATTGGAACAGGGTCCTTAAGTGCAATCCTCACTGCATTCACTTCAGTGCTTGTGCTAGAAGAATACTGTTCTAACTAGATACCTTCTTGCTGTTTTCATCTCTTTCTGCTAGTCCAATATTTCTTTACGTCTTATCTTGCCCAGGAGCTTGCACAAAACCCATGATTGTGGTATGGGAGGACGTCAGTGTGAAATGGGTGTTTCCTTTAGCTTGTCTGGATTATCATTTCTGTGACTGAAAGATGTAGGCTAATGCTCGTTGGGGCATTTTGAAGGGTATAAGCAAAATTAGTTATTTCCTCCATTGAATATGATTGACCTTATTTTATGTGTTTGTCTACCAGTAATATATAATAAACATGATCTTTTAATAATACAAAGTAATGTGATCTTTTACTAGATACACATCAGAATAAATATGACAGGTCATATAATGAATGTACTCAGGGAGCATGATATAGAAATAATTTGCAGTAAGAACCAAGACAGAAGACCTACTCAAAATTCCATGTTATGATTAGGAAAGAAACTTGGAAGTATTTTAAAACAGTAACAGACATGTATATGATCTGCAAAATACCTCATTGATATGAATGCTTAATTACCTTTTCTGTTTTCTGTACAATATGGAGACATGAATTGCATTGTACCACAGGGTATTTTGCCAATAAAACAGGAGTGTGTCTGTTTTTTAAATTCTCTTCAGAAAGAAAAGAAAGAAAATAGTAATAATTGCACCATCTGGATGTGTTTCTAAATTTTGTCCCTCATGGGTTAAAGATAGGTCAGTAGCTCATATACATCTGCTTAGGATCTGTTAACGGACTGTAATATTGGTTAGACAGAAATGCAAAAAGTTGCAAGAATAAATTCCCTTTACAAAAATGTAAGTGTCGAACAAACTTCATGAAGTGTTTATAGCATATTCTGCATGTTAAAACTTGTTATCTTTGACACATCATTAGCAAGTTTCTTTAAGAGGTATAGAATCATAGAAATTTTTTAAATGTTTCTTCTTACTGGAAGAAACTAGATAAAAAAAGTTATTTTTATAGCAAAATGTAATGTCATAAATGAGCTGTCAGATACAAAATACAAGAATTACATTCCTTTAATCTCTAGGTTCATCATTAGCGTGGCTGTTAATAAAATGATATATAAGATTGCGTAGAAATATTCTTTTTAACTTGAAAACATCATTTGAAGAAAGTGCATCAGTATGACTAGAAATTTATTACTGCTGTGGTTTTTAGTCCCACATGTAACCACTATGCAAAATAGAGCAAACAAAAGTTTTGTTGATTCTTCCCCTTTACTTCTTACAAGCATGACTGGCTTGATTACACATCCCAGTAGTTTTGTCTTCTGTTTGGGGCTAAGGGATCTCACCCACTGACAGTGAAACAGAGAACAGAAAAAAAGTAATAAAAAATGTGGAACTATACACCTTGGGGAGGAGAGTCACAGTCAAATTGATCGTGATTATTGATGGGGAAGGTAACAAAATACATAATGTATACTTAAAGAGAAGAGGCAGCTGGTAATACTGCTTAAAGCAGGAAACAGGCAATAATGTTGGAAAGTTGGTAAGTCATTTTTCTGAACCCATTTGACTGTCAGCTCAGTTTTGGGTTACAGAATTATGTGACAGAAGTGTAGTTTCATTAGTATTTTAAGCACAGGTCTTCAGAAGGTAGGCCAGAACAATCGATACCTACCCCATGTTTCCTGAGCGTGACATACATTAACTTGTAAGTGGTATGACATTTCCTGTGATGTGCAGCTGGTTTCTGATAAATTCCTTAACTAGCATTTGCAAGAAGATAAAAATACATAACCTTGAACTGTCCTCAGTTTAAAATACGTGACCACATAAATATTGCTGTCTTCTTTTTAACTTCACAGCTGTGGAGAAGCTGAAGGAGTCCACCTCAGAGTCACAGAATAGCAACCTATGGATTATTGTTGGTGTGGCAGTCCCAGTTGCTGTGGTGCTCCTGATTGTTATTATTTTATACTGGAAACTTTGTCGAACAGACAAACTGGAGTTTCAGCCAGACACGATAAGCAACATTCAGCAGCGACAGAAGGTAAAAGGGGAATCTGTGCTGAGAGGAACTTGAGTATTCTAAGCATAAGCAAATGTGAGAGTCTAGGGAACACCTAGCATCCTTAAATAGCATCTGGAAACACAGTTTCAGAGCCTTCCAGTTTAAAAGGAAAAGGAAAAAAGTCAAGAATGCCATAATGTTTTATTTGTTCTCCTAGGTATACGATACTGCATTAGGTAGATGCATCCTTCTGAAATGTGGGCACTGAGGCTGAAAGGAACCCTTTATCACTTCATTTCAAGGCTTTGACTAGGACTGAATAAGAGGAAATGTATTGAGTGTTGAATCACTGACCTTGTTTTCTGCAGAGGGCAGAATTTTTCTTTGGAGAGCTTCTGCTAAACTATTTTGACAGCTAAACCGCACCATTTGTAATACCTCATGCTGGAACTAGAGTTTGGTAGAGCCTATTATTGGTGCTCTACATTCTGCTGGGGCCCTTGTGTCGCCATTGTGAAAGCCTGTTGCAAAACTAGAACTTCAGTTAGTGAATCTGCATGAGACTGCATGGTTGAGTGTGCTGGCCAGAGTGTTGGAGGACTGGGTTAGGCTGGTGAGAAATTCAGTAGTTTGTCATTTCCCTGCCCAAGACTATTATTTAAAAAATACGTGATACAGTATTTTCACACAGGATATATTCAGTAAAAAGGATGGAAAAGTGACCAAAGGGTTACAAATCCTACTTTTCCCTTTTACAGCTGAAGAGAACGGGTCTGTGTGTCAGAGATGCTTATTACTGACTATACCTTCAGAGGCATCATTAAAGGCAAAATAATCTGCCTGTGCTAATCCTGTGATACTGTAGTTATGTTCTTGTACTGTCACCTCGTGTTCAGTCATACAGTTTTCTCTGTAACAAGCCTTGTCTGTACACCATGCTCTCTTTCAGGATAATTAATGATGTGAAAGATGAGAGAAGCAGAAAGCGGTTGCACTTCCAAAGCAGTCAGAACAAATCAATAGTAACTTCCACTTGTCTTGCCACTGCAGTTTGAGTGTCAGAATCAAGGTCGGCAACAAGTGGTACCCTTTGATGAACTTCACCCCCTGGTACCTTATTTCACCTGTGCTGTTGTAGTACGTAACACAGATTTTGATTGAAGAAGTTCCCCACAGTAGTGTCAGCTAATTTGAGAAGGGTCATACAAAAAAGGCAGGAGAGGATCATTACCCTTGGTACACTATTTCATCACATACCTTTTCGGTACTGCTCTGCTGTTGCAAGCTTTTTGGAAGAAAGCAGTTGGGCTGGGTTGACTGTAATGCCAGAACATCTTTCATAGTTTTGCTTTCTTTTGGGAAAACAGCTTAGTTGTTTTTCTGCACTGCTTCTGCAGCATTCTTCATCTTAATCATTCATGAGTTGAATCCTTGAGCTTGTTTGTATTCAAGTCTCATTTCAGTTCGCCTAGGGAGCCTGTCACTTTGCCTTCTTCAGGGAAGTCACTGTAAGCAAACCAGAAAGAACCAGTAAGGCCATCTAGTACGATCCTTGCGCCCATGGATGGCTCATACTTTAATACTAAATGAGTTAAAGCAATGAAAAGTGTCTTAAATTTTTATTACTTAGCACATCAAACAACTGGCAGAATCTACTTTGAAGACCATTTTCCTCCTTTGCCCAAGATCCAGAAGGAAAATAGTACTCTGGCTTCCTTAATAGCAGGCTGTCTTTAGGATTTCTTCATGTCTTCAGACAGTGGCTTGGAATTACTGAGTAGGGCACTGAAGATCCCCAGACAGTCACAACAATGTACAAATGATATGGGATATTTGGTTTGGTCCTGTCCTTTAACCTGTTTGTGTTTTTTATACTTTACTCCAGCAAATGCAAAGAAATGATCAAAGGAGTGAAATCATGTGGTTGGGGATTTAGGTCTATAAATAAACTCAGTTTAAAAATGGATTCTGGGTCCCCCTTTCTCACCTACAATAATTTCCATTCCCTCTATACAGACCGTGACTTTGGTACCAAAGGAAAGGGAAGGCCTGCACTGCATCTGTAGATGGAAGGATATTTAGGTTAAAGATCTCAGTTTCTCTTTTGGAATCAGTATTTCATTGGTAAAAACTGTAAAGATGCATTTATAGTGCTAGCTCTTCTCACTTCAATTAATCTTAAAAAAAAAAGTTTTAATGTAAATATAGAAATGGAATATATAAATATCAAAGTATTTCATTAACATATGCATGACATATCCATATTGGAAATAGGAAACTATTCTTTTCAACCATGTGATAAGTCTACAGTGTATTTTGCACTTGAAAATGTGTGTTGGTTAGAAGATAAGAAACTGAGACACCCTTTTCTTGTTCAGATGAAATAGGATATCATACTGCACTGGTGGATCTCAGAGGTATCACCAGTCTTTTTTCAGTGTGTTTAATTAGCCACTTTAGCATAGCAGATCAGTGGGCAGCATAATAATCTGTTAGACTTCACAGTAGCAGCTGATAGCAAATTATATCACCTGTGACTTAAAAGCCTGGAACAAGGTTGGAAGTGGGGTGAGGGGAAAGTCTGTTTGCTTCACACTACTGAGGAAAGACTTGGCCACTTAAAGGCTGCTTCCTTCAGATGTCGAGAGAGGGAGAACCTCTGTAAACGTACAGTAATGCAGATTACCTGAGTAAAACATAAATTTTGCAGGAGCTTTTTATTCTTAGTTTAGAACCTCTTTTACAAATTTTTTTTCTTTTCTTCAGAGAGATGCTTTAAAGACCCTACAAATTTTCCTGGATTTTATAGCCCCATGTGTCATTCTAGTACCATGTTTTCTTCTGTCCTTCCTTTCACTTAATCAATTAATTCTGTTTTTAAACTCCTGCTATTTCCTGAAATATTTTGGTATGCACTCAGACAATATAATTATTTAAATTTTAATTTTAATCTTCTATATGTAAAGGTTCACTTTAGAGAGTAGGTATAATTTCTGTGTTCCTGTGGGCACCATTAAAAGTAAGTCATAAGCTGCATACCCTCACAGTCTGTCTTCTGCTGAAGGAAACCAGTACTGTTCTCTGTTGATAATAAGACCCTACATGCCTTTTGAGTGTGCCCCGAGGGTATGGCTTCCCGGGTACACCTCAGTGCGGTAAAGATCACCAGGTAGTTGCGCTACACGACAATTCAGTTATACTGGCCAGCATATCATGCTAGCACAGCTAACCTGCTTTGGTCCCTCTGTGGACACCCCTTTAGAATATTTGGGACGTGGCCCCTCAGTTGTGTGGCCCCTCAGTCAATAACAGCATATTTCCCACTTCAGCAGGCATAGCTATGTTTAAAAATACTCAGATCCTGCCATGACAAACCCATAGAAGTACCCAAGATTGCATCTATATTTATGTGCCGTAGCAGCCCTGAAACCGGGCCTGAGTCCAGATTTGCTGTTTAACCTTCACCCTCAAGGCCAGGTCACTCTCAGAGTTAATATAGATAATAGCAAAGATAATGTTTCTTTTAAGATGATGACATGGGCAGGGTGAATGGTGTTCAGTGAAGGCCTGTTCTGCAGATTGGATGTACCATGCCACTCTACCAGTTTCTGTTCTTTCCATCTGGCCACCTGGTTTCATCAGAGGGTCAGTGTCTTGCAGAGAGGATGGCATAAGGGCCCTTAAGAGACTCATAATGTTATCTTCTGCAAAGAATAGAGAGGGTCTGAACTCTAACCATACTGAGGGATGTTTTACTTCCGGAGAATCTCAGAATCCTGCTACTTCAGTGAATATAAACATAAATACACAGAAAAGAAAACTTTTGAGGGAACTGATGCTAGCAAAACCAGCTTTGAAGTTAAAATAATTTAGAAAAAAATAGATCATGAAGAGACTCTGATTAGCTAATCTATCCGTCTGCCTGAAAGCAGGATTAATACCTGAAAAATATTAGGTTACCTTTTTAATTCTGGAGATTAGATGGGAAAGCCTGCTTAGATGAAAGTTATTTGGACCCTTTTTAAACTGTGAGTTAAGGAAGCAGGTCAGAGCAGTGAATTTCTATGCAAGATTCATTGGTCTGTGCAAGGATAATTCTTTTCAAGAGATGGAACTAAGATATTTAAAGGGCACATCAAGTATTCATGACTTGTTCTGTAAGTCATAGCATCCTACTGGTAACTCACCTTGATGTGATCTGGGTTGTTGTACTGGATAAAGATGGCTTTGCCTTTGGAAATTTAAAAAAAATATATAAGTGGCATTTTTAAATTACAGGATTTTTTCTCTTGCCATTGCCTATATCTACAACAACATTGTTCCAGCCTGAGCTTTTTTCCTTGCAAAGAAGCTGTGTCTTTTGCGGGCAATTGAATTTTTACTATGGGTTATTATTCTTCTTTATGAAAAAATGGATAAATGTCTTTAATGCCCAAACCATCATTGTGCTCTGTACTGGACTGCTGATAGTTTTGTGGGTAAGCGTAATCAGCCCCTTTTCCCCAGAGAGAAGAAAAAAACCCCAATGATTCTACATACTATCTTTAATGGAAGCAGAGTTGGCGGTATTGTTTCTTTCTCTGTGGTCATCCAAAAATTAAAATGGAACCTGGTTCACTAAAGATTTTGCTTTCCCTGCTGTATACAAGTGTTTAGAGAAAAAAGTCAAATCCCTTGGTAGGATTTTTGAGAGGTATTTTCAGCTGTACAGTTATTCAGGGAAAGGCTCACTGCCCTGATGACAAGAATCGAACACCTGTGGACAAGCTTATTGACAGTTTATTTAGGTAGTAAATGCTGGGTATGCTGAAGTCATTGTCTTTGCAGGGCTAACTTTGAGTGGCTTACTTAGTTCCTAGTTTTTCCAGGGGCACATCCTAAAACCCTAGTGGTGGAAAAAGCCTGCTTCTCCAGCAGAAGTCCCTCTTATCTGGAGCCCTCTGCATGCCACTATGGTTCTTGAAGGCTGAACATGTCTCTCAGGCTCAGCGTCCCTTCTGTGTGTTTATGTGTGGGAGAGGTGGGGTGGGTCGGTCACTGCGAAGCCCCGGACAGAGCAATAGAGTACTGCACCTTCTCCTTGAGTGGTAGCACAGATAGTGCCAGAGCTGGAGGGCTGCCAGTTTGCATCATGTGCCAGCAAACCTCAGCTAATGTGTAGTCACCTGAGGACTGTTACCAGCCCTTGCGTGTCTGCTCTAATCTGTGCTGCTTCTGACAGCCAGCTAGATCTCCATGTGTCGATCACGGTTACGGGTAATGAGTCATGTGTTCTGGGAGATGTCTGAGAGGCGCTTGTGTGGATTTTTATTTTTCTCCCCAAGCAGGGATATTTGATATCAGAATCTCATGTCAGGTGTAACTTTACTCTTCTGAATTGAGAATTTTGCTTATTATGGTGTATTCAGTAGACTACCTCTTCAATGTTCCCAGGATCAAAGAACCCAGCCCTGCTGGAGGCTAAATACTAGGTTTCTGCTCCTGATAAAAAAAAAAATCGTGTGATATTTTGACACCCTGTAATGCTTTTGTTCATCTGTATAATGTCAATGCAACAGCTTCACATTGCAGAATAATTCTAGTCAAAAGAGACTCATGTTAAGAAAGGCAGCTGACACCAGTCTTAGAAAAACTACTTGAAAACTGACATGAGTTTCTGCAGAAGATTCATGTCTGTGCCTACTGTTTGCATAACAAATACCATTCATGCCTAATACAAACCTTGACTAACTATCCGAAATGTTGTCTTTTTGGAATTGGCATACAGGTTTTGCGTCGGAGTCAATAATTGTATTCTAACAAGGAACACAGTATTCAACATCTTAATTACTTCTCAACAATACATTTCTCTGATGGCAATTTCTCTGCAAGAGCTCTTTTGTAGGAATTCTTCTGTAATGAGGATTAACTATTCACAAATTGTAGAAATAAAATACCACACTTAGATACACTGTTTATACCAATAGATATAAAAAGTAAAATATCTCCATCTGCTTTGTTACAGACATTTGAGTAGATGTCTTGAGGTCAGATGAAAAGGCCAGCCTGGCTCAGGTGCCAAAAGCAAAAACCTGTAGAAGGGGAGAAAAACAGGGCAGGTACATGTGATGCTTTGCCTTGAGTAACTCTTCAGGAACTTTCTCTAGAAGTGATGATATTTATCAACCCTCAACAGATTTCTCTTCCATGAACTTGTCTGGTCCTTCTAAAACTATCTGAGCTTCTGATGGGGATTTCCACAGCATGTTACGTGAAGAATCACATCATCTTGTTTCATCTTGCTTTTATCCTGCCACCTCTTTGTTTTCTGTGATGCCTTTTAGTCCTTAGAGAGGACAATGAGCAGCTCATTCCTAGGCACTTGTTCCTTGACAATCACGACTTTACAGATCTCTGTCATATTCCCCATCTCCATCATATCTTTTTCCAGAGTTGTCCCAGTTTCCTTATCACTTCATTTGAACTAGCCTTTGAACCACTAGCCTTTGAAAAGGCTGAACATTTTCTATTTCTTTTCCATACTTTTTGAGAGGAGGACAGTAGAGCTGAATATGCTATTCAGAATGTAGGTGGATTTACAGAGCCATGTTTATATAGGGGCTGCTCTTGAAAATGAGTTAAAAAAAAAGAATCCATTTTCAAAATATGGATAAACTTTATACCATCCTAAACATAATAGACCACAGAGATTAGATTAATACTGGGGAAATAAATTCTGTCTTTCCTAAAAAAAAGATGATAGTTTGCTGTAGAATTTAGCTATTTGGGAACTAGGAAGTGGGCCAACATCAACTCATTGTTGCCTCAATTTTTAATGTTGCTGCTCATGTGTAGCTTCATTCCAGCAAGCAGGTTATTTCTGCAGTATATGTGAATGCACTTTCTGTGTGCATTAAACCATTTTTAGATATATAAATATGTTTGAGTCACTGAGCCCAACAAAATACCAGCACAAAAATAAATGAAAACTGCTGACCTATGCTCTGTCTTAAGTCTGTTAGCACTTTTCTCATATATTGTGGAGAGGAAGTGTTTCTGGACTGTGTTGTGTATGTGCTGTGTCCAGATGGTGAGAGCCAGGTTATGAAGGTATTCTTTTGCTTCACAAGTTGAGAAAAGATTTTCCTTAGTTTATAATTTTTTTGATGTGTAGTACTACCTCTCTTAGAGGTTGCAGTTGATGTTGGAGTTATGTACATGGCCTTGGAGGGGTAATTATTTGACATGATTTGTGGATAAAAGACTGATGAAAATGAAACATAACAGTGACCTATCTACCCTGTAAAGTTGGTGATCTTTTTCTAACTTACTCCTGACACTTTCATCCAACCAGTGTGCAAAGGAACCTCACCAAACTGTGATTAAGGTGGTATCCACCCTGCAGCATTTCTGCTTGAGAAGAAAGGCTGAAACTGATTCAGACACAAAATTCTGCCTGTTACAGCAGTTATCTCAGCAGCCTGTGGGCATATATGTACTCAGAGTTATGGGCTTTCAACAACATGATCCCTCTTGTATTTTCTGAAATTTACTGAGATGTCATGGTAATATTAGTGTGGCAGGAAGAAATGCACAAAGGAGAAGAGGAGGGATGATGAAAATCTGCGAGAAGAATCTGTCTTAAGAAAATATTTCAGAACAGGTGTCTAGAGAATTTCAGGCTTTATAAAGTTTTGTAAGTTTGGGGGTTTCTTTATTTGTTTTTAATCCTACTCTAGGAGAAAAACTCCTGAGGTGGTACGTTTTGTGAGATTCCTGCTTTACTTACTGTTTGTATGGTGGTGAGCAGTAAACCACTGTTTTGCCTTTTCAGAGGAGGGAAGGAGGACCAGAGGCTGTACACTAGCTTGTTCTGGTTTTCCATGCCAGCACTGGCCTATACCATGTGCTACTTCTCCCTGACAGTTGTAGAAACCTGTGCAGCTATAAGTATGTTTCTTCTCCACAAGGACATGTTTGCTCAACTGCTTTACCTATAGCTGGTAATGGTGATAGCTGACAAGTGCTGTTGTGATGGTGAATGTGAGACATAATTTGTATAAAGAGGTACTTGGTCTGAGATGAGAAAATAGGCAGCATTTTGTATGTACAACCCCTTTTTTGGATCTCAAATCTCAAAATCCTGCTTCTTTTTGGGATGGGGCTTGCCATAGGGGATACGGGCTGTAACACCGCTGTGATGGAACGATAACGACATCCCATATAAGAGGCAATATAGCGAACTGCCATTACACATGCATTTATTTTTACATACATACATGGTTATCAAGTAAAGGTATTTAAATTGAAATGAAGACCTTTTTTGCTTTGGTGATTAAAAACGTTTCCTAAACCAGCAGCGGTGAGGGATCCCTCAGCACATTTCTCAGTGATGCTTAGTGTTTTTTTCTGAAGTAACCCAGGAAAGAGTTCGTGCTTATCCCACAAGCTGGTTGCACCATATCCCATTTCATAGGGAAGTTGTGTCAATGGCACAAAAAGACCTTGAGAAATACAAATAGGTGTGTGTTCAGTATTTTGAGGAGGCTGTGGAGACAGGATATGTTTTTTATCACAAAATGTTTCTTGTGTCTTAACTCAGATATGCATTATTGTCATTAAATCACATGTATAATTTGGATGCATACTTCATAGTCAGTCCCTGGCTATGATCCTAAAGGGGTTTATGTTAAAGGAGAGCAATGTAAACAAAAATACAGAGGGTATGTGCATAAGGGGTAGAAATATTAGAAGAATGAGCTGAATAGGAAAATAAGACTGAGAAAGGTGAACATGCCTCAGCACTTCTAAATTCTTGATTATTGGTAGGTGTTTTAGATATGTCGTAGAACAGTCACTGCAAACAATGTGGGTGAATGATCCTTGTGGGAGAAAGAAGTAGGCAACGTCTTGAATGTGATAGTAGAAGCATGATGAAAAAATGAGTTAAAATTAGTAAGACCATAGCAAGCACACTGGCAGCTGCAAGTAATTGTCTGTACTGGTGCAACATTGGACAAATGCAGTGAACTCACACTACCTTATGCTATGGTGCCCTGAGAATACGAGGAAGGGTTTGGTGGTGTGAATCTACGATTGAGGAAGGCACTTTGCGATGTTTAATAGCTTTAAGCCATCCTAAATCAGACTGACTTAAGTCTTCAACCCACATTAATTTTAAGAACACTGATTCTCATTGCCGTGTTGAGTTTAAACAACTAGACTTGAAAATTTTTTTTTCTCCTGTAAAGTTTCTTTATCCTGTCATTTTTTAGCATTCCATGCGCTAGCATGTTAGTAGGGTTGTAAGTCTACAGGACTTCTTTACAAGGATTCCTGTCCAGTTCATAGATTTATGTTCTGACACTAAAATACTAGTTTTGAAATGATGCTTAGCTCCATTGTTTCCTTAGAAATGTATTTTAACAGCCTCTGCTCAATGCATCTATCTCTAAAAGGAAGAAGGCAAGAGTGTAGTATAAAATCAGTAGAAATTTGTCTTATTACATAATTCTTCATATTATGTCCAAATTCAAATGCCACTTGTAGGAGCTACAGGAAGAATATTGAGGAAGTGTATTTCTTCTTTTCTGCTTTCTGCTGAAATTACTCACTGACCTGCAGTATTTGTTTTCTTGAGAAAACAGATTGTTGACATTCCCGGTGTGTCTCTGCATCTAGCAAAACAATATATTGGCAACCATGTTATATTTCTGTGACTTGAACAGTACTGAAACTATTAGCTGCTTTCATGGATAAGTCTTGACCGAAGTGCACAGACTTTGGTAAGCTTCTGCAGAAATGATTTGATCTTTCTACAAATTGAGCTTCAAATACTTTTTCTCCCTTTCAGTATGTAACAGTAGAATTAAAGCACTGCCTTGACTTACTGATTTGAAATCATCTTCCCCTTAGATTTCAGGAGGTTCTGCATTTTTATAATATAATGTTTTACGAATGTGGTATTTCAGACACGTTCATTTTGGTGGTAAGCTTCAGAGCAGTTTATCTTTTCCCTTTCACAAATAGATAAAGATAAAACAAATGAAAACCTTCTCTAACAACTTTGATTTGAAACAAGAAATCTTTGCCAATGCTGATTTTGTGCAGTCTTAGGTAAAGGCACTTGAGGCTGATTAAAGGAAGGCTAGTCTCAACACCTGAACAGCTAGTGGTATCAGCACAAATGTCCTCTTAAAAAAAGCAATTTTTTTTTCCTTGACGGTGGTTAATTTATGAGTGGTGGTTAATTTTTTGATCCACACATAGTATTCTGACTACCTGTCGTCAAATGAGTAGACATCATCCCATCTGTTAAACTATATAACTTAATATAAAGAAAAGGAAGAGTGCACACAGAAATTTATAAGAAAACATCGGGAACTTCTTCAGTCTGGAACATCACTAATCATTCATTCCACTGACTCTCAGTGATCTGACCATCTGGTCTTGCAGAAAGCAGAGCTGCATTTCAGTGTCCTTCACTTCAGACACTTTTCACTGAAAATGCAGATTTTGGTTAATATCGGTTCTCAGTTAAAGTCATAAAGTTGCCATGGTCTAAGAAGTGAGGTATCAGAAGTGTAGGTTTCTTTTTTTTTTTTTGAGAAAATGAAGTGGGTTTCTGTTGGCATTGCTTCTGCAGTAGTAATCATATTTCTATTTCTCAAATAACATTTACTGTTTTTAATAAGTTGTTTTATCAGGGTTTTTTTCATTGAAGACCATCTTTTCATATTCAGACAGGTATCATTTTATATGTATTTTCACATGGTTTTCTATCTTGTTTCTTCATTCATACACACAAACATGCATATACACGCATACAGTCTCTCTTACTGTTCATATATTGTCTGGAGCTGGTAGTGCCAACTTAAGCTTTTTTAGCAGGCGTTATCTAGAAATGTTATTATTTGGCTGTACAGAACTCTGCAAGATTTGAATCATTCAGGCCACAGTTCTACATTCAAGTATCAGTTTCACACTGAATCCTTTTTTAAGATGATAGCAAGAGCTTGTTCTTTCAAAGAACAAAGTTAAGAGAAAATAGAGTGCTCTGTCCAAATTTTACAAATCATTTTGGAGAAGCTCTGGTGCATATTCTCAGCCTTTGGGAGTACAACGTGGGGAAGGAAAGGAAATAGGACCAGAAGGTTGTTTTGTGTGAGGGAGATGCTCTTGCTGAATCTGTGGGGAATTTCCCATTTCTGACAAAGTTTTAAACCTTTGAGAAAATGTTTACATGTGATTGGCAAAGACTTGTTAGAGGTTTAGCAGTTAAGCTCTCACAGGATTACATCATTTCTGCACATATAAGCTCTATAGAGCTGTCACTTAAAAGCTGAGTTACTATACACAGAGGTGGTTGTGAGGCCAGGTAAAGTAATAAGAAGCAATGAGCCTCAGGGTCTTAGAGAACTGACAGCTGGCAGGCAGAGGGAGAGAGGGGCAGGAGGGTGGGATGGAGATAATGGTTCTGCTTGGCAGGGAAGAGTAAGACCAGATGAGGAGTTTACCTGGCTGCAGCTTTAGAAAAATAGAGCCACAGGTTCTGTGGTGCCTGGGATGAGTGCTTCCTGAAGCCTGGAATGGTGGTACCTGAGACTTGCCAGTCCTTTGTTGCCAGCAAACATCCATGAAATCCACTGGCAGTCTCAGCCACTCTAGCTGCAGATGTATGTAGAAGAATACATCCTTTCTCTTCTTATATCCCCTTCTTCTTTCCTTATGTGTTTGCCAGCTTCTGCACAAAATGAGATGGGTGTCCTGATTCTACAGTTAACATTCTTATATTCTACCCAACTTCAACTAATTGCAGAAGGCCCAGCCTATGCCAAGGATCCAGCAGGGTGGGAGAGAGCAGGAGGGTTCCTGTGGAAGAACTGAACTTATGATTTTGTAACTCAAGACTATTGCAATTCCTATGCATGAGAGGATCTGGTCGTGATTGTTCAGACAATCTTAAATGTGCCATTTCTTTTAGTGTGAGTGCTTGTCTTTGTGATAATAAGCCTTCTAATTCAGCTTCAGTGTTGTGTCTGCAGATAAACATTTGTGTGTACACATGTACACATAAATATATCTGTTTCCTTAACTGATTAGATGAAAGGTTATATGAGACTGCAGCTAGGAATAAGACTATCCAAAGTTAAAAGATTAAAAAATTTATATTTTTGCTTGTTGCTTTACTCCGCAGAGGGTTTAGAAACCCAGTATGCTAGAGTTAACTCTAAGGTATATTGAAATGCATGCTTCAGACGTGCAGCTATCTTAATAAAGCCATCCTAGTCTTTCCAATATAACTAGAATGTTTGTGTCTTCAGTTGTCCTTGCCTACCCCACCCATCACACTATTCAAAAAGCAGTTAGTAACTTTGCAGTTCAAGTCAAAGGTGCTTAGAAAAGGATAGAGCACCACCCAGTTTTTTTTGAAAGAACTGTGCCCAGCACATGGTGAAGACTCTCATCATCTTTGGAGCAAAGGGGACTGGAGGCAGTGGAGGGGAATGTAGTGAAATAGAGGAAGTGATCATCAGGGATCAGCAGTGGGGCTGTAGGAGTGTGAGGGTAGGTAGAGTATGAAAGGGTTAGAAGATGGGAAACCACTGAAGGGGTTCAAAGGAAGAGTGTGTCACACAGGAACATCTTCAAACAGAACAGACATCATGTCAAACAGATCAGAGGTGGAGGTGGGGTAACTAAGAGGAGTTTCAGTAATCAAAGTGTTTCAAGCTGGCATGGTAATTCTGAAAGCAGAAGTGAAAAGTTCCTCAGAAGTACTGGGTGGGGAGAGAAGACATGGAGTTTTGGGGTGTTTTTTTTAAGCGAGCAAGATCTTGAAGACAGTGTTTCAACTCAGAAGGGGGGAGGTTTCAGAAAGGGTTCACTAGGTGGGTACGACTCAAAAAATGGAGAAACAGTTACACCTTCACCTGGGCTAGCTCAGCGGTGCCTTTTAGAATCAGTGGTTGCAGTCATTTACATAAATTCAATAATTGAATCACCCATAATACTGAATTGAAGGGACTTTTGAAAATTCCAAGAAAAATTGAGTACAGTGGAAGACAACAGATCAGATAATAAGCTTACTCATTTTGTGAGAAATGAACGCCAAAACCTCAACCATTCAGCTGTTGGATTTTACAGGTGAGCTTTTATTGCCATCTACTGGTTTAAATAGGCAGTTTGCTCTACTACAACATCCTCTCTAAGAACCCTTTGGAAAATGTTTGCTTACTTAGAAAATATTTTGAAGAGATTGTTTCAGAATATTCCTTAGGCAAGCTTATCTTTGGCATGATATCAGACAAGTCTGTTTGTAGTTAGCTATGTTGGCATGCCAAACTTTATGAAAGGGGGTTCATTTAAGCATCTGGAACCTGACGCACCCATAAACGCACTCCAACACACGCTTCACTTCGCAGGAAATCAGCTCTAGGAACACACAGAGGGTTTTGTACGTGTGCTGTGCAGTGGGTATGTGTGCATGCACTTTGAAAACTGGAGTTGTCAACATTTTTTTCTACTTTCAGCTTCCAAACTACTTATAATTGAGCAGGACTTGAAGAAAAACTTTCTCTTAATTAGTTCTTCAGAATTTCTAATTACTCCAAAGCCCCAAAAAATCAGCAGGAGAGTTTGAAACTTAGAGGCTTGATTAAATTAGGTCTGAATCAAGTCATTGACAAGGTGAGATTAGCTTTTTTTATAAATATAGCTATGAAAATGAAAGGCCCAGTTCTGTGTCTTTCTCAAGCAAGACACCCATTGAATCCATAATCCCTTAATAAGATCTCTAGGATAAGTATCTAATTTCTCTGAATTCCAAAGCCTTTTATATAATTTTCTATTCAGTATGAAATTTCTAAGAGCCAGATTTTCAGTTCTTTTATGGAGCCATCCATGCTGTCTGAAAAGTCAATGCCAGGCTGCCACATAACTCAGATCTGAAGAATGTTTATCTTTCATCAGATGAACTAGGTGTTTGTGAAAGCACTCCCAGACTCCTGCAGATATGGGGAGCTCAAAATGAAGAAGATCATTCAAATTATTTAAATTCACTCATTTTGATGGAAAGAAACAGAAAGATGATCTGGCAGTGGTAATGATTTCAGTCAGTACACAGGTGTCTACGACCTTGCACCCACAAGTACACAGAAAGCTCTTCACACAGTGATTAAATTAGAAGAAATAGCTGGAGAGACTGTGGCAGCAACAAAAGGCTATTTTTTAAACTAGGTTTGCTGATTTTGAGTTTTAAACTATGTACCATATACCAAAGTAAGATGACAGAATCATGGGGGGGTTATTTTTCTTTTCCCTGCAGCTCACATGTTCATTCCTGAGACTACCATAGCCTGACCATCCTCCTAGTGACCATTGTTAGCAGATCCTAACCAAAGCCTTTGTATTCATTGTCACTCATGGTTCGTTTTTTTTGTCTTTGTGCTCTCACAGCTACAAGCCCCCAGTGTGAAAGGCTTTGATTTTGCGAAGCAGCATCTGGGCCAGCACAATAAAGATGATGTTCTGATTATCCATGAGCCAGCTCCTTTACCGGGACCTATTAAGGATACTACCCCATCTGAAAATGGAGATGTACCCAGCCCGAAATCCAAGACTTCCTCAAAGCCTTCAAAGACTGTTCGACACAGAGGGAGGTTAGTTCACAGAGATAAACCAAATTGTATTAGATGACAGTTTATTAATGACTGGTGATTACTGCATTTTTAGTGTAATTACAGTGGAAAGAACTTTCCCAGAGCTCTGGGACTTGTGTTTTCTAGTGGGCCGTCAGAGTTACACCTCGCTACTGACACTTCGCTACTCATTAGTACAAGGTTTTGAGAGTTTAGTATCCATTTTTCTCTTAAAGGCAATATGCCCAATTAAGAAGGGTATTTAAGACATCACTGGGTTGGCTGGAGCTAACAAGTCACTGCTTGTTTAGTGGAAACACCAAGTGTATGTTTTTTGATGCCTTCTATTTGTAGTGATCTCCAGCTACTAAGGCAATGGGCGGTTAAAAACAAAACCCATTGGTGAACAGCAGTGTGTTTCAATAATAGTGATCAATACATATATGGTAAGTTGGAATTTCCAGAAATAAGCAGTATCTCCAAATTTTGAGAAGATGCATGAGTGTTTTTATTTGTGATTATCTGTGCTCTCATAGCAAACCAGCTTTGCTCAGGAAAAAGAGTGATAATTTACAGATGTGCAAGTGGAGACGTGTCTGTCAACCTTTAGCAGTAATTTCTTAACCTTTTCCAATAATTAAATGGTATGAATGCTGGAAAGGATTGTGTTTGTAGGATAGGTGCTGTAATGGAGCTATGCAGCAAAGAAGAATCTGTGCATTTAAAAAAAAAAAAAAAAAAAAAAAGTGGGAAGGTAATAGGTGGGAAAAAACATGGAGCCCTGAGGAGAGAAGTGCTATGATGAGTCACAAACAGCTCCTCCCTGCAGGGCTCCTCTGTGCTTCACTTTCCAGTAATTCTTCTTGCTCTTCCTCCATCTCATATTTTTGCACTCCTTTGTCTCCAGCTCTTCATCCCCTGTGCATCTACCTATGTCCTATTGTGCAATAGGAGAAAAAAAAAAAAAAGCAACACCAAGGACGGAGTTAGAAGGAAACATAACAGTGATTCTGACTGAACTGTAGGTCTCTGACACAGTTTGGTCCTGTGCTCAGTCTTCTGTGCTTCCTCTTAAGCCCTAGTTGTACTAAGATCCTTGCTTCTTCTTCCCTACATGGGCTTTGTACAGCTCAGTTTTCACATTCCCAGATGCTGACCCTGTCTTCCTAACTCCCTACAGGCCTTGCAAGTGGCAGACTACCAGTGGTAGGTACAGTAGAAGGTGGACAAAAATGGAAAATAAGGGAAGAAAAATTAGCTCATTTATTTTGATGTAGCTTAAATAAATTAAAACAAATTAATATAATGACAAGTGTTTCTGTGTTTCTTTTAAAAAGTTCAGAAGTGGTCTAAAACACAGATGATACAGGAAGGGGAAGGTGTCCACATTCACATGCGCATAACAATAAGAGGAAATTTAAACTTGAGGCTGTTACTCTTTCATCTAGGATAATTCAGTAAATGAAGCAGGAAAAATTTTCAGAAGCCAACATTTTAATGCTTCCCTTGAAGACGACAATGAATCGTTGATCAAATTAGGAACAAAGATATTTCTTTTTTTAATAACATCTAAATCCAAATGTTTCAAAACGTTTTCAAAAGACAATTTCCCTCCTTTCTCTCATCCTCCCTTAAGAGCAAATCTTCCTTTAGGCTTAGCTATGGAGATGTTACCATCATCTCCCTAACATGCTGACATGCCCATGTCAGCTTGAGATTTAAAACATTTATTCCCTGAGGCAGAAGTTGAAATGTGAAATGATAGCATAGTGTTTTATGTTGGTTTTAGCTGTTTTCTGTTTTGTGAGGAAATACAGAACTCAGTTCATCACAGAGCAATTCAGGACTGTATGTTGCATGCCAGGAAATATAGTGGTGATGTGAGTACATGTTCTGTAGCTGTAAAAAAACAACAAACAAGAAAAGTGACTGAGTCCAGAAAGCACGGCATCTCTAGGCTCCAGCTGAGAGTTAGATCTGTTGTTTTGGCTTGAGAGGATACAACTGCATATTCCTCAGCACTTAAAAAGAATGGCTGATGTTGACTCAGCACTATTTATGTTCCTATAATTTACTTAATGATAATTTAGACTGAGGAAAGAGTATGAAGGAATACAGAGCACTATTAGGTGAAACAGAGGGTCAGTAGCAGATCTGGGAACAGAACTCCAGGCTTATACTCTGCTGAACCAAGACAAGGGTGATGGAGACAATAGCTCTGCCCACCCTCTCCACCTTAGAAAAGAGATAAAAATGCAATGGTGCAGATGTATAAGCTCATTGAGAACCGCTTCTCCTTTTTTCCCCTGCTTTTTTTAATTGGGGTGTGACTTATTAGTATTATAGTCCTGCAGAAAAGAATGAAAGACAGAGTTCAATTAACAGTGCATTGCTCATGGAGGATGAAAAGGGGAGATGAACTTGGATTAACTTTCAATGAATTTGTCATTGGGTATAGTTATCTTAGTCTGTGTGCTCTAGGCAGGTTGATGTTTAGCCAAGAGCCTCAGTAACTAGTTCAGATATCCATCTAGCCCAAGCAAATCTTGTGCTTAACAAGTTAATGCACAGAGACATGCACGTTTTCAGTGATTAACTCCCTGCAGGAATAGAATACGAATGTTCGCAAGACAAAATGGTCACTAGAGACACCATCACAAAAGCATATGAAAAGACAGACTTTGGTGCCAGCTGAGTGATGGTGTGTGCCCTATATTTTTGCTATTTTTATACTATCTGAATAATTTTACAGCCGAAGTATTCTGTTAGGGAAAAATTCACAGCATTTCTTTGTATTTTACTGTAATCACACGCAATAAGTGGGAACAGTGAGACAGTCATTTGTAGGTATCAAATGATTTTAAGAATCTCATGGCTGCATGGGATAAATACATAGAAGTAGCATATTTGAATGGCCCTGTGTTTAACTAGTCAGGAAAATGTTCATATGGACTTACATCATTAGCAAGAGACCACCATGTTAGCACGTCTGAATATTAGACTGATTACCTGTATGGTTTCTTATTTCTAATGTAATTAGTTTCTGTCTGTAAAGTAAACTGCTACTTATGAATGCAGAGTTTTTTCTTGAAGTGTATTTTAAAGGAAAGATTAGTTAATAATCTTGTCACATGTGAATCCTGTTGCAGTCAGTTTTCACACACAACAACAGTAACATCATGGCAATGAATATCTAACTATGATAATTTATTATAAATTTTCCTATAAACAGAGGAAAATATTAGCAGTCTTCACAAGATGCTTTAGCACTGGATTCTTTGTGTGTGAGAGCTGAGCCCCTTTACAAACTTATGTTACATGTTGGTTTGTTTGTTTTTTTAATGTTTATGGCAGAGTTTCACCGTCAGATGCTGACTCCACAGCAAGTGAACAGTCCAGTGGGAGAGAGACAGGAGAAGAAACTGCAAGACCATCAACTGTTGTGAATGAGGGCAAACCACGCAAAGCAGTGAAGAAGGGTTTGTTACTTTTTTTTTTTTTTAGTGTGTGCACTAGCAGTGCTTTACTCAGGTTGAAGAGTTACTCTAGTGCTGTAACTTTTCTAAACTTAGGCTGTTAATTTTTCTGGTTTGTGTTGCAGAAGATTTTCTTCCTCTCCTTTTTGGTTTAGTTTCTTCTGTTGAAACTGATGATCCACACATTAGTTTAATTCCAGCAGGGTTTTGAAACTAATGGCTGAGCCGGAATGAATCTTCCTTCCTTTTCTCTCCCACACATCACTGGCCAACCTCCTTCCATTTAGGCTTAACTGTGGCTCTCATGGTAGCAATCTTGCAGACAGTTACATGGGCAGTAGAGGTCACAGCAGGACGTGATACAGTGTGGATATATTCTGTAGCTATAATGTCAAAAAAGTGAGATTAAAAAAAAAAAGCGACCAGAGGGGTAGAAGTTTTACAAATAAGTTCTAATTCAGACATCAAAATACCTTATGATTATGCTTTAGAAAGATGAAAATCCAGTGCTAATATGTTAATAACAGTGAAATTTTATTGTGAAGAATCATCTTGCTTCTAGTTAAAGTGCCATCATCTATCTTGGAGGTACCATGTGATACATTTCTTTCCTCACTGAAAAGTTGGTAAAATACTGCAAACACACTTTAATTTTTTAATTGAAAGAGACTTTTCAATTCTTTTCCTGTTTAAAAGTGTGTGGTTAACTATGCCTACACAAAGTTTTTTTTTCTGAGAACCTTTTTGGGTTTAGGTGGCTTGCTCATTGCTTGAGGTTTTAGTTACCAGACCTTTGACTTAAATCACAGTAGTCTCCTAGAGAAAATCCTGATACTGAATATCTGGTAAAGGACTTTGTGATATCCCTATCTGTTCTTAATGCACGTGGCCTTGATGGCAGCAGAAACCGAAAAGAAGAAAATACTGACCCCACTGTGAGCAATCTCCTTGGTATATGGAATGTTTTTTCTATGTACTCTGAAATACCAGCTGAGATGTAAAGATGACTGTGTGCAGTGCCAATTGAAATTCAGATTATAGCAGACAGTCTTCAGTTTTTGCTTATGCTGAAGAAATGAGATTGAGGAATATGTAAGATAGGTCATATAAACGGCAAGCTCTTGGGTGGCTAAACAGCAAGTTAAATAATGTATGATTTTTAAACTTTCATAATGTGGACTACTGCTGCAAGACCAAGGGTGATGGAGCAGGCTTTCCTCTGTAACAAATATGTAAGAAAACAAAACACATCATCTGCTAATGTGATTAGAAAGTTATACTTTCTAATAATTCAGGAGACAGTGTATGCTGTATGTACTTTACACAGTTTACAAAAAGAAGATACTGTACTGCTATATGTTTTCAATGCCTTAAGTTTGCTCTAACGACTAGAAATCATGTCCAAGTAAATATATAGGAAAAAGTTATGCTATGACAGAGCTCGTCTCAGAATGGTTTATGAGTTGCTCCTACCTATCTGACTTCAATTCTGTTGCCCTGATTTAGTGCTCACTCATTTCTTACCTGGGAACTTCATTTTTGTCTCTTTGTTTTCCATCTGGCTTAAGACTTTGTGTAAGGTTTAACATTTCTTTTTGATGTAGAAGCATTAGGTATTGCTGCATCTGAATTATCTGGCAAAGGCAGCAAGGATGTTGTGTAAAATGTGTGCTTTTTATTGATCATGCCCTTACTGGATTAAATATACCTCTTCCTGGGCTCTATGAAGACAGTAGGAACACTGCCTCCAGGGTCCAAGATCTTGTCAATCTGCATCTGTGCCTTGCGATATATTCTGTGCTGTTCTTTGGAGTCAACCACCACCACATCATCCACCACTGGAAATTCATAGTGTCCTTTGCGCTTGGCGCGAAGACGAATCTTATTGCGGTGATGCTCAATCTCAGATTTATGCCTCAGAGCTGTTTGTATCTTAATGGAGGGAAAAAAAAAATCAACTGCATTTTTCATTTGTAGTTTTTGCAAACAGAACTTTTTGCTGCTTTCTGTGACTCTCTCCTCCTCATCTCCCTGCCTGCCCCTACCTCCCTCCCCCAAATCTCTGAAGGATTAAAATAAGTCACACAAGCTGTAAACACACTTTATTTCTTGGATATTTTACAGTATCCTCATTGTCTCCCCAGGTAGATGTACTATTATACAGAATACAATTGTTAGCACAGTAGGTGCAATTAGAGTGAGGCAGCAGTTTGTTAACAAAAGGCAGGAGGAACACAAAAACCTCCTGCTGTCTGCCAGAAGTGACAGTGCTCTGAAAAAAATAAGACTAACCAGTACAGGCTATACCTACCTTTGCTTGTCAAACAGATATGTTTGATCAATAGTGTTGAAGTCTGTCACCGACTCCCTTTAATGACCATCATCATGAAAGAAGCAAGAACTTAAAAGAGCTAATGGAGTTCGTAACTTGGTGCCTCTAGTTTGTAATCATAGGGACTATTTTTAGCATTCAGAAGTGGAGGCACTGTCTGCAGAGAGCTCTCTTAAATGGCAGATTCAGCTCCCTTTTAGTGCAGCTGAGGCTCGGCAGTTTGATCCAAGTTCATGCATTTCATTCAAAAGTAAATGCAATCATCTTACTGCTGTGTTTCTTTCCAGTTGCCATTCCAGCTGACTTATTTGTAATAATTACTGTGTTGTCTCTTCTTTTTCCTTTATGTTGTCAGGAACAAACAGAGTGGGTAAGTAACCAGAGCTGGTAGTTGAGTACAAATATGAATAGGGGTGCTGGGGTAGCTGCAATTATATCTTAAGGATGGAAGGATGTGTCTTCTGAGTCTAAAACACCAAAATTGCTTTTGAGCTGTTGAAGCATAAAAAATTCTCACTAACATAAATTATAGTCATCCAATTTAGGCACATTTTTCTAATTTCCTCCAAATTCTTTCAAATTATTGAGGAAAACATCACTGTGAAAGAAGCAAAACTGAGGCAGCTGTTGGTCCTGAAACTAGCTTCATATAAACAAGTTAGAGATATTGTTAGAGTTAATATTGCCTGAGACAAACACAACCTACCTGCAAAGAAGTACGAATATTTTATCATGAACTAGTGGTTTTTTGGCCAGGACTGACTAAGACATGGCAAAGATGGGGCAGGAGAAAGCTGACACTGTCTTTGATAATGCATACCATATCTAGTGATAATTGAAAGACTGTGTCCTCTGATAGCAGTTTCCATCTTAAAATAGTAGAGAAGGATGGATATAAGGCTGGCTATGGTGCTTTCTATTATTGGGTTTGTACAAGTAACTAATGAGTTATCAGCCGCATTCTGGGGATGTAATCTACTGGGTTACACAGAAGCTATGCGAAATTTATCTGAAACTGCATACTCTGGCATGATTCAAGTACCAGTGGATGAGTGGAGGATTCCCATTGCCTTTACCTGATTTTGGATTAGGCATTATGAACTTTGGTTGCTGTGTCTCTTGTTTTATTTCAGGAGAGTGCAGGAAGCAATAGCCTTCCTCTATCTCCACCTGTATTGGTTTTCATATGAAATTACAGCTTCCTGCAGAGCAGTTAATTTTCCTGACGTTTCAAATCAATTAGGAGTTTCAACCTAGGGAACAGTGACGAATGTTGATCCTGACGTGCCATATATGGACAGGTTGTTTAAACACGTTCTGTCCAGTATTTGAGTATTAATTCCTCTCCATTATTTTTCAACCTCAGGTGTCTAGTCTGAGATCAAAATTTCATTTATATAGTGCCCTCTGATAGCTTTATAAGGAAGATTTTCTAACCATGGACAATAGTTTAATATAAGAACTTTGAAATGAGAAACTGTTTTTATTCACTCTGTCAAAACATCTAAAGGAACTCGTTCATGTGTTGAGTCAGAAACTATTTCTCCTTTTGTTGTTATGTGTACAGCACTGTGCAGTTCCCAGCTTTATCTACTTTACTATACTTCCATCTTAGTTTGTATTTATAGACACATTCAGTGTATGCACACAGGATTTAAAGGTCAGATGCAGCTTATGGGGTTTTTTTTTTGTGTTTGCATGCATCTTTTCTGCAAAAGAGAGTAAAATATTATGTTGCTGTAGAGCCTTACCAAAATTTGATGGTGGAACTTTTAGACAGTTTTACAAAATGTGTTTAAGAACAGTTTGAGCTGAGAGGCCTCTATCCAGCACTTGTTTACATGTGCAAAAGGAAAGGTTATGGATGAAATTATAAACATTCAGACTGAATGCTCAGCATAACTGAACATACTGGACCTTGCTAACCAAGTAATATGAAAATAACCTTAAAATTTTGTGTTGGAGGTCACTGCACTTTGAGAACTGCTCTTTGGCTGGAAAGGCTGGAAAAATCACTAATATATGGGGAAAATGGAAAAGCGGAAATTCAGATTTCCATTGCACTACAGGATCACTGAGGGGTTCACACTACTTAAGATATCTTGTCCCTCTCTGAGAGGCAATGCTTGCATGCTTGAAAGAAATGCATGAAGATGGGGCTGTGAAAATGACAAATGGTACAGATCATATAAATAGCTACAGAAGAGAGGTGTATTTAATTTAGGCTCTGTGTCTTGCAAAACATTTGGGGGACAGAGGTCTTGAGTGGAACTGTTTACTTCCTTTTTAAGGACACTTATGTAGGAAAGTCACATTTACAAATGATGCATACCATTTATAAATGGGTACATTTGACAATGCATTGATCGAGTTTGAGAAATATGAAAAATAAGAATTTTTCTTAGCCTGTGGCCAGAGTGCTTTGCAGCCCAAAAGTAACATGCTGTGAATATAATAAAGTGTACTATTCCATCCCTCTCCTGCTCCCTTTTTGTGCTAGAAGAGGGAAGCAAAGGAGCAAGTTATCTACTGTGATCTTCTACAGAAGATAGCATTCACTCCTCTTTTTAACCCTGTACTTCATTACTAGCACGTATTACAAATGGCTCAGAGCAGCAGCTGTTTTCTTTTCATTCTTGTCTGTTGGAGTTGGACCAGGTTGATCAACAATTCTGTATCAGAATCAAATCAGATTCTCCTTCTGATTTGAATCTGAGAACCACTACCTGTTATAGTCTGTGCAGGGATGTGGGTCTGTGTTCCTCTAGTCTGTTGTGTTCCTTCATAAGAAGAGTCACAAATCTTCATTTCTTATTGCTTATATTTCATCATGAAAAACAGTTTGAGAATTTGTGGCATTATCATGTGGACAAGACAAAAGATTACTTTTCAAGTCTTGATTAGTTTTTTGCAAGCCTAATCCACATAAGCATTCCTGTTGTACGCCTAGCTTCTGAAAAAAAAAAAAAAAAAGACTTAAATACGTATTTAAATGCAAACCACTGGGATGAGTCTACAGATTTTAAGTCTTTTAAGGGAGAAGACAACTTTGTGTTGAAGTGATTAACTGTTGGCAGGATGAGGGCCACAACTTTCATGTGTATTGGTTTCCATAAAGTCTTTTGCTGGTTGTATTAGAGTTGATTGAACCTCTTCAATAAATTGCAACATGACAATGTTTGTGCAGCTTGCTTATTACTATGTGAACTGTTTATCTTGTCACGGAGAAGAAAACAATGATTTATAAGCCTTAATCAGTAAAATGTCTGTAAAATTCTTTGTTTTGTGTGGATTTAGAAGGATTTCTTTTTTTTTAATTTGTATATCACTATATAACTGCATTTTGCAGTGAGACATTTTTTATTGCTCTTAGAACCTCCATTTGAGGAATTTGCATCTCCTTAAGTACTTATAAGAGGAACTGTTAGCAGTATGTACTTGAACAGCTTTTTAGGGAATAAAGTAGATTGAGATTTTGGGGGTTTACAAATGTCAGGAGCTTGATTTACAAAAATGAAGAATGACAGCTAACCTTCTGGAAATATAATGAAAAAATGTTTATGATTTGCAATCCACTGGGTAAACTTGTACACTAAATAGAAATCAGCTGGAAGGCCTATAGGGCAAATTAAACACAGATGGAAAACATGACATAGTCTTGTAGCATAGCATCTGTAGAGCTTAACATTTGACTGAGATAACCCTAGCAGCACTACTTTTACTCTGTTCTGGTGATTTAGGACCTCCTCAGACCAGCAGTGGAAACGAGCAGCACTCCTCAGCCTCGATCTTTGAACATGTGGATAGGATGTCACGTTCCTCAGATGCCAGCAGACGGGTCCCAAGCAAGATCCAGCTGATTGCAATGCAACCGATGGCAGCACCTCCAGTTCAGAACTCAGTGCTTTCTGATCGAGTAGCAGAGACCAACAAAATTAATAAAGAGGTATTTCTGAAGTGCTTTGAGTGTTTGTGGAGGACTGTATGCTCAGCCAAGAGGGAAGTGAGAAGTATCCAGTTTGTTGTTATCAGAAGTTCCTCATTAGTTCCTGAGGAGTTGAATTATGACAAGTTACAGGAATAACCTTGTTTCCATCCAGAGAGATAATCTGACCTGGTTTTAAGAGATACCTGAACCAAAACTTAAACACTGAGAGAGGAGCAAATTTGAAGGTCAGGATACCTTGTGACACCGTCCTTTGGCTAGTCAGCAGGACATGACTTCTAAGAATTGTATTAATTCAATTGTGATAATTGGAACGTCTGGCCCACCTTGGTTTTCATGCAACACCCTTCTTTTTAACTTTTAGCAACTCAGGATGTGGGTTACGCAAACAAGTTATCTCAAGACATTCTGGGGTGTGAATTTGCAGCACATTCATTGCTTCCAACTTCTGATGTGTTTATCTGACTATAAAAATACAGAAACTTCCTGCTTTCTCTGAGGCTCAGGTTACTGTACGCAGAATATGAGCATGTCTGGGGCATTAGGTGAGAAGGTAGTGCGCTGTAAAACCACATCATACATTGCCTGAGAGTACCGTGTACCTGCATCCTGGTTTTGTACTGGGTGTAAGGTGGCATCTTCTCATAATTCAGAGTGGAAGATTACCAAAACCTTTAACTTAATTGTGTTAAGATACTGTCTGTGTCTCTGAGTACTTTATGGAAGAGAAGTAAATACATAATCTAGTATACATAGGCAAGAGGGGCCATAAAACAAAAATCTGATTATATGAGCAGAAGACATATAATCCTAACTATAAATGTAAAGAGCAAGTCTGGTCTGTGTCCCTTTTATGCTTTTTTTGGATTTTCATGAGAGAATACACAAAAATAATTTTTTATTTGGTTTTTAATTCACTGCTGCAGATGTGTTCCAGAACTATTCCATCACAGGCAGAGCAGTTGTTGCTACCTGATCTGGTGCCCAGGTGTTTTTCATTGATAAGAATGATTTCAGTGAGTGTTGTTCCAGAACTTAGAAGCCTGGTGTTATGATAGCTTTCACCAGATGATGAGATGTACTTCAGGGAATTTGAAAAAAAGGTGGGAGAGGAGCATGAAAACTCAGCCTGCAAGAAGATGTAGAGCTGATAACGCCATGTTCATCTAGGGACCAGGGTCCTTGTAGTACTGCTACATTTCTATATAGTTGATGGCAGCCTCCCATGCTCAGCAGAGGCACCAAGTTATGAACTCCATTAGCTCTTTTAAGTTCTTGCTTCTTTCATGATGATGGTCATTAAAGGGAGTCGGTGACAGACTTCAACACTATTGATCAAACATATCTGTTTGACAAGCAAAGGTAGGTATAGCCTGTACTGGTTAGTCTTATTTTTTTCAGAGCACTGTCACTTCTGGCAGACAGCAGGAGGTTTTTGTGTTCCTCCTGCCTTTTGTTAACAAACTGCTGCCTCACTCTAATTGCACCTACTGTGCTAGCAATTGTATTCTGTATAATAGTACATCTACCTGGGGAGACAATGAGGATACTGTAAAATATCCAAGAAATAAAGTGTGTTTACAGCTTGTGTGACTTATTTTAATCCTTCAGAGATTTGGGGGAGGGAGGTAGGGGCAGGCAGGGAGATGAGGAGGAGAGAGTCACAGAAAGCAGCAAAAAGTTCTGTTTGCAAAAACTACAAATGAAAAATGCAGTTGATTTTTTTTTTCCCTCCATTAAGATACAAACAGCTCTGAGGCATAAATCTGAGATTGAGCATCACCGCAATAAGATTCGTCTTCGCGCCAAGCGCAAAGGACACTATGAATTTCCAGTGGTGGATGATGTGGTGGTGGTTGACTCCAAAGAACAGCACAGAATATATCGCAAGGCACAGATGCAGATTGACAAGATCTTGGACCCTGGAGGCAGTGTTCCTACTGTCTTCATAGAGCCCAGGAAGAGGTAGGGATTTCAAAGATGGGAAAGCAATTTTCTGTTAGAGTCGGCATCCAATGTACATTAAACCTGTACTTCTGAGCTTTCAGAGCTTAAAATCAGTTTGATCACTAGTTGATTTTGAGTTATCTAGGTGAAAAGGCTTGGGTGGTTCTAAACATATTTTATTTCAGTATATGCCAGTATGTTTTATTTTCAAATTATCCTTTTACAAGTTCTCAGCAGTGAATTCTCAATAAATAAACCCAAATGTATGAAACTGTCTTAAAACAATTTAGTATTTGCTCTGCCATTTGTTTGAATAATTCTTGTGTGGTGTTGAGGGATCAAAATTGCAATAAAAGGACTAAAAAAAGATACACAGAAAATATAAACGGCAAGAATTTTTTTTTTTATAAAGGGGGAAAAAGTTACAAAGTAAAGAAACCCTTGAACAACGTAAAAATCATGAAGATTCTGAATTTTAAAGGCAAATTCACAAATCAGTGAGATAATCTTTTACGTATTCTCTCTGGGTAATGAGGCACATTTGTCAGCCTCATGGATGTGCTTTCCTGGCCTTGTATTTTTCAGAGAAAGCCTTCCCTGGGCTCTGTTGAGGGCTTATGAATACTAGCACCTTGTTCCTGGAGCAATGGTACCCTGTGACTGCGTCTGCACTGACAGAAAGGAGCTTTTCTCCAGCTACATGGGCTTCTCAGTTGGTCTGCATGGCAGGGTTAAACCCAGCATTAAGCCAAGCACAAAGCCTTGCTGGCAGTGTGGTCTGTTCTGCTACTGCAAATGTGTCAGACACTGGTCTTGGAAGTCTGAAGAGGCACTGCCGGGGGGGTGATGTAGCACGGACAACTTAGAAGGATTCGTGTAGAGGGGAGGGGACACTGGAGAGAGTTTGAGGGAGAAATGGGACAGTTTGGAGAGCTGCCAATGAGAGCGTGATTAGGAGGAGCTTGAGGACAGAGGCTAACTAATGGCATGAAAAAGCAGGAAATGGAAGAGAAACAGGTCTGAGGCAAGGATGAGTTGGAAGGAATGAGCAGAGGCATTCAACTTCTGGTGGCATGAGAAGAAAAACAAAAATAAATGTGATTACCTTTGTCTTGTTTGTTTTTTCTATCTCTCTGCTTTTTATTTTCTTCCTGTTAAGTTCTCGTGCAAAACGTTCTCCCAAGCAGCGGCGACGACATCAGATCAATGGGAGTCCGATTGATGCAGAAAAGGACAGGTTAATCACAACTGACAGTGATGGGACATACAAAAGGCCTCCAGGAGTCAATAATTCTGCATATATTGTATGTATGTCTCTTGAATCACATGAGTGTTCTGATAATTGTAATGACAGTTGTGACATTGGGAGGTCTTTGGCCTTCTGACTATGGTCTGTATGGCTACTTTCACTCACATGAAATTAGCATGTAAATCAAACAAGGATTTCATTGGCAGTCTTATCAGTATTAAGCAGTAAAATTCTGCCAAGTATTTCTTCATATTAAAGAGGTCAAGAACTAAAATCTTGCTTTCATTAATGCCACTGTATTATGCTGATGAAAGTGTGCTTGGCATGTTCACCAATATCCTGAACATAGTTTCACTCTTGTCCAATTTGCTGGATATTACATATTCATATGTTAAAGAAAATTTCATCCTTTGCTCTCATGGAGTAGAAGATTCAGTTCCTTTCATGAGAAATTTTCTCATCTTTATAATGTGGGAATTAATTATTAATGAAAGAGAAGCATGTCTTTGTACAACGGTAACTTGAAACAGTTCTAGTACAATGCCTTTAAAATTAATTTTGTTTCCTGTTTAAAAAAGGCAAAGACACTGGAAAATGCTTTTGTTCATTCATATCCGTGTCACAAACTGTATTTAGGCATCTTTAACTACATCTAAGCAGACTTTACTAAGCCTACTGCTAATCTTGGAACCCCCTGGACAGTTTTCATCTTGCAAGATGGTTTAATAATTTTTAACAGTTTCACCATTAGCTGCATATGCAGTCAGGTGACTGCAGTGTCAATTTCTGTGGTTTCCTTCTGTCTTCAAACAAGAGTGTGATGATTTTAATGTCATGCTGCGGCAGAATGAATTATCATCTGAAGCTGTTTAATTAAGACATGTCACACAGCAAGCTCAGCCCCTTTGGCATCTATAGCAAGGCAGTACTCAGAATGCTAGGTTCCTGATGATGTAGAGGCTTTTGCATCTTGACAACTGATTTTGCAGTCTGCCTATAATGGTAACAATGAGCTTTGATAATAAAGTCTGCTGCTGCAAAGATCATTTAATTTCCTGTTACTGATGAACAATAAGCCCATGTGGTAAGATCCCAGGTAGCAATTGCAATGCATGCCTCAGGTACTGCTGCTGTGAAGCACTTATGTGAATCCCATTCAGGTGATGCACCCAAGTTCAAGTTCCATACAGGTAACCACTTAGTTGCTTAACAGCTCCCTTTGTGTGTTTTTCTAGGAGGTAATAATTGTTTAACATTACTGATGATGTGGTCAGTTGTAAGCTAAAGGCTGAACTAATTTCTTGGAACAGTGGAAGCTGCAGGAAAGTCAAAGGTGTAGACAGAGCTGATTGTCTTTTTCTGGGTGGAGTAAACCCTCTCTGCATGATTTTGTTATGAGCTTGCAAACCACAAGATTTCTGTTATAGCTGAGTAACTCCTGCACAAAGCTCTGCTGCCTTATCTGAGATCAGTCTTTCAGATCACACTGAATGAAGCATTTGAGCAGTTGGTGCTGTGTACGTGCACGCATACATGCATACAGAAGCGGGGAGGGTAAGGGGCATGTTTTGTCCAGCACCAGCACTTGTGCTATTTATCTCATTGTGGTTCTGGAAAAAAAAGATGTTGCTCAGACTTAAGGCCCACAGGAGCTTGGAAGCTGACTGGTTATATCTTCTCTGTGGCTGCCCTTCACCTTCTTTCTGTTTCCTCCAGTCTGATCCAGACTTGCCTCCTGAACCTCAGACATCATCTTCGGCTGATCTGGGGAAGTTCCCCGGCTTGCCTTCCCACCCAGTCTCCCAGTACGTCCCACCACAGCCATCCATTGAAGAGGCTCGGCAAACCATGCACTCGCTGCTGGATGACGCTTTTGCGCTGGTGGCTCCCAGCAGCCAAGCAGCCAATTCCACAGCGGTCACACCACCCGGGGTCTCTGCAGGACAGCCGGTAAACAACACTCCTGCTCGAGCAGGGAGGGGAACCACATGCAGCCAGTGGGGATCACCTTATGGTCCAACTCAGGCAGTAAACAACCCGTTTAATGTGAGTGATGCAATTTAAAAGGCTTTTCTGGGCAGGTAGTTACCACCAGTTGAGCCACGGTCACTGTTACTGTGCCCTTGCTGTCAGGACTTACCACAAATGTGGAATGATTTCTGGAAGCAGAATTCAGAAATGACCATCACAAGATGGTGAACTTGTTTTTTAAGCTGTTTGGATTCCCTTTTTCCATCCCAACCACAAGAGAAGATAGGAGTTCTCCTTTAGGATAACTTTTCGATTATGAGCTTCCACAGATCAGTTGTGTTATGTCCAAGAGTAAAACTTTATTTTTTAAAAATACATGTGCTAGTTCATATTTCAACAATGAAAAAATAATATATTTGGCTTAGGTCATATTTTTTCCAGCAGGGTATCCAAATGCCTTCAGGAGGTGAGGGATGGGCAAGCAGTATTTCTGTGTATGGTTTTTTGCATTTTATGGAGCACTGAGACACAGGGATAATCTTTAAGTCATCTGGAGTTCCACAACAGTTCAGTACAAGTTTCATAATGCCATTGGACTGTTAAGTAAAAGCCCTGTGGTCTCTCCGTTGCAGTCTGATTCTGATTGATGATCAAGAGATTTTCAGGTGCAAAACTTTTGTTTGCTGGAAGTTTTAAGCTAAGCAGACATTGGAGAAGCCCTTGATCTTCTGCAAGTGAGAGAAAGTGTGTCTGAGAAGTTTTTAAGTTAAGACTGATCAGGCAGAAAACACTGCTAGCCCACTGTAGCAGTGATTCCCGGATCTTCTTGTGCTTCTGGGTTTGTAAAACTGTGCTCTTACGGCTGCAGTCAAGTCACACATACAGGCCTAATGATCAATGCCATTCATCGCTTAAAAGGCTGACAGTGAATTTCCCAGGATGGGCATTTTGATTTTAATTTGGGGTTTTTTGGTTCTTCTGACAGAGATACGTGGAATTTGGAATGACTCCGCCAACAGCACCAGGTCTTCTACCAAGGTAGCTTTTCACTAATAGAATTATCATATATTATTTTTCCTTGCAATTCCTCCAGAGTTCTTATTGGCACTGGTATATTATTATGCAAAGTACTGTATAAATGAGAAGTAACAGGAGTCCAGCTCCAGCCTGTGTAATTTATTTATGTAGCATGAATGACATATGCATGCTGTATGGAATCCAAGCCTTCATTTAAAAGAAATATGCTTCTAGCCCCTTGGCTATAGAGATACCCTTCCAAATATGAAGTAAATCAGAGTTTCAGCTTTTAGAGAGCCTGAAACAGTTACTCAGATGCACATAATTCTCCCAATACTCCAGCTTTCATCTTGTTTCTGTAGCCTCAGGGCAACACTCACTAGCAAAAGCTTTCAGATGACTAACAGATTCATTCTATTTTTAACCAAGTTGAGAACAAATTACAGAGCATGGTGACCCTCAGAGAGAAAGCATGCCTTGCAGGCCTGTTATTATAAAATCGGGGGAAGAACAAATTTTCCATCCTCTCCTGGCCGTGCTGTGGGAGAATCATGTAAAGAGAAGAAAACAGTTGTCCAGGTGACTGCTAATTCCACATTGGGTGTCTCTGTTTTAACTGCACATGAAGCTGGGCTTTTGAATCATGGTACCCACTGTGTTCAGACTTCTCTCACCCTCTTCAAGCTGCTGTAACCAATATGGTAAAAAGGTGGCCTTGTGCTGCTCTTCCATTACTTTCTTACAACTCACCATGTGAGATAGTGAAGACTATAGGTGAAATCTGCCTTGGAAACTTGATGTTAAAATAGGTATGAAGAACCTTCCTTTATCCATTGCTCCGCAACCTGATTTTGAAAGAACTAACTAGAACAGGAGGAGTCTCTGAGCACTTTTTCTGACTTAGGTCTTGACTGAAAGTGGCAGTTTCAGTGTATGTGGAGCATACATGAAATGGCACACAGTATAACATGCACTGTATTTTTCATAATTTAGGTTACCTTGAAGATTATGAGCTTTGAGACTGTCAACACAAAGCATAACCATTTGTTTGCTATTGAGGATTTTCAATTTGTTGGCCTGTTATGCATTCAGGAAAAATGTGATAAATAAGTCATGAAAGTGTTGTAATCTATGTTAACACACCTGAGCAAGATAGTGTTTTTGCAACATAATCTTTTGTTCAAAAGTTTATCAACATTTGGCATAGGAACTCTGGATTTCTGTAAGTTACAAATTAATGGCATCATTATTAATACTTCAAATGCTGGCTCTGCCAGTACTGGCAGATTAAGTTGACCTTAACAGGAAGAATTCCCGTACATTTTCATTAAAATAGAAGGTGTCCTAAAGTCTGGTTGATAGAAAACAAGGAAAGAGTTGTCATGGTTGTGGAGTGGGGGTTATGCTCAAATTCAGAAGATAATCATAGAATCATATCATAGAATGGTTTGAGTTAGAAGGGACTTTAAAGGTCATCCAGTTCCAACCCCCTGCCATGGGCAGGGACACCTTCCACTAGACCAGGTTGCCCAAAGCCCCATCCAACCTGGCCCTGAACACTTCCAGGGAGGGGGCAGCCACAATTTCTGTGGGCAACCTGTGCCAGGGCCTCGCCACCCTCACAGGGAAGAATTTCTTCCTTATATCTGAACTAAATATACCCTCTTTCACTTTAAATCCATTACCCCTTGTCCTATCACTACATGCCCTTATAAAAAGTCTCTCTTCAGCTTTCCTGTAACCCCCTTTAGGTACCAGAAGGCCGCTCTGAGGTGTCCCTGGAGCCTTTTCTTCTCCAGGCTGAACAACCCCAACTCTCTCAGCCTGTCCTCGTAAGGGAGGTGCTTCAGGCCCCTGATCATCTTCGTGGCCCTCCTCTAGACTCACTCCATGTCCTCCTTGTACTGGGGGCCCCAGAGCTGGACACAGAAATCCAGGTGGGGTCTCATAAGAGCAGAGTAGATGGGGAGAATCACCTCCCTTGACCTGCTGGCCACCTTTCTTTAAACAAATTGATAGAAACGGTGCACCAATTAGAGGGAGGACTGTATGATTAGGTGGCATGTGTCAGTGTTGTAGTCCATTGGCTTAAACATGCAATGCCTGGAATAATAGTTGGGTGACCGTACTGTTCCCTTCTCTGTACAAATGCAGTCAGTGTCTTTAATGGGGTGGAACCAACCTGGGTAAAAAAAAAAATAAATGTAAAAGAGCTAGGTCAAATAACAGCTAGGCAAACATAGAGGCACAATGAACAGCTTTTACCAGAAAATCCGTATTGCATCATACAACAGAGATACTTAGCCACAGTAGATTAGTGGTGTAAAATTGATTTTTGGGGTGGTATCTCCCCACTTAATTAATTAACTGGACATTAATAAATTTTTTGAATGTGCAAAGATAAACTGAAGTCTAGGTCTCAGCCTAGAAATAGGAAGGAGCACTAGAAAGCCTGTATGATACAGATTGAGCTGTATCGTGGTTTTATACTCTTCTGTTGATCTCTGAATTTAAAGAGTAGCTATATCTATCCACTATAAAGAAGATTGTGAAGAGAGGGTGATAGATTACTAAACATGCACTTTTCAAGTACAAACCCATCTGCAATAAATGATATACTTTCCACTGAAGAATGGACACCAAAAATAATACATTTGCAGTAATGTTGAGAAAATGTTTTCTTTAGACAACATAAAAAAATTGTAGTAATTTATCAGGCACAAGATTCCAGCTCAGCACTGCAGGCATAAAGGGCCAGATGATCACATCCTTTACTGGTTACAGTGATTAACATAACAGAAATTATATTGTTAAACATTACCTACCCATTCAAGCATTTATTTTAACTAGATTGTAAGTCTGGTTTGGAATGGTTGCCTCTGGATCTGCTGAGTGGACAGGTGGGTTTGTATGCAAGGGAACTGGGGAAATTATGGCACTTGCACAGTGGGATTGTTTCAGCTTGAACCCCTTATACCTCCTCTATTTAATACTGTGTGCCAAGTAGCTTGTGCTTTAATTCACAATTACTTGTTTGTGCTTTATTAGGCTCTTATTTGGCTTTATTAGGCTATTATGATGTCAGCTTTCTCTGGCTGTCATACAAAGGTGGTTAGTTTTCCAAATACAGCACAGATCAAGAATAGTTTGAATTATACGTAGTCACAGGACTTTCCTGTAAAACAAAAAGGTGTAAAACTGAGATCTTGAGGAATGGGATACGTTGCAGTCCATAGCCTAGAAGGGCTTAGATGCCGTTGTGATAGAAGGCATATAAAACTTGTCCCTCATCCTCACTTTGTGTAATTTCATGTGCCTGATTTAGGATGTTTGTGTCACTTTGCTTCCTTTATACTCATCAGTGAGAGGGTCCTGTGGAAAATGATTTAGTGAACTTAATCTTTTGCTTTGAACGGTTCTTGAAGGGTGCATCTCTCCTTTGATCATACCTGGAGTCCAAGATGGACTAGCCTAGTAACCTAAGCACCTGAAGTTTGGGCATCCGTATCTCCACCATATTGACAGGAATCAATAATCCTTGAAAACTCAGCTGCCATCGGTCTTTTAAAATGTAAACTCTCCATGCCACGGTTATGTTAATAACAAGCATAGAAAAAACAGTGTTTCCATTTCCTTCTCCTGTGAATGAATTATAGGGTTTCTTGTACAAGTCCTGTTACCTTGGCACAATTAATGTAGTTAGATTGATGACAGTTTCTGTGGTTAACTCTTTTCAGAAAACATGACAACAATGACTACCAGGACCAGCATCAATTATAGGGAACATTAATTTTAGTATACACTGCATCTCTTCATATGTGCTAATGACAGCTTAGAGTAGTTTGATGAATCTTAAAGAGCGAAGTTTTGAAAATTTCCTGAAAAAAGGCTTAGAACACTTGATGGAAGAATAATTGTTTATGAAATACACATGTAATGCAGTTCACATTATTTGATTTAGACAAAAATAAACAAAAACTACCCAGAAACTCTTGAATGCGAGTCAGATTTGTTGCTAAGGTAAGCAGCTACATCACTACCGAAATAATTTTTTTCTATTTTTTTCATTGAAGATGATTTTTTCCCCAAGGGGAAAACAAATCAGTGGACTTGTTTCTCTGCACTGAGGAGACTACAACATGTGAAAAACACTTCTGTGAAATTTTGTTAGAGTTTCTAACTCATGTTCTTGTGTAGTGCTGGTCATGAAGGAGGAATATGTTTCTCAGATGTAATTATTTTCTTTAATACCTAAGGTTAAAATGTACATTAAAAACGTCATAAAGAGTAGTTGTATTAAGTACACCTGCATTACGGTTTCTAATTAGGCAATTCACTTACTGTAATCTCTCCCACAGGCAGAACTTTGGGCCAGGTTTTCTTCAACCTGCAGAGTTAATGCACCCAGACCAGCAGCCACCTGAGGTTCAGTATTCCTCCCGAGGGATATACTCAGAGGAAATGCCATCAGTGGCACGGCCACGACCAGTTGGAAGCACTGCAGGTATACTTCACTTAAGTTGAATATGCACTAAAATAACTGATCCTTTTCCATATCTACTCTTACACTGAGGTCACCATTAAGACGTCACTCTCCTTCAACTGCTACACTTGAAATGTGGTCCTTGTTTTCACTGCCAAAAAAACCCGATCACAGAGTGGGGTTAACTTGACATCCATATGACCTTGCAGAAACAGATGGTGTTTTGCCACCTTTTTAGTCTCTTATAAGAGTTTGTTATAACACAGTATATTTAAAAAAAAAAAACAAAAAACAAACCCAACATTCTTTAAGAATGGAAAATTACTCAATTGTTTTAGAGCGTACAGTGTATGCTAACTTTCCACTGCTGACTGTTTCTTCTGTGCTAAATGAGCTAGCTAACTGATGCATCCCAAATCAGCTTACTAAACAGCAAATTTTTAAAATACTTTTCTGCGTCTTTATTTCTCATTTCTCTCCCTAGAAATGTATGCATAAAAGCATCTTTTAGCTTCTGATGATAAAATCTATTGCTGCTGTTCCATATCAAATCAAGTTCCCTGATTTGGTTGTGAGATAATTTCCATACCACTCATCAATGCTATCATGAATGAAATTCTAACATAAAATGGCAATTAACCAGCAAACACTGATTCTAAGAACAAAAGATGCTATTCTTATGCAAATGTCACAGTTAATTTTCTCCCAAAGAAATGTTTTCTTCCTGGGGAGTTGAAAAAGACTGGAAGTACAGTCAGATACTCGTGTCAGAATCCTAGTTTTGGTGGCTGCTCTTCTCTCCCTATAAATGTTAAATGAATGAGAATGACAGGGATGTACTGACTGTTTACAAATTAATGATGATTATTTTATTGTCTGATTCACACTATAAATGTTCATATATATTCTGCTTTAAAGTTTGGAGGCAATTCAGATGATTAGTACCTGTCCTTCAGCATAATTATGTGCAAATATCAGACTTCTCAAATATCATGAGTTTTTCTGAGAAAACTGTGAAAGTGACCTAACTGTCCATCACGTAAATCACACTGGTTTTGTCTTTTCTTCCTTTTTTTGTACATACACACACACACAGAGTTTTTCTCTTGTGTATCTGTGGGTTTATTAAATGTGTTTCATTTCTAATGAATAACAAAATGCAATAATAATAAAATAAATTGAATTTCCATGTGGGAGGAAATTCAGGAAAAAGGAAAGCTGGCATGTTGTTACATGTCTCTTGCAATTAATGGTGGTAGCTATCCTTGCATGTGTTTGAAGGCAGTGGGAGGGGAGGGAAGGAGAAAGGAGGTTAGCTTTCAGGCTGAAAGGAGATACAGTGTATTCTGACCTCGTTCATCAACGACAGCATCGTTTAATATTTAACCACAATGCAAAGCTGAAAGAACAATACTCATGTGGTCATGTATTTTATTCTTCTGAGAGATGGAATAGAAAGCAGTCTGGAAAGTTAGGGTCTTGCCAGTGTGATGCAAATAAGGTGTACCACAGGAGTAAATGTTTTCTCTTTGCTGCTAAGTAATTTATATGAAAGCGTTGCCAGGGCTTTCAGTAAACACTGTTTGGAAAGGGCTGGCATATTTTTGGAATGAAGTGTAGTCCATGTCTGAGATGCAGGTATCTCAACCTCTTCTTTCAGTGCAGTGGCAATGAAAAGCATCACACTCAAATGAACTGCACAAAATGCACATAAACTTTCCTTCTTTACTGACAGCCTTCTTTCTGCTGATTTTTTATTAATTACACGGAAACAGAGCTCCCCTTTCTTCTTGTCTTCTGCTTCCAACAAAGTTTTATGTTGTCATTTGTCTGCCCTACAAAGTTGACTGTGTATAAAGATGAAAAAACGATATTTGCTTTTAAGGTTCTCAGATACAGCACCTCACTCAGGTGGGAATTGCTAGCAGGATCGGAGGTCAACAAGTGGAGATCCCCTCAGGCAGAGCAGGGCATGGCCAGCCGGGGGGGCCAGGGTGGCCCCAGTACCGTGGAGAGGATGAATATGCTAGGCGAGATGCAGTGAGTACTGTGTTACACATTTGCATAGTTTCTGAAGTAGTGATATGTTCGGGTATTTATTTTTTCCTGCATTACTGTTTGGAACTTTTTCCCCCTGGAATACTTTCGGTTGCTTCTCTGACATTCTTTGCTTTGCTCTTCAAACCCTCCTTAGCTCTTCTAACTTTTGCTTGCTGTTCTTTCACCTTTGCTTCTCTCTAAGCTTTCTTTCACTTTAACCTTTTTTTTTTTTTCTCACTTGAGGCCTTAACCCATTAATTGCAGTTCGCCCAGTTCTGCTTCTGAGCTCCAGCAGAGGTGGATACTGCTTTCCATTTTCTTCTTTGAAATACGCCTCTATTTTGAGATCATTGTAAGTAGAAAACATTGAATGAAATTGTTCCAGACTACCATCCTACTTTGTATTGGTATAGTTCTTTTGTCTTCTGTATTAGTGCACAACAACAGAAGTCAGGGCCGCAGAATAAGGTACATACTTGCACATAACAGTAGAGGTGTTTCTAAACAAGTTATTTTCCTATCCTGAGTAAGCAGGATATGGTAAATTAGTATGTATTCGTTTACCAGTGTTGCCTAGGCAGACATCATGATTTCATGTTTTTGGCAGTGGTGCTTCTAGAGGTTGATGTTTCAGATTCAGCCAGATGTCTGAGGGTAGTATATGCCCTTTCCAGGAAGGATACAGTTGCCAGCTACCAGTCCAGGTTTGATGTACTTGCATCCTGAAGCAGACTGACCTGTGACAGCTTTATTGTAGTATACTCGAGAGTGACAAGTTTATGCTCTTTCTTTTGCTCCTTTGCTTAAACTAACATTTTTCTGGTTTCTTCCTTAAGGGAGAAAGGAAGGATCTCCTCCTTTTGCATACTTAGAGCAGTGTATATTCACACTACTTGAAGTTGTTTTCCAGTATTGCATGGTCTCAAATTGTCTTTGCAGAAAGGAAATGCAACAGGATGGGCCTTAACTTTAGATTTGGTGAAACTGAGCTGCCACCTACTCCCAAGTGAACTTAAGAGGAGCAGCATAAAGCTTTGGAGAACTGGGCACACTAGAGACAAACTGTACTCAAACTATTCAAAAACTTTAAATGTCAAGTCCAAAAGATGTATTTGCCTAATTTGTTATCTGTGCTTGGCACTGTGGTATTTGAGTGCAACAACATCATAATTTCAGTTTACATCTAGAAGAGCACTTACATGAGACATCTTACTGTCTCTCCTGTTCCATTTTCAGAGGCATCTCTAGGTTACCATTTATTGCCCCTTCTTATAATTTGTCTGTCTTTTCTGAAAATTACTTTTTACATCTGTGGGCCTTTCCCTTTTGTCCCCCAAGTGCATATTCAGACATTAATATCTTAATATTTTATTACTTGAATTGCTAACAAATTACTAACAATTCAGTTACAGGCCCATTATCTGAGATACTATGCAAACAGTTGGTTTTGACATCAGTTACCCACAGAACTTTTAAAGATTCACGGCCCAACACAATGTGATTTGGTTGCAGTTTGCACCTTCAGTCACCATTTCAGATGGGTATGTCACCTCAGTCCAAGTTGACTTTCTTTTAATTAATCTTTTAAGCACTTCCTCAGCTTTGCCAGAACTTTTTGCTCACTGGTTGCTGCAGTTCATATGTTACTGCAATGTGATTTTTTTTCAGTTTTGTTTTGGTTTTGTGTTTGGGGTTTTTTTTAAGAAAAAAGGCAAAAGGAGGAGATCATGAGCTAAAACTATCTAAATATAGTGTCATTCAGTTGTAGGAGAGCTTACCTAGTGCCTGCACATCCCTTTTCCTATGAGGAATTCTTTCTTTTTTTGCAAAGGATTATTCCCATTTTTAAAAAAGCATGATTAGATGAGTCCTAGTCTGGTAGTTTTCTGTAGTTAAATATCTTCAGTTTGTGTTCCTTCACTAGGACAGAGCTCTAAATTCGCCTTTCCTCCTTTTGGAAAGGAAATTTTAGTTAATGACAGTCATGTTCCTTAAGATGCCGTATTCAGCTAATCCTCTGCAAACAGTCGTACTGTTCCCTCATTCTGAGCAAGTTTCTAAAATGAAATTCTGCATTTAGGAAGATTAGATCTAGAGCATTCTTCTCACCTGCCCACTCGAGAGGGATCTGCATCTGTGTCCCTGCAATGGCCCTTTTCCTCACAGTATCTTCAACTATTATTCCTGCAGTCAACACCTGATTTTCTGCTGGAGTATGACCTCTCATTTGTGTCCCCTGACCCAAAGCCAGTGTGCAGATTACCATCAGTTCTCCATCTAGAAGGCCTAGGAACCAGGATAATTACAGCATTTCCTTAGCTGACACAAAATACAGTGCTGAGCAAGTGGTCATCTGAGCAGCAGAACAAACGAAGCCTGATTTCTTGCAGATGTGTGTAGTGTCTTGCATATCTCTACCACCCTACCACCACCTGGCATCACCTCCTATCCATCTACAGTCCCCTACAGCTCTTCACTGGTCTCCCAGGTCTTCTCCAGGTTTCCAGTGTTTCCTCCAAGCCACCCTTATTCTTTTACTCTGTTTTTATACTCTGACTGCCCATCATAGTTTCTCTAAACCATCTCACCATACTTTGAGTTGTGTCTCATGTGCCCTAGCTATCTCCTGTTAGAACATGCTGGCTGTGACAGGTCCAGCTGAGCACAACCTAACTTGGCCTTTCTGCCCCTCAGAAGCAGATTAAGGATCACGGAAATTGTGTCTAATTGACTACCTGTTTTTGTGAATTTTATATCTGTTCATACATATGCATGTATATGTGTGTTATGTATTTATACATCCAATTCAGTTGAAATTGGCCACAGAATTCAACAGTTATTAAATGGAGATTAACAATTCACAGTGTCATAAATCTTCATTCCTTAAGAAGGAAGATTTAATGAGGATATTTTTTTGTCAATTATTTTGTATTTGCTATTAATTATACAGGAGTTTCTATATAAAAATATATCATTTATAGATATTGTGTAAAACTGTATATTTTTAGATATATAATGTATTGATGTCTATTTCTGTTAGTAAATACATTTTTTTAAAAAAACAGCAAAAATTCTTCCAACCTTTTTACTGTCCTTATTTTGCTGTGGTAGTTTAGTATAGGTTAGGCTTCTAAACCAATTTGGTTTTAAAAGTTCTCAGACCTATTTATTTCTGACATTATATATGAGATCACAGAAACACACTTTTGTTTTTCTGAGATATTAAGGAAACTTTGATAGCCTTGATGTTATAAAACAGCCATTGTGGTCATCAGATGTTCTACCTAACTTCCCTTAAGAAACCCTTGTTATGGTGCTGATTCAGTGCAGTATGAGCTAGGAGCTGAATCATGTAATGCATTTTAATGTGAAAGTAACCTGAACATAATTTATTAAGACTCATGTGTCAAGGAATATTTGCTTTTAATATTTTTTTGTCATCTATTTTCTATAAAACCACAGAGTACTTGTCAGGTTTGCTAACTCTAGACTGCACATGTGAATTAGTTTCAGGTTTCACTGCTAAATGAATAATTGTGAACCATCAAGAGACCCATTCATTCCTTTCTGATACTAAAATCACCTTTCTTTTATAAGAAGACAGGATGTTACTTGGAAAACCTTCTTTACCTATCATTCTTCTAGTAAAGCCTCTTTTCCACTTAATCTCTCTCTCCAAAGTAGCTGTGTGAATAATGAGTGCTGTACAGGAGCTGTGCAAGAGAGTCAGAATTTATTATTAGTTCTACTTTATATAAAATGGCTTGGATTTTATTTATATTCTGAGAGGTGTTAAGCAACATATTCTGGTTCCTTCCTGTGTTCCCTCCACGCTGCTGCCACAGTCACTCTAGGTCCCCCATACCCTTCCCAGGCTCTGCTTTGTAATACCTTCATTCCCCTCCCCCTTGGCCCCAAATCCTCTTCTAGCTGACCTTGCTGTCCTTTCCTCCTTCATCAGATTGCTCTCTCTGCTACTGCTTAAGGCCTATCCACACAGAAGGCTAGTGCTCACTAAATTGTGATAACTGTCCTCTGCACTTGCAGCAGCTAGCTGCTGCTCATCCCCAGCGCAGACCCTTTGGAAGGGATCGCGCTGCTTTGCTCCCAGTTGTGTGTTCAGCAGAGTGTGTTCAAGTCGTTTGTGTCCAGTGTTGTCTTCTGGCTGCCTCTCAGCCTTCTGCAGTACAAGGCACAAGGAAACGCTTGCTTTGGGGCTGTCAGCTGGAACTTAGATTTTTGAAATGTACCTTATTTGTGTCCATGCTGGGAGTTGGTGAATTCACCTAGTGTACTGTAAATTCCTGCTTTGTTTTAGTGTAAGCAGATTTTTTTCCACACAGACAAGCCCATAAACTCAGGTTTCTGTTTTCTTTCTCTTGTTTTGTTAGAAAATGTGTGTTACTGATCAAATACAGAATTAACCCCTTTCTGCCCTGAAACAATGTTTGACCCTAAACTGGGACAGTTTCTCAGATATGTAAAACAGCTGTTGAGTACAGAAGAAACTAATATTTCAGATTTGAATAATCTTCTCCTGCTGCTGCTTCTGTTGACCATGTTTTCCTGGGCACTGGTCAGTCACAGGGTCCTCACAAGTGTACAGTCTGAACAGGCAAGCCAGCCAGAGAAGGGGAAGCTGAAAGTAGTAGTATCTCTATTTATAAATAGTATGGAGAAGTGACAGCTGGGAAGAGTGATTTGTCTGCTGTCTTTTAGGAGGTTGATGGAAAGACAAGGAAAGATAAGCCAGTTCTGTTGACTTACAGTTCTGACATTTTTCTTCCCACCTCCTTTCACCTGAGTTTCGAAACATACCATAGATTAGAAAGGTGGTCCAGTGTTTTAACGGATGCTTTGAGATTTTGGAAATCCTTGAACTTGAGGCAGTCCAGCAGTTTTGTGTACACTTGTTGTTTTGTGCTCCATAAGATGAATCACTCATTCATACAACAGAAGAACAGTGGCAGCAGATAGAAGCATCTCCATGCTGCTTTCCCTCTGTTCTTTGCCTTTTTGCTTTCTTGTCTTTTCTGGGGTTACCATGTTTGTGCAGAAAGTACAATAATGCTTTCTACCTTTTTCCAGACACATATGCATGGACACCAAGAATATTCCTCCTCACCAGTATTCCAGATGCCGAGGACTTCAGCCAGGCAGCCTTCGGCACCCCCTGCTCAACTTCCACACAACAGCCTTCAGGGCCAGGGCCTTTGCTACACCACCAGTTCCACTGAAGACCTCCAGCCAGGTCACTCTTCAGCCTCTCTTATCAAAGCAATTAGAGAAGAACTTCTACGACTTTCTCAGAAACAAACAGCAGTGCAGAACTTCCATAGTTGATTTAGCATTCCCTTGCAAATCTGCCAGATATCTGCTTCCTATGGAAGCAAAGACTTAGAGGAAATCAGCAATGTTCAAAAGAATGAACTTTCACAGCTCTGTTGACAACACTCTGGAAAAAATGAAAAAGGCAGCAAAATGAGGATAGTAAGGAGAGATAGGGGACAAACAGGGAAAATCATCAGTGTCATCACAAGTGATATTAATTAATCTGCTAATACTACGGTGCTCCTCTTCTCTCCCTACCCTCATTCAGCCTAACAAGTAAATAAAACCTTAGGTCAAGTCGTCAACACTCCAGCAACAAAAAAATCACAGGAATGAACTCCAAATATGACAGACTTCTTTTTTCTAAGAAAGTAGGTGAAGGTTTGAATAAACTAAGATGCCATTTTGCAAGAGATTACAAGTATTCTGATCTCTCCAGCGCTTATGGGGAACTGGTTTGTGGTGTTGTGCTGCAAGATTACAAACTGTATCAGCTCAAGGGTGTTGAAGGTGGGATCCCACCCACGTAAGAATCACTTTGGTTGTCAGGAACAATGGGACTACTTAGAATAAAAGTCTTTATGAGCTACTGGTAATGAACTGGAACAATAATTGTTATAGCTCTGTGCTTCCAAATGGAGCTACCCTCTGCACTCTTCCTTGTTTTCCTTCTGGTGCTGAAGCTTCAAGTGTTCCTTCATCTTCAATGTTTGCAAAGTGAAACATTGGCCTTGTATAACTAAGAAAATATCTGTAGACTCATTCAGGCTGGAAAAACAAAGCAAAGCATCTGAGCAGAAAGGGCTTAGTATTTATTTTGTTTAAAAGTTATTGAAAACTAGGCAAGGAATACTCAGCCACAGTTGAATTTGGGGAAATGTGTATGTATAAAAAATGTATTTAAATACTCTATGCTTTTGCAAGACCAGCGATAAAATAATTGCCACTCTGTAGTTTGCTTTGTGGACAGAAACGAATCCAGCCTGACTGGTACAGGGTCACCAGCATTACATTATAAATCGATGTCCTAAATCATTGCTTATGTTTGGATCTGAATAATTTTAGTGAAAGTCAGTGACAGTTTAGAGCATTAACATAGGCTTAGATTTGCGGTTTTGAGACAGTTTCTATATTTATACTTGTTTCCACTGTCCGTTTGGACAAAGCGTAAGCATTATCCCCATGGTAAGAATGGTATGTGCCATGGAACTGTTTGTTGCTGTTTTTTCCAGAGTTTTAATTTAATATTAGCTACGAATTTACTAATATTTGGACATTGCATAACTGTAACTGACATAATACATGCAGAAATTTTACTTAAGTCATGATTTGTTGGAGTGTTTTTATTTTCAGATCAGACTGAACTAAAGCTGACAAACTGGCTCAGAGATAGAGGATATACTCAGTGTTTGAGGAGGCTTGGGAGACTTGTCCTAGAAAAATGAAAAGCAAAACTATTTGGTACTACAGTGTGGGTGTTTCAGACACTAGCAGGTGATAGTTGTAAAAGGTCTAAGAACAGTAGTCTGCCAAAGAGATCATTGGGCACTTTGTCAGCGTAGGCCTGTATTTGCCTTACTGGGGTAGAAAGAGTGTTGGTAAAATACAGGTGTATAATGCTGGTACGGTGTGGTTGTCTTTCCTGGTTCCAGTGCACAGGACTATGACAGGACTAACTCATACTGAAATGAAAACAGGTAGGAGGACACCATGGAAGAACGCTATGTACCTTCTTCATGAAGTTGTACAGAGTATTCATGTATTCATTGCCAAAGCCAAAACTAGGAAGCAGCTGTCTGCTTACTGATGTGGGAAAAAAGGTGACATGTTTCCCTTCTTTATTAGGAAGTTCAGTTATTTTTCTGTTTACCCATGGTCACCAAAAGGCTATATGAAATTGTTTTGAGGGACTTACTGTAGTGAAGCAATCTAAATTAATTTCCAATTCCCCAGCCAGTACAGAAAGCCCTCGTGGGCATTGGTTGAGGTTTGAATGGAGTCAGAACACCAGCATGGTTGTGAACAGCAGCACCAACAGGTTATTATGTATTGGATTTTTTAAGCTTTTTGTTTAATAATTACTTCTAGGATAAAAATAAGTAAACATTTATGTTCTGCCAAGTTTGTAAACGTGAATGTTGCCAATGCTTCTGCAAAATGTCAGGTTTTGCAGAATGAAGAGTGTATCAGGCAATGTTCCTTTGCTGTTTTTGCTGATGCTGAGGTCTGACTGTTCTTAAGCATTCCCATTAAAGCCATCTCTTTCAGAGCCCACATCCTTCTCCGGCTTAATTCTGCCGTGAGGTCAGAGGCCAGTGCTTATGATACTGTGTCTTAATTTCAAGAAAATGTGGGCTTCTAGAAAGTAAGTTCGTTGTCTGGTTGGTGGTTCCAGTTATTTAAGAAGGAATATGAAGTAAGAGCTTTGAAAGTCAGAGGTACTTAAGCCATTTCTCAATACATTTTTGCTAGTGATAGCAATGGTATTATGACATTCCATCTTTTTATGTTTGGAAGAATATCCTTTTGCTTTGCAGTCCCAAGTCTTACAAAGAACATGGGACACAGGACAAATATGTACTGATAAATAAAAGGCATTCTGATGCAAATATCCCTCTTTAAAACCTTACAAGTTCACAGAGCAGGACAGTAAAATATAAGAAGTCGGAAAGCTATGATTGGAAGTTATGTTCTCAGACTGGCTGGAGACCTGATCCACTGTTCACAAAACATGATGTGGCATAGTCTGTATCTTCATATAGTAAGAAAAGTAACATATACGGCACCAGTTCCAAGGATGGTCTTAATAAGGGAGACCTACACTTTACTTTCTGCAGCTACAGGAAAAGCTGGGTTTTTCATGTGCTACAAAAGGACTCTGTGGAATGCATGTGCCAAAATGTGTGTTTCCACTTGGGAATTCAGGGAAGAAAATATCTAAGCTTCTGTATCCCATGTGATTGAGCTCTTTTGCCAATTTTTTTTATTGCCCTATTAAAAGGGGGGGGAATCCAAACCTTTTTTCCTGAAACTTGAAGTATCCTGAATTTAAGTATCTGTTAATGAATCTACCAGTTTCTGTAAACAGTGATCAGATGAGAAGTTGGTACAGGCACAGAAAGCTGTTACCAACAGTTACATCCATTTCCATGACTAAACCATCTGGTTCATGGAATCCTCAGGCTCTTCTCTTTCTTCACAATTTTCCTTGACATTTGTGTTTAGTCTGTGTTTAGTTTGGCATATAGAAGAACTTGGCAAGATGAGAGCTACATAATTTAACTTGGTTGATTTGCTTTTCCTTTTTATGGCCAAAATATTGACCTCTAGCCTGCTTCTTGATTATCTTTGGAGCTAAGTGAAATCTTACAATTATTTTTCATACAGTCACCTTGAAAGGCGGAGCACACTTCAGTACTAGAAAATATTCTATACCAGTATGTAACACATGGTCCTGTCAGTGACTGTGGGCATGTGACTGAGGACGAAAACTTTGGTTTTAGGAGTGAATTGCATAGATGCTGGACTTGTAATGTTAAATATGGGCACTTTGGAGCAGTAAGTGGAATTTCACTGACCCTTTGCAGCATACTGTATTTGCAGTGGTTTGGAACAGGCTTTATATATAGTGGCTGGAGAGCAGCAGCATCACACAAGGTCTGTATATCACCTCTGCACCCAAAGAAGTGTATGTATTCAAGCCTAAGTGAATACCAGTTGTGGTGTGTGGATGGCAGTAGGCAGTTGAAGTCATTTTTTAACTCCTATCATCGCTACATTCTCCGCTTTTCCAACTTTAACAATTTTTCAGCTCAAGGATGAAATGGCATTTCCCATTCCATGCCTTATCTAGCAGTTCTTTGTTAACTGGTGCCAGTCCTTGAAAAAAACATCTTGGCCAAGAGCTTTGAAGTGGCAGGATTAAAAGCATTTGTGACATTGAGGTGGGAACATGTTATGGGCCATATATTTGCAGCAGCGAAGAAATAAATGGATTTATTTTTAAAATAACACCTGTTTGGTGTTTTCAGAATATGGACATAAAGCTGAAAATGGATTAAAAAAACCCATGACATCTGATTGTCAGAAGGCAAAGGACAGTATCCAGGTCTCCAGGACCAGCTGTGACAGTGCACTAAGATAAAATCCAGGGGACTCCTCCTGCCCCCACTTAACACAGTTCACTTCTGTGCAGTCCTTTGACACTTACAGTGCTGGTCTGTATGAGTGAGGAACATCTCATCAGTGAGACTCACAAAGCAGTTCACCATGGTTTCTCCAGGACTGTTGAGATGCACCTAGAGAAAAGTAGCAGCTTTAAAGTGCTGCTTAAATGTGGAAATAAAAATCCAGTTCCCTTTGGTGGTGGGCATCTTTTCCTCCTCCTGTTAAATTTTATTTAAAAATGGGAGGTAAACCCTGGGGGTGTATTCTGCTGTCATTCATGTATTCCACTACATGTAGGTCCTAAATACAGAGGAGGCAGAAATTAGGAATTGAAAGGTTTTGGCAGTGCTGATTAAGATTCACTGTAGTTTTGCAGTATTTTTGGTGTGAGTGCATTTGAGTGCTTGAAAAAATCAAGTATCTCTGTTACAATGAGCGTCCCTTGAAATGCATCTTACGTCAGAAGGAGGGCTGTAAAAATTTTCTTCTGTATACCTGATGCTGATTCAATGAGGGCAGAACAAGCTCAGCTTGTGACAACTCATACCAGTAGGATTGATAGTTCAGATCCAAATGTTGGTCTGCATATTGTCCCTGGTCGCATCTGCATGACTTCCACTGAAAACCATTTAGTCGCATGTATGCTTTGGAAAAACAATTTATCCTACAAATTCTTTAGTACAGTTTGGGATGCACTTGGCAAGATGTGTCTAGCTTGATGTACGAGTCCCGGGGTGAGTCTACTCACCCTTGAGAGTAAGAAACTTCAGAAGCAAAAATCTTGTGGAGTTGCACTGCCTTTTTAAAGAGACTTTTCCGGAGTAGAGCTGCAGTCCTGTGAATCCCACTGAAGACTGATAAATAATAAAAAAGTTATGTTAGTACTAGAAAAATACAAATTTCTTTGCACTTCATAGTTTGTAGAGCTGGAATGTTTTGTCTTGATTTCGTGTTACTTTTTCTTGATACTCTTTACATTTAAAGTATGTATTTTCGTTTGTAATGGCCACTCCTGTTTAGTTTTGAGTAGTTCTTACTCCATAACTGGAAGTTTATGTTTAGGCTGTTACATCTTGCCTTAATTGGAATAAAATGTTGGCACATTTGAACAAATGCTCTGAAGAGTCTTTTGAAATGAGTGCTAAACCTCTGTGGATCCATGGCATGGTTGGTGGTTCTCAGGTTTACTTACAGTAATCTTCTTATTGTCACATGCAGAGCAGGCGAAATGAAATGAGAATTGAGAGTAGAAAAGAGATTGAAAGATGAAAATGGTTGTTTTGCATTTCCAATTTTATTCTAATGTACACATTTCTTAAGAGCTCTGTCATGTTCCCATGAAAACTTCTCAAAGATTTCTGTCCCAAGGCTTCTCTGAAGTTGGTTTTCTCATCCAGGCTGTTTGAATCTTTTAGTGCTGTGCATGATTTAAAAGCAGTAGCTGGATATTGTTTATGTTTCGGGAAAAATTTCTTTGTATTCAAGAAAAATTAATGCAGTGTTGTATTTGGCAATGTGCTGCGCTCTTTTGGTCCTGAAATGTAGATCTGAAAGAAACATGACTGAAGAAATGGGAATTTTTAAAATATTGCAATAATAAAAAATCAGGAAGATTTCTCCTTCAACTTAAGGAAACGGGGGAAAGAAATGTGGATTAACCACTATCAGTAGTACTTCAGCATAGTTGCAAAGTATGAAATTGTTCAAATTCTGTGCAATATAGGTGATCTGGGCACCCACAAACTCATTAAGTGATTGCTGCATTCCTGGATAAAATGGTTTCAGGGTTTCAGGTAAGTCACCCTGTATTTTGCATGGAGTGCTTGTCAAGCATTTCCATGGGTGAGTCTGATCCTTATGACAGTTTCTGTCTTTGGGCTTGATGATGGCAGCTTTAAACAAGAACACATCAAGAATCCAAGATTATAGGTGAGGGATCTCCCATTTCAGATGATTTCTAGATGCACAGTCAAATATTTACATTATTGCTACATCCTCCTACACTTCACTGCCATGTGGAAGAAAACTTGCTAGGATGCTGGAAACCACATTCTTGCTTTTGCACAGTAGAACTGCAAAGAGGTTAAGAGAAGTTTGCCATTTCCAGCAGACACAACACTGCCTACAGTAGTCTCACTTAGGCCTGGGAGAACAGTGTGCTGTTTCCTGCACTTAAGAAGCACTTAACGCTAGTGCCAATGAACATTATTTAGTCTGCTTCGTTTAAGAATGAACTAACGTCTCTTACCTAACATCACACAATGTCTGTATGAGACATCAGTATAGCTCAGCTGAAGCACGGTGACTTCTGCGTATTTTTGAGCCCAGAGGGTTGCCACCTTAGAATTGAACGTTGCTGGACTGATCTGGTGTATACATATAGTACGTTGGAATGCCATGTAGGGGTAACAGCCTAGCAGAGGTTCCTTTGCAGCTGTCTCCCTTCTCTTCCCCCATTTAGACAAAGCAGGCATTGCTGTAGAGGACCTGAAGAAGTACTGTAACTTTTGCTCCAGAAAGTTGCACTGAAAAATGAATTTAGCTGCATGTTTAATCATGAGCTGGAAATGACAGACGAGGAAAGGTGGTTCTGGTCCGCCCAGTGACTCACCAACTGCAGCTCTGTATGTTGGTACCACTTGCTTTGTCTTTATGACTGAAAAAGTCAAAGATATGGCAAAAGGCAGTGATGGGTTATTAATAAAAAGAACTTAGGGAAGTCATCAGAAAAGAGGTAGAACTCACAGGAATATCATCAGTTGGGAGTCGATTTGATTTCCAGTTCCCCACTAGAAAGGGAAGAAAAGGAAAGGACAAAGCTTTGTGGGCACTGGGCACAGGTGTGGGCAGGGAGTGAAGGGAAGAAACCTAGTGTATTGAGTAAATAGGGAATAATAAAGGTAAAGCCGAAATGGGTAATTAGAAAATTTGGCCACCAAAGAACACAGAGGCAGCGGAAAGTTTAACTAGGACTCGAGGATTAGAGAAATGTCTTCCATATAAATTATTTTTTAAAATAAAGCCATTTACTAAGTAGTTGAAGGGTGACACTGTGTTTTAAGTTGGTGCACGAACTTAGTAGTGAGTATGTGAAGTTTATGGAAAATGAGATCGATAGGATACGCGAGGATAAGGGAAAACCAGAGTGATTGTAATCATGAGGGAGAAGTTGAAAAGAAAGTCATAGAAAGGTATTATTGCATGAAACTATCTACAGTCCTCAAAGGATTAATTTCAAAATACCAGGGGGAAGAGCTGCTGTGCGAGAGCTCAGTTCTGTGTCAGAAGCGTGCTGGATTTCACCTGTGAGCAGGGCAGAGGAGGGGAGGGGAAGGGAGGATTGCTCGGTGCAGTGCGGTTTTTATCTTCCCCAAACTGGACTAGAGGGGTCTTTGATCCCACCACGCTGTTGCAAAAGCATATGAAAGGTCTGTATGGCCTGTGGCATCTTTGTCTAAATTAGGTTATAAATGGCCCCAGGCTCTTTTGGTTCCCTCAAGTGGCAAACCAGATTGGGGGAGCAAGGCGGGGGGTGGATTTGGAGAGACAGAGAAGTAGAGGGATTTAGGATTTACACAAAGTAAGGGGCGTTCAGTTCAAGTTGTCCCCAAAATAAGCATCTGGCAGGTTTACAGATAGAAGTTGTGACTTTACCACTCGTAGTGTTAGAGGGAGAAAATGTAAACATTTACACTTAGTTTAGTTCTTTAGCTCTTAGAGCAAAGGGCACCATGGCAAGCAGGGTGTGGGGTTTGGAACAGAGTTTCGTTCGCTGGCCACTGAGACTGGACAATTTTTCCCTGTGAATGCAGAGAGGCTTTGTTTTTGCAGGGAGAGGTCAATTCTAGGGGAGTTTTATGTCAGCAAGACGTAGGGGCCCATTAACGATTACTTCTGATAGGCAGGCAAAACAGTTAACTGAATGTGTGTCTAGATTTCATGCTGCCAAATTGTACAGGAAAAGCCTGCGTGTCTCAGCTTTGAAAAAATTACAGCTCTGCTTGCAGACTTGGGAGACAATACTGCATTGTTTACCCCATGTTTGTTTCCAAAAGGTTATTATAAAGCAGGAGTTGGAAATAAGCTCTTTGAAAAGTTTCATTCTGGGACAGAAACCTGCATTGAGGTTTGGATTCCATAATAGATGCTGGCACCACTGATAACCCTAAAATTAATGTGATCTGGAGTGTAATGATGAGAGAGGGTGGTTGCTTCCCAAGAATGCCTATATTTCATTCTTTTGTTGTAATTAATTACAATAATTTTCTGAAATCCTAGGTTTTGTAATGGCTTTATCAAAATTCCTACGAAGTCTCAGTACAGAGCACCTCTTCTTATGTATTTTAACCTCTGTCTTTTCTCTGTGTTTTGTGCAAGTAGGAAGCTCAGATGCTTGCCAGCTTTCATCCCTCTAGTGATTTTGCGAAGTGTAATCATTGTAAAGTGCAATTACTTAATATGTAGCTCATTCACTAAAACCCCAAGGATAAAGGCAGTGAGTAATGCGAGTCATTAGCAGAGCAATGGTATCTAAAAAGATGAAGAGTCATGCATCAAGTACCAATCCATTTAGTCTTGAATTAAGAATTTAAAAAATCGCTAGTCAGATGTGATGGATATTATCTCCAGGCAAATTAAAGTAGTTACCCTGGAATGCTATGTGCTGCTGCTAGTGTTTTTCTCTTTTGGTATTGGAAGTGCTGATCAGTTACATGTCCTGCTGCTCTGTCTGTCTGTCTGAGACACTTGCAGACCAGCAGCTTTCCCAGGTTCCATCCGCATCTCTCTTTCCTTTCCAGGCACTTCATACCTTCATGCCTGCAATACGGAAACTGTCCAGAAAATATGAAGGACTGTTCAGGATTGATCAGCAGTGTTTAGCATTCAAACTCCTGTTTTTCAGTCACTTATTTTTATTCAGCAGTCCAGGTTTCAACCATTTTTTTGCTTTTCTTTGTTCTAAGTCATATGAGTTGGAGTGGATTTCTTCTCCGTCTCATTCCAGTGAGGAAATTTTTGGGTCCAAGGACATAGAATTTGACTGGACAATAAATGGCTGGAGCATTAACATTTCCATCATTGTTCTGAGAGGGTAGTTTGCAGTTTAATAGGTCATATGAGCCATCATCTTATTTTTTACATGCTTTGAGATGTACAAGAGCCTAAACCATGTCAGTGCTACAACATGGCATTATGTGTAGCAGTCTGAAGGGGCACCAAGGATTAAACACAGGTGAAATGAATTATGCACGCTGGTAAATCAGGAGTTATGTTTTGCTTCCAAGGTTTCCTGTGAGAACAAAAATGCCAGGCTTCCTGAATTACAATGAACAAAAAACCAAACAACAAAACAAGGCATGTGCCGCATGTCTGTGAGGCTCCCTTGAAGTCAACAGGACTCGGGCAACATTTCACTAGTTGGGAATCTACTATCAGAGGTATCATAAGGTCAGTGATATTATTAGGAATGTGAAATAATACACAATAAATGAGTACACCAGTCTGTTATGTTGCTCATGGACCACATTTATAAGGCGTTGTGCTATAGAGTCACTTTTAACTTGTGCGTCAAAAACAGACCACAGCCTTCTACTGTGACTTGATCCGTCTTAAAATAGGGGTTATAACCCACAAGATGTGCTACCATGTGTTCCCTAGCTAAAAATATTCCAGGAAATGTAACAGTGGACCACAGATAATCTTTAAATTATATTTATTGTAAATCAGGTATGTATAATCATTTTTGCATACTGATTTTTGTCTTTGTATCAATTTCTCAAGTCTTTGGGAGGCAACTTTTTTATTCTGCACTTCTGTAACTATTGAGAAGCCCCTGAAACACTGACGATACCGTTAGGGCTTTTCTATTCCTTTTGCATTGTATATTGCTTTGCATTTTATTTGTGATTGCCCACCATACCTAGGATCAGTAAAACATACAGCATGTACCTCGGAGAGTCTCTTTGAAAGAGGTTTGGGGTTTTTTTGTACTGTATTGCATAGGAACAGGTAAGTCCTTTACGTGGATAGCCTTTGAGATATTGGGATGCTGCCACTTTAGGGATCCTAAACACAGTGTGAGTATGTTCATGAAATTCTTTATAGGACTACATTCTAAATGACTCAATCCACTTCATAGGAAGTCAAATGATTTGAAAAAAAGAAGCTATAGATGAAACCTGGCAATGTCAGATGTCAAAGTAGGTGATGCAGTAGGCAAACAAAACTGTTATATTAGATCAGACATTTACAGGTCACTGGTCTAGAAGAAGTATATATTTCACAGAAGAAGTTATCTGTAAGATATTCCATTTGTATACCTGATTTTGTTGAGACTTGGGTGTCACCCTTGAACACAGGAATACAAAATCCTTGGAAGCATTGCATTATATGAAAAACTACATGTTTTCTCCTTTTTTCCCCCAGTTTGGTTGAGCTGGGAATCCTCAACAGAAGCTGTGAGAAGCAAAGCTTGAGGTTTAAGTCTACTACATTCCTTGAGGTAGCTGCACACAAACAAATTATTTTGGAGCGTGTGAAGAACAAGCTGTGCTTTTAAAGGGAAGCTTTAGGAAGCCCTTCAGAATTGCCTAGTTGTTATGAAGCTCGTTTGCAGATGTAGGGCTGGGCTGTAGGACATCTAGAGCTTGCATCATGTGCTTACAACTCTTCAGACTGGAATAGATTTACTTCCGTGACTGGCTGCATCCATGCGCTCACAGCCTTAGCCGAGGAAATGCAAAAGCTATGGAACGTATCCCCTAAAAGGTGAAAAACAGTGCCATATCCAGCAGACACTTCTGTGTTCCCCACCCGGAGAACAATCTCCGTAAGACTGGAGAACTGCAGGCAGAGGTCTGCAAAAGGTAGACACTAAGGCGATACGTGGAGGTTTTTTCACAGTATCTATCACATTGCTTTCAGGCCAATGCACCCTTTCCATTATTAAAACTAATAAATCAGGGAAAAAATGATGGATGTAGCTGTAAGATTGGTTGTCCATCAGTGACTGCAGAGGTTCTTAGCTGTCAACTCACTGTTCTTTCAGTCAGCACCAACCGTGAAATGTAGTCCCTTGTTTCTGTAAGTTCGTACATATATGAGGTTTGGTTTGTTTTTTGTTTTTTTTTTTAATGAAAAGTAGTAGTTGGCTGGTTCAACACAGAGATTTGGCTTGTGAAAATTACTTCTGTTTTAATCATTGTATGTTGAAATGTTAAGATTTTTTTCTTAATTGAGCAATGTTTTGTGATTGTTTACTACTACTAGTGTGGTGCATGTGAGAAGAAAATACCCAAAACAATAAAACACACACAGTAAAGAAGCCACAGAAGCATTAAGCCCTTCCCTTTCAAAACTTTATTTCCTGATGCTAGCATCTCTGCCTAGCATTTCACCTCAGAAGATACTTTTTGTCTTAAGAGATACTAATGATAGGGGAGGATGTCTTCTCTTCAGTGTCTAACTTGTACCCATTCCTGCTGATGGTGAATAGTTGATAAGGAGCAACTGCCCATCACTCTGAACACACAGTGTTGTTCTGATCAAAGTGCCTAGTTGTGCCAGAATTCATCTGAAGAGTCTTAAACTGAGTTGTATCTTTTCTAACTGGAAAAGTTATGCATTGAAAAGCTGAAGGGAAGACTTAAATGATATTTAATAGAGACAAATCTCCAGTAGATCTTTCTTTGGTTTAAAAGCAACTTTTTATGTTTCACTTCAGTTGGTCTCTAGCGGGTTTGGTAATCCTGTGTATGTCTAGATGGGTTTAACACTGATTTATTGTTTTAATAATGGACAGAAATCAAACTGGTGCAGCTGCCCCAAACAAGACAGTTTGACTGCAGGGAGGCAAACCCTCCTGTGTGAATATTTCTTGTTAGAAGCAAGTTTCTAACAATTTGGGTTGGGTAATTCCTTGCCAGTATAAGCTTTATGAATATAAACCAGTTAGAATCTTTCCATAAATAAGAGTGTTTATTATCATCTTGCATAAATAGGAGCAGTTTTGTGCATGAATTGGATATGCTGGTTTAAACCTGCTTGCCGTGGTTCAGCTCAGCTTAGTTACGCAGACAGGTGCAAGCTGAATAAATACAGTCAATGTTCAATTCCTACAAAACAGTTCACATATAAACTTCACTGGAAAAACTAGTTTTCGTTTCAAACCAACCCAAGCAATCCTTAAGTTTCCATAACAGATATTTCACTTGTATCAGTTAATAGAATTTAAAATCCGCAGTTTAGGGAGTGAGGAGGACTCAGTATAATGAACGAGTTACGTCCCCTTACCAATGTAACCTGGCCTATAGCCCAGTAATGGATCTGGTAACACTGATACTCCAGAAAATAGCTTTATTTGCCCACTTCATGTTTCAGACTGAAAGGTTATGCACTGGGTTGTCTTAAGGCAGTGTGCTATAGGCTGGTTACTGGTCCTTCAGCATCTCATCGCTCCTGGGGCACTCACAGAAAGCATGGAAATGCTCAGGGAAAAGTTTTCTGTGCACTGTGGGACATATGTGGTGGTTTGCAGGGACTTGCCTGCTCTACACTTTGGCTGGCAGCTCTGACCCGCCGGGAAGATGAAGCCCCAGTAGGTGCCCCATTTAGATCTGGCCTATTTTGGCTGAAGGTATGTTCCCTTTCTTTTTTGTTTCTTAGGAAGTGCTTGAGATGCCAGTCAGTCTGTCTGCACCTCACTGGTCCCGGGTTCTGCTGCTTGCTGGCTTGCCCTGCTTCAGGCCACGAAATATTTGGGTTCGTCAGGCCGGAGTTTCATGACCTTGTCCACGCAGAGCAGGATGAGAGTCAGAAACCAGAGGCTCCAGCCAACGGCTGCTGCAATCCATCCATAATCATCCACACCTGTCGCGCAGCACATGGCTGCTTGTGTGCAGAAGTTCATGTCTGGTGGCAAAGAAATTAAAAGAGCTGATGGGAGACCAAGTACATAACAGATTCTCCTTGCAGATAAGACAGTGACTTCACCGTATGCCCTGTGGCCTGTCAGTCTGCTTTGGCATCTTTCTCCTAGGCCTGTCTCTTAACCTGGGGGATGGCAATATTCAGTTTCATCTGTATGTCTTCAAGACTCAATCATCCCTGTCTGGCCAAACACCTAAGCTGCTCCTCTTACTACTGCGCTCACCATTATGGAAATCTTTTAAAACACCTACTTAGCATTTCCTCATTCAGTTTTAGGAATGGAGTGTGATAGAAGTAGATACTTAAAATTAAAAATAAGCCTGGGATAAAGAAAACCTTATGTGAGAGAGTCAGAGATTCTCTAGTGGAGACACGCTTCAGCAGGATCTCCAATAGTTTAAGTACTCAGTACCTCTGCTGGCAATAGATGCAGAGACTGTTCTCTGCTGGGTGTGACTTGCATATAACAGCTGCAAAATACACCACCATTGGGGGATCATTATTTTATGTGTTTAAAAATGAAATAATTTTAATAATTCAATGTATTTTTTCTTGCACCTTTTGCATCTTTTTTTTAAAAAATCAGTCCAATTTTCTAAAGTCAGTTAAGGACTGTGTCATTTGTTGTTTCAGTTATGCTGTTGGCTAAAGGTATCTGCCAAATTTTTTCCATCACAAGGGCACAGTGAAGATACCTAGCTCTGTGTCTGCATCCTGGGTGGTAACGTGGAAATAATCAAAGGGATCTTGAGGACACTGGTATCTTGACCCCTTGGCCTGGAATAGAAGCTGAGCATGAAACCCCAGCACCCAGGAGAGCCGAGGCAGCCAAAACAACCTTGCAGCTATATGCATTCCATGTGGACATGCATTAAGCTTGTCAGCTGTGAAAAGCAAATGTCTTCTGAGCTTGGTGCAGGGCAGCCAGCATCCTGCACGTTTCCAGAGAAAAGGCAAGTGCGGGTGCTGCTCAGTTGCTCTCGTTCATGTGTGTCAGGCAGGACCATGTTCCTGTGCGTTGGCCTTTAGTGCAGTACAATTGTCCTGTGTGACAGGGAGCAGCTCTTCCCAGAACGAGAGATATGTTCTATATGTGCCTAGAGAAGGGGGAGGGACACATGCCCCCTATGCCCATGTCATGCTTTGAAGTAGCACGGCTCTGCTGGTACACATACTATAGTTCGGGAAGTGCAGGACTGCTGGGATATTTGACATTTGGGATGGAGAATGACTGGAAGGGCTGGTGGGATCTCAGGCTGCTTGGGACTGGCTGTCTGGGGAATACCTGGTGGGGTAGGGGAAGGAGGTTTCTTCCCAAAGTCCACATTGTGCCTACAGGCAGTCAGTCTGGCAGGGAGCTTTAAGGCACACAAATTACATTAGTTATTAATTGATCTGTTCAAAGCTATGAATCCATTAGAATTTGCATAAGATATATAGGACATGCCAGTGGAGGAGTCTTAGAAATGTGTCCCAGAGTTTTACCCGCAATGGGAGCCTTGACAACAGATAAATCCTTTTCCAGGACAGCCTCTCAGTCACCTGTGTCGTCTCATCACCTGGCTGTATCATGGTAGTAATGATAGTAATGAATTATGAAGACTTACTAAGACATGGTGATTCGTACTCAGTTGTGAGCATGGAGCTTGTTGAAACATTGGAGATGTCTTCAGCTGCTGCTGGAAGAAAAGCATAGGAGAAAAAGCAAGTTGGATTAGAAAATCAATACTGGGCATCAAGCATAAAAATCTGAAAGCTGTTGGTCCTGAAGAGATCTGTGGGATGGAAACAACCTGGAGAAAATAAGTTCCTGCCCCTAAGCATCACTGCATCAGGGTAAGCCTCCTCACTCTACCACTGTCAACACAGGCTCTAGAGAGACCTGCTGGAGCACCAGCCATAAGGAGCAGATGGATCACTGCGCCTCTACCTGAGCATGTCCCTGGTGTGAGCTGTTCACTCAGAGCTCAAATTAACCACTGTCCTTTCCCAAACTACAGGGGCAGAACGAACAGGAATGAAATAGGAGAGAGCATTCAGTGGCATGGGGAGATCCATGGCCAGCGAGGTGTACGTCTACCTCCTTTTGCCCTTAGAAAATTCCTGGTGGCTCTCTGGGGTGCAAAGGAATCTGGCTGAGCTGAGGGCTGAGCCCGTCCGTGCAGAGCTTCAGCAGATCCACCACAGCCTCAGTGGGAAGCTTTGGCTTTGCTGCAGATCAGGTGGAGCTGTGCCTGAAACTCATTAACCAGCTCAGATTGGAACACACAACATAGAGAAATAAGTAAGGGAGGGAGAGGAGGACAGGGACTTCAGTTGTCTCTTTATCCTACTTCCTACCTAGAATCGGAGCACACTTGCAGTCTAGGACAGTGTGGTGACTGGTCTCCAAGCCTCCAAATGTACATGGCATCACAGGCCAAACCCTCGTTAGACCTCTTAATCCTCCCCTTGCTCCTCAGTTTCAGCGTGCACCTCATAACACTGCAGGATCAGATGTGAGGACAGCTGCAGGATGCTACGGTCCCTGTGCATTAATACCAGCCTGTCCCCTGCTGCAGAAGGAAGGGAGTCAAAAAAATATCTCCTCCTGGGCCACTATGAGCAGCACAGTTCAAGTTCAGCCCGATGAAGTATCCTGTTGCTGAAATGGTCCCCTGCAGTGATAAATGAAAAAAAGCCTGGAGAGGCTACAGGAGTAAGGGTTCCTGCTGCATGCTGATGGAGGGGCTCCAATGTGGTGCTGGTCTGGTCCAAAGACCAGGCAGCAGCTATGAAAGAACTATTTCCAGTCAAACCATTACTGTGGAGTGTGATAGAGAGAAAATCAGTTCCAGCTTGATTTTGCTGAAGACTTCAAAATAATGGCTCAGGTTTAGTTTCAGCTCAGGAAAACGAAACCAAACAAGTTCTTTGGCTAAACCTTTGCTTTGAGTTTGGTATTTTCCAAGTAATAGCTTATAAACTGGTGTTGTCCTGCAGATGTCCCCCTTCAGGCCACCTGCTTTGCATTTTGAGCTGACTGACCATCAGCAAGACCAGAGCTTTCCTTCTGGCTGCCACCACACTGGGAACAGGTCCCTGGGCAGACTGCTCCAGGGAAGGGTCTGAGTGCTCCCCATTCCTCTCCCTAGACTCTGCTAGGACTTGCTGAATGACCTTAGTCAAGCCCATAATTTGTTTTCTGAGTTAATAAATACCTTACAGGAGCACTGAGAAGGATCATTAAAAACTGTATGACCTGTGGAAGAAAGCGCTGCAGAATATAGTGTTGGTTCATGTTTATAGACTTTCCAGCCCAAAGGACAGGCTGTCAAAGCTAACCCATCTTTAAACATCTGGCAGGTCTCAACTGGTGCTGATACACAAATGCAGGCAGTAGCCTGATGGGAAAAAAGCAGCTCATGGTTCTCATTTACATTTTGGTTTTAGGCAACTTCTCCAACTAAGGGGACACCCAAGCCAGATTTCCTGAAAAAAAAAACCCAACTAATAAGAGCTAAACTGGACTACAGTGAGCCTCTTGGTATTTCAAGTGGTCCCTTGCTTCAGCAAGCACATGATGGCCAAGTAACTGTGGTCCCCTATCTCCTTGCCATTCAGTGGAGCAACCTGCCGCTCAGCCACATTTACAGTGGATCTGTAAATAACTGGCAAAAGCACCTCTCTTCAGAAAGATGCTGTGATCAGTCGTGTCAGGTAATTCTCATTAGCATTAATCAATTCCAGCTCCTTACACTTTTTAGATGAGACAGTGGAGTCTACCTTGTTTTTAAAGGACAAATTACTGTCGGTGGGCAATACATGTAAGTATATAGCAGTAGGAAGTAGGTACAGTACTAAGTATAGGTATAGTAGTAGGAGTAAGGGGAAAAGGCAGGGTATGGAAACTGGAGCATAAGAGAAATACCTGCTGAGCAGGAATGCCAGGTCACAGTGGCGAAGAAGAGCACAGCGAAGGCTGCCCAGGGCTCGCAGAAGTGCTTCATGCCGGGGGTCCAGCTCCCACCCAAGCTGCCACACAGACCAGGTCGCTGTCACTGGCAGCTCTGGTTCAGCAAATCCTTGATCACCTCAGAGAGCCAGTGTGCAGGGCAGAGGGTGGAGCAAAGGAGCTTTCTGCTGCCAGGACACCTTGAACTTTCCTGCCACAACCGGGTGAGGAAAGAGAAGGGCTCCAACCAAAAGAGCTCTAGCCAGAGGTGGATTCCAGCACTGAGGCAGGTGAAGGGCCCCTGAAGGTCAAACCTGGAGGTTTCTCCCCAGGATCTGCTGCAGCTGGAGCAAGGAAAGGCCTCTGGAGCCAGCCCTTCCCAGCAGGGTCCCGGGCAGCTTCTGTCTTCTGAGTCTCCTTTTGGTCCTGTGAAGATGGTCTCATAGAGCTAGACAGGAGCAGAGGATCAGTGTGAGAATTCATCTCCCTATTTGTCTTTGATTTTGCATGTTTGCTGGCTTGACTTCCCCAAAAACTGCCCAGTAGTGATGCTTTTTTGGAATTTTGGAAGGTCTGTGTGGAAGCCTAAAAAAAAAAAAAAAAACCCAAAAAACCGCAGTCTTTGGTCACACTGGTACAGCAGCTGCTGAGTTAACACAGGGTATGGGCATGTTTCCACCGAGAAATGGCATGAAACCAGTGGCTTTGTGTAGGCTACTGGCAGTTACTGCCCTGTAACAATGGCCTTTCCTTAAGGGCCTGTGTTGGGTTCTGGGTTCTCTGCACAGGAGAACTGCTTCTGTTCTCACTCTCTGAGCACAGCTGTGTCACTTCCTCCATCGTCCATGTGCAGTGTGATGCTGGAAAAGATTTTTTTTTTTTTCTTCTCTTGTAGTTATACCACCACCTCTGTGACATGGGCAAAGCCAAGAGATGCTTCTCGCTGGCACAGCTTTATCTGCAGACTGGGAGGGATGCTGGCAAAATGGCAACAGCTAGAGGGCAAGATAAAAACAAGTGCAGCATGTTGCTGCAGTCCCCCATGCTGTTGGCTCTGCTTGCTGCTATCTTTGACCCACCACAATGTTGTTGATAGAGAAAATTTCAGGTATTAGATTGGACAGGAAGGCACTGGGAGAGGTGGGCTTGGTAGGGAGCAGGTTCCTGGTGCTCTTCAGCAGTGGTCACCCACAGCTTTGGGTGCTGACATGAGAACAAGGTTGTCTGGGGCCTGTTTGGGATGTGCAGCTACCCCTTGGGAGGCAAGGGGGAAGGTGTCTAAGGCAACAATTCAGCAATCCTAGGAGGACAGACAGTATCTAAAATTACTTTTTTTTCCCCTCCACACTGCTGAAATCTGCAGGGAGGGGCGTAATAGACTTTTCACAGGAACTGCAGCAAACTGCATGCAATGAGGTGATGTTATGCAAAACTGTGAGGTTAGTTTGGTCTCCCATTGTTTAAGAAAAACCTTGAGGAAAAAAAACACATAGGTTTAGCCCTGCCCAGTGTTTCTGTGGGGTGAACCTGCTTGTTCTCCCTGCTGTCAACCCCCCACCAAAAACACTCTCCTTCCCTCCAGCTGGCAGTATTTCCACAGTGCAGCAGGACACGGGCAACCACAGGTTTTCCCCAGAGAAAGGGCAGGCCAAGCCACAGATGAAGGCAGGTCAGCTGAAGCGGGCACCTTTACCCGCCTTGTCTCCTTGTTTTCATGTCAACACGCTGCTGGGGCTGGAAGAGATAGGGCTGTGCCAGCCAGTCCCCGACAGCTGCCTCCTGCTGCTGCAGGTCTCTGTGGCCCTGTCCTTGGGTTGACACCTGAGGGGTGGCCCAAAGTGTGTGGTGCTCGGCTGGCAGCCAGGCTGGGTGCTTGACCCCAGCAGCCATTGCTCTTGGTCTCAGTAGACATGAGTCATGGCAGGGGAGATGCTGGAAAAACGCCATGAAAGCTCATTTTGCTTGAAATTAACCTAGAGGATAATCCTTCTCTCTGCCTCATTTCAGTGTCTAAGTCCTTTTATGCTGGTTGTCTTTAATTTGTGTTTTCATCTCAGTGCTCTGTTGCATCAAAACTAAAACTTAGCTCTTTACTGAGGAAAGGTACTCCACTTTATTCCAGTTTCACTATTCCCTCCTGAATTTCTCATCCGTCATACCTGATGAAAGTTGACCTGGCAGTTAATTTTCTAAAAATAAGTAGTATAAAATTGTTCTGTGCAGCACAAAGTGTTTGAGGGGAAATGAAAAGACAAAACTGCTCTGCTATTGCATGAATGATTAATTTGTAATGAAATCTCTTCTGAATTTTAACTATTACCTAAATGCTTTTTGTCAGCTTGCAGGTAGATGTGCCCATTTCTAAGGGATGCTGAAAATATTTTGCACAATTAAAAATTTCTTTTGCTTTCCAAAATGTGTTCCCTCTGTGGTTCATAAAAGACCTGCTCCGAAGTCTCCTGAATCAGTGAAGAGGCTGCGCTTGGATTCAGTGAGTTTTGGATCGGATTGGAAATTAAGACTTTGCTTGTTAAGTTCAGACACAATGGGAGCCTTATAAAATCATTTCCTGACGCAGATTTGGATTTGTTTCATTTCTTCTTTGTAACGCATTCATATTTCGGAGCTATGACTGCCCGAAGAACACTAAGTCTCCAAAGCCTTCCCTAGCTTGGTTTCTAGGCACTGCAGGAATGCCTGTCTGCACGGGGGTGCCCTGGCATGCAAGGCACAACTGCAGCACCAGCAGAGATGGGCGATTCCTTTCCTTGGGCTCCCCTTCCCATGCAGGTCTCAAGGCAGGACTCTTTTTATGTGAATTAGGTACATCCCCAGTCCTACCCCTGGAGACTCTTCCAGGGTGTGTGGGGCTGCTGGTCAGCTTTTCATGATGATGATGAAGGAGGAAATACCTACCATTTGGTATATTTTGTGCCACAGAGACTTCGCAGTTAACGTTCTCTGCTGACCAAGGCATTACCCTTGACATGTCACCACCAGGTGTGGCTCTCAAAGTCATTACCTTTATTACACATGTACACACTCACTCTAGATGTATTTTCTGTTTACATAGGCAACATGTTTGTATTTTTAATTCCAAATGAAAGCTGATTGCTGCTTCAATCCTGTTCCATCCCAACAGTGACCAGCATGATAGCAACAGAGCCGCAGCACAGTATTTAACCCAGGGCAAAACACACAGTCCAGAGCAGTGCAGCAGACAGGTACATTATATCTGCGCATATCAGTGATAAGGGGACAAATCCCTTTTTTCTATATGACTCTTGAAGTTGTGTTAACTACACCCCTACTCTCGTTTCAGTGTACCTGAGGTGCTACTCTGTTTAGCTGTTTTGGTAAAAAAGCTAAAAAATTAACATCTCGTGTAGTCACACAAAACCACCTGCATGGTGGAGCTAAGCATGGAGTGATTACAGCTGAGATACCGATCCTAGAGCCACCTACTGCTGCTGGAAGTGGTGACAGCCCAGCTGGAGGAGTTGCATATTTGGAACCCCCCTGAGCTCTGTGTGTTGGCACAATGAAGGTGATGATTAGTTGACAATTCTTAGTTATTATTCACAAGGGCTCTGTACAGCCTTTGAAGTCATGGTGCTAAATACCAAGGACGATGCTTGCACGTGGTCTCTGCTATTGGTGAGACCACAAGAGTGGATCTATCTCCTACACTTGCTTTGTAGGTAGCGGAATCTCCAAGTGCAGCTATAGAAAAGATGCCTGTTGGGAGGGCAGGTCTGTCTGTTAGCAGTCCACTCTGTATTGTGGGCTCCCTCCCAGGTGGCCTTTATAAAGCTCAAAAAAGCTTAAGGGCCTTTATAAAGCCCTCAAAATTGCTTTAAAAAGCTCAAAACCTTAATCCTGATACCAGTATGTATCCATCAGGAAGGGGACAATTTTGTCTGGTATCTTCACTGATGTGAAAAATAACCATCTAAGGTAAACCTACCTGTGAACAGGGAATTTGAGTTTTAAAATGAAGCAAACAGAGGGAAAAAAAAAATCAAAACCACAAGGGTTTTAGTCCTAAATTGAAAGAAAGGTAGTGGGGATCTGCTTTCTGTTGCACAGAGGAAAGCAGCTCTAGCATTTCGAAAAACTCCACAGCCATGCCCTTTGTGTTTTCTAGTCCAGGCTGGGGTTGCTAGTAGACCAATGTTGAGCATGTGGCCCTGCTGTGACCTCATGCTGTCCCTCTAGAGACCTCAGAGAGAAAACCCAAGACTAGCTGCCCAGGCAGCATGGGGCTGATGGAGAAGGGCTGCCTTCAGCTCACCTGGACAGAGGCACTGGCGCCAGCAATGAGCCTGCTGACGGGGCTCCTCTGAACGGCGCCTCATCATCAGCTGTCATCATCTGATCTTTAATAATAAGATTATTATAAAATAATGTTCTTACTTCTACACGCCAGAGGCATGAAATAAGATACACTTTCTGCTTCTCTCCTCTGCCTGAGAAGTGGGGGGAGGGAAGGGCAAAAGAGATGGCTTTATCCCTGCACTCCATGTTCGCTTACTCCTCAGCTAACGGGATGGAGTGGCCAGCGTCATGTGGTTTGCTTTGGCAATGAAGTGTGTGTTGGGGGCTCCTTCTACTCCCCCCGTCCCAACAGCTTGAAGGAAAGTAACTGAGTGTAACCGTGGGACTGAATAAGAGCAGCATAGGAGCAAAACAGAAGCAAATCCTGGTGCCATCAAATGAACACAAGAGCTTTGCCAAAGGGAAGAATGTGCTGCAGGTTCAGAGGTGGGAGTAGTAGCCTGAGAAGCTTGGGTTTTTCTGTTGTGTCAATATACGTCAGTTGAGAACTGAATGATGACTCCTGTTATTTATCATTATAGCACAGGCTGGAAGGCAACGTCCTTCCCTTCCCACACGAGCTTCCCCACACCCCTGCATGGCAGACGTGCAGTCAATGGCAATGACTTCACTTCTGCCTTACCAAGAGAAGTTCCCATTTCTCAGCAGAAAGTGCTGACTTTCATCAGCCTTTACTCTCTTTCTTTGGTAGCACAGATGGAGAAAGCAGAGCTGAAAGCAGTGTTAGGCTTATGGTTGGACTAGATGATCTTCAAGGTCTTTTCCAACCTAGATGATTCTGTGATTCTGTGACCACTGGCAGTGGCTGGTATGGGAGAGGCACGATGCATGCAGGTGGGAGGCCGGGGAGCCCTGTGGCCAGTTCAACTGGAGAGTTGCCGAACAAAATGAATGTTTTAGACCTACCTGTCAAAATTACCTTATAATTTTTAATACCTCCCTTTTGGGCTGCGCAGCTTAAGGCAGCTGGATTTCGGGAAGAGGCAGGAGCCCTCTCGCTTTAGCTGACCTCACAAAGTGGGGCTGCTCTTTGCTTTTCAGTAGAAAAACCTCTGTGCTGAGAAACTCTCTGCTGTGACTCACCTTTCAGCATTGTTCCCTTGGACAAGTGATACCCTTTGGCTCGTTGGGTCAGGGTTACTAGATAGCTCCGAAAAAACACGTCTGAGAAAGCATTTCTCTGAGTGGTACCTTACAATTTACATATAACTGTGCATTTTCATTAGCTTTTCTTTTGAGATAAAACTTCTGAGAGGTGCTAGACTTAATAGTGACCTAGCCAGCCTTATTTGTGGGGGTGAAACCCTGTCTCCTCTGACCTCAGTGGGACCTAAGCCGCTGGTTTTAGGAGGGACCGAATTTCTCTCTGGAGCCCTTGATTTAGCAGCTGAAGCGGGAGAAGGTCTATAAAGCCACTTTTTCCCACAGCATTTGTTATTTCAAGGGGTGAGAATCCAGTTCCCTGTCAGCATTGCCCCAGGCTAGCACAACTCTGCTGACTGAGCCCCTGCGCTCCCAGCCCCCCCTTTGCCGTATAGTTCTGCCCGTCCCCCGGCTGCAGGAAAATCATTAATCTTCCATTGTTTCTCTGTCCTTTCCCAGGCTGCCTTCAGCAAGGAAAAACCAGTACGAAAGAGTGCAGAAGTTTTCCACCTCCCTAGTGACTGATCCTCCATCCAAATGAGTTTTTATGTGTTTATAGCCCCCCGCATACAGCAGGTTTCAAAGGTTCTCGCTCATTTTCGGGTGGCCGAGGCGGTGTGAGCCGGCATGCCCCATCTGTTATTAGTCTCAACAAGCCGCGTGCTGCCACAGGACGGCTCGCACTTGCCACAGACCTGACACGGGGGTTGTGACCGAGCCAGAAAGTGCTGGGTTCAAACCACCCAGGGGTTGTTTCAGGACAGAAGGGGTTTCCCTCCTTTGGTCCAGGCCAGTTCTGACTTTAAAAGAGAAGGTTTGCTGCGCCCGGTGTGAGACAGGACAGCTGGCTGGGGCGCTTCGCTCGCCACCCTCCCCGCCCGACGCGGTGCCCGCAGCCATGCCAAAGCACAACCCAGCTGTCGTCGCCTGACGGACGCCCGGCCAGCCGAGGGGAGAGCTCACCCCTTCCCTGGGGAGAGGGCCTGCCGGACACCGGTGCGGTGGCTGAGAGGTAAACCCGAGTAACGCCTTCTCCAAAGCAACTCACAGCACCGGGATTTACCCTGCCCCAAACCCCGGTGCGTTTTAATGCATCTTAATGCAGGGAAATACTGCCAGAAAATATCGACCTGGGAAAGTGTGGGTGGTTTCTCAATTAACTGTTCTTTTGCCAAAGAAAAAAATTGGCGAGGGGGGTGGGGGTGGTGATAGAGGCATGGCTGGCAGCAGGTGCCTTCGGACAAGCCTCCTGTATCTGTAGGAATGGATGAAGGGCGAGTGCTCTGCCTTCCTCGGAGCAGAGCTGGGAAGGGTTTACTGCCCGGAAAGAGATTTCTCTTTTTATTTTTCATTTTTCCCTCATTCCAAATCAAAACGAAAGTGAGCCTTTGGGGTTTTGTACTGACTGATTACAAAGGAATAGGAGAACCCTGGGCTTGGATGGTTTGAAGCAGTTTAATTAAGATATTTTGAATGTTTGAGTTTTATTCTTTTAATTCTAAGGATTTAATATTTTTTATGGAAGTTAACTGCAGGTTTAGAAATACAAACTGCTTTAAATTATAGTCTCTTCACACTTTTCAGTCTAAAGAAGTTAAGATGGGACATTTTAATGATATTTTAAAATTTTGAAAATCTTTTAAACTTTTTGAAAATCAGAGCTAGGGGATTATTTTACTTTCTTGCACAAGTAGCAGGGGTCTATTGCAGCTTTTCTGTCTTTTTCCTGTGAAAAATATAGTTTACTAAAAAAAGCCCAACCAACTTTAAAGATTATATCCTTACTCAACTATTGGAGCTGGCACATGATATGGTTTTTTTTAACAAGCTACTAGATATCAGATATTATATTTTCATCATCTTAAATCATTTAGTGAATGGGTACAGAAAGACAAGGAAAACTCATAGGACAATTGAGCAAATAGTCTTGTGGCCAGGGTGCTACTTTTAAGACTTTAATATCTTGCAAAGTGCTTCACATTTAAGATAAATCTTTCATATGTTATAAAGAAAATTATTAGAATCCACATTCAAAAAAGTTGCAAGATGAGATTCATGGAGAGAGAGGGTTAAGGACTATTGACTTCTCATCCCTGTCAACAAGTAGAAGTGAGGTCCTAAAGGGATTTTGGTTTTGCTGTTTCTAAAATGTAGATGTTACAAAACTTAATGCATGCAAGAAGTGTATCTACTCGCATGTTTTTCTCTTGGAGAGAATAATTACTGTGTTTGTGCATGCCAATCAGTTAATTTTGTGCAGTAACAACTAAAGGTGATTTGCATGTTCAGGTTACTCTAAGTAAATAATAAGCAGCATATAGACAAAAGGAACTCCTGTGAAATGCATATTTCATATATCTCATTTTGAAAACAGTCCTTTATGGGGAGAAAATGCTTTTTAAATCTCCAAATTTATTTTAATTTAAATAAAATAATCCCATCTACTCCCCATGCCCATATAACATGCTCCAGATATGTTTGCAACGTTGTGTTTTCACTACCAATGTAAGTGATAAAAACCAGGCAGGTTTCTTTCAGCCACCTAATTGCAAGGAGAAATTAATTACTTTTCTTCTCTGTGTTGTGGAAGACAAAGAGAAATAGAGTCCTTCATGAACTCAGCATCCAAAGCCCAAATAAAGGGCTTGAGTGCAGTGTTCTGAAGTGTCTTTGGTCAGAGGACAGGGCAGGGTATCTGCTCATCGTCTGTCCTAGGGGACCAGTGGCTCCCCTCTTTCCCTGTGTCACACACATACTTCAGCATCTATCATTGCTCAGGTGGGATGAAGCCTCATGTGAATTTGAGGAGGCTTTGAGGATGTGAAGAAATCCTTTAAAGGATGTGATGTGCAGCAGTGGGTTAGCTTCCAGCACCTTGACTCAGTGATCCCAATGTTTCTGCAGTGCTTGGCACTTCTGGCACCTCCCTGGGTGAGGAAGACTCTGCTGCTGCCACCAAGGGCCCACGGACACCCAGGTTGGAGGAGGGCAGGCAAAATGGCCTCGGTCTTCCGGAGTGAGGAGATGAGCCTGATGCAGCTTTTCCTGCAGGTGGAGGCTGCCTACTGCTGCGTGGCCGAACTCGGGGAGCTGGGTCTGGTCCAGTTCAGAGATGTGAGTAGTGCCTGTCTGGCACGTTGAGCTGCGGGAGATACACCCTGGGTACGCTTATCTTTCCCTCAAAGTGGGGAAGATGCACCTGCAGGGTGGTCAAAGACCATGGTGAGAACGGAACTTCCCCAAAGCAGATCTGAAAGCTAATCACTGTGTCGAGACCTGCCCCACCCCTGAGTCCCCATCCAGTACTCTGCACACCCTCTGCACAACTTTAGGACAATTCCTTCTACCACCAGAGAACAGGGGGTCTCTCCATGAGAGTCCATCTATGACTCCTGCTGCCACATCAAGGCTGGGTGGAAATGGGCCCAGTATAAGGCCATGATGTCCTTGGCTGTAAGGAAACCCACAGCAGTCTGTAAGATGCAAGGATGTTAGCCGTCCACCCCAAAGGCGTTCATTCTCTGCTGATGTTAAAAATTAGTGCAACAGTGTGCAGCCTCCAGCCCCAGGCTTGTTTTCCCTCATGTTTTTAGCTGAATGTGAATGTCAACAGCTTCCAGAGAAAGTTTGTGAATGAAGTGAGAAGGTGCGAATCCTTGGAGAGGATCCTGCGTAAGTAAACGCTTGTCAAATGCAATCGGCTTTCTGCCAACTGGTGGCATGGGATTTATTTCTTTGTTAAGTGCTCTCACACTGTGGAGCAGAATTAGCAGCAAAATGGTGATGTTTTCATCTGAGCCCCTGGAAATGTTTTGCATGTGTCAGCTAATTACCACTTCACCCCATATGGGCAATAAATTGTTGCCCCTGTTTTGAAAATGGTTAATTGAACTGAAAGGAGGTTAATTAGCTTATGTAAAATCACAAGATAAATCGGGGGCTGGGCAGGAGGCTAATCCAGATAACCTGACTCTTAAACCTGTGCACCAACCATTGGCACATGCTTCCTGTGGCCAAGGGCTTCAGCCTGTGGACAAATCCTTAAAACCTGAGCAGCAGAGTTGGTGGCACCTGGTGTCCCATGGACGTGTGTCCTGTGAGCTCTGCACTCACCCTCCTACAACACCGTGCCAACCATAGCCACTGTGGCAGCACTTGCCATTGCTGGAGCGGAGGAGTGAAACCTGAGCTTGCAGGGGTTTTTTAGCAGTAGCTGGTGACCAGGGTGATGCAGCAGAGATGACTCTGTATCAAAACTTCTGTGTCTTTTCCTTGCAGGTTTTCTGGAAAATGAGATGGAAGACTATGTTGAGACAGTCAAACTGGAAAAGTACCCAGAGACCCCCCTGCCTCGGGAAATGATTGATATGGAGGTACAGAATTTGGAGCAGGCCAAGGAGAGAGAGAAGGGGATGTGCACCGGGCTGTCTGTGTAACGTGCTTGATACAGCCCTCCCCTGCAAGGAAAGACCCAGAAGCTGAGGCTGGCACAGCTCTCGCTGCCTGTGGAGGCGCCCCCCACATTGCTCTCTCATCAGTTACCTTACAGCTGGTCTTACTGCAGGTTCCCAAAGGAGCCCAGTCTTTTTACTTAGCATCCCTTGTGAAACATCCCTCTGGTTCCACATATAAATGGAAAGGGATCACTATCACAGAATGCCCCCATCATCCTGTAGGAGAGAATAAGAAGGGTTTTGGTGATTATCCAGGAGAGCTGATGTTAGAACTTGCTCCACTGCATAAAAACTCCAGGACTGTCTGTTCTGTTGGGAGTATGGTTGCGGTATAGTAATATTGTGACCCGACAAAAATATTTGTGCCTTGCTTTTGGATGTGCAAGGGATGCTTTATTCTAGCCCAGCTAGATGCTAAGTCTACCAATGGGGTAGTTTTTAAATGCTGCACAAATAGGTGGCTAGGAAGAAAAATCTTGCTTTCTGAGGGCTGCAGCTTCATGGTCAAGGTTATTGCCTGGTGTGTTCCTGGACCCACATCCTCACCTAATTTTTGGCCTATGGCTGATGAACCTAAGCTAATGGCCATGTTGTAGGCTGCTTTTGTAGTCATTAGACTGACAGCCAGTCCACCTGGGATCTGAGATATTCTGTGGGGAACCGCAGTGGTGCCAAGGCAGACTGAGACACCTACACCACACACCCACTTACCTGCCTGTGCTTCAGTCAGAACTCTAATGCCAGAAGAGGACAAAGCACCCAGTAGGGATTGTGGCAATGGGAAAATGAGGCATTGACATTGCTGAACATTTTTGTACAAACTCAGTGTTTACTGAAGTGCTCATTGAATATTTCTGTATTCCCCCTTTAAAAAAACAACCATCTGTTGTTTAAGATTTGGTATCAGCTTGGCAAAGGGCCATTGGTCTGCTTCAGAGTTTTTCTGGATGTGCTTGGACCCTAAACAGACAGTGCTGGAGAAGCTTGAAGCTGAGCTGCTTGAAGCCAACCAGAACCAGCAAACGTTGAAGCAGAACTTCCTCGAGCTGACAGAGCTTAAACATCTGCTGAAGAAAACCCAGGACTTCTTTGAGGTGAGAGGCCTCTTTGCTCTTCCATCAGATATGTAGAAGGTTCCTAAAAATACTGACATTGTCATTTGGTTTGTGTTGCTGTTACTGACTCTTAAAATCCAGAGATCTTTACCAAAAGCCAGTAAGATGTTTGCAAAAGCATCTCAGTCGCTTTGGAGCCTGCATCGTTCCACGAGCCAGTGGGGCTCAAGAACTTGGTTCCCAAATCTCTTTGAAAATGTCATTTATGGTTTTCAGTTGCTAAGATACAGTTTATATTTTTTTTTTTTAATTATTTTTTTCCTTTAGTCTGAATCTCTGTGGAAAGCTACCTTTGGAGGAAAAAATGTCAGGAGAAAAATGTGAAAACAGTTTTCAAACTGGCAATGCTGAATAGTTTTTTAAAACTAATGTTTTCCAGGCAGAAACCAATCTGCCGGATGATTTCTTCAGTGAAGACACATCTGGACTGCTGGAGCTGAGAAGCACTCCTGCTGCTGCAGCTGCCAAGCTGGGGTGTGTATTGGTGAGGGTACCCAGCCTGGCCAGGCTTCCCACCTGCCCTGCATTGCTGTGACACTGGGACACTTCCTTTAGCTACTTAGCAGACGTTGCTCGCCAGCCTCTTTGGCGTAGCTTTTTAATGAAGATGAAAGAATGACTGGCCTCTGAAGTTATCATCAAAGCTATGGTCAGGTTATGGGTCAGTGGGACAAATGGACTTTTACTTTGAGGCCACTAATTCCCGTGACCCCTTAGTAGGTATTGACGGAAAATTGTTATCTTACGGCATCTCACCTATGGCTTCTGGACTCAGGCATCTGGCTATCAGCCTGGTCCTCAGGGATGGATGTCTAACCACAGCAAAAAGCCATGGGATTGCTTGCATTGGTCTTTTTCTGCAATAGAAAGTGGCACAGAGGGTGAGGGGTAGGGGAGCAGAAATGCCACCGTGCATATTGCTGATGGTGATTTGGTGGACAGCATAGACTCAGCTTTCCCTTGTGTCTACATCAGCTAGGAGTGGAGAAAGTTGCTGATGGTGTTCTTCCAGGCTAGTGTTTTTAGCTGCTTATGCTGGTATTTCTGAAGTCTTGTTCAACTCTTTTCTGAGCAAAATGTATGCCTGCAGAGGGCTTGCCTTAGTGGGTGTGTATAAGCATGCTATGCTGCATTTCAGAGGTGCAGTCTGGTGCTTTCTGGGACATAGAAAACAGGAGGGAATAAAGATAAACCACCACAAAACTGCTATCTCTTACCTCTGTCATTCAGGCACAATCTGTTTGCGTGACTTTAAGCATGTCTCCGTTCCTCCATTTCTAGCCAGAATTGTCTCTTCTCCTTGTTCTGTTGATCTGGGGAGGACTTACACTGTTTTAAAGAACAACAGGATGAAATCAGTAGATTGAGATAAGAGACAGGCTTGAGCAAGGGGGTCTTTCCTCAAAGTGCCTACAGCAGCAGCAGAGCCCTTGGCTATCACAGCCTAGAAATCAAGAGATTGTAAAATCATGTGTGTTACAGGTCCTAAGAGACTTAGAATGGGATTGTAATTTATTTATCTTTTCGCTCTGCTCAGCTTCACAGCAGGGGTAATAAAGAGGGAAAGGATGATAGCCTTTGAGCGTTTACTGTGGCGAGCCTGCAGGGGAAACATCTACCTGAGGTACACCGAAATGGACACCCCACTGGAGGACCCTGTGACAGTATGTACCGACCTGGTTTGCTTCATGCTGCTCCCTGTGCATCTCTGTGACCTGCAGAAACCAAACTTGTGCCCTGACCGTGCTGCAGCACTGGCTGCCTTGCAGAGCTGGGTGTCTGAAGGCAGCCTGGAGATAAAAGGCAGGAAAGTTTGAGGATGGAAGAAGTTTTTTTGACATTGCTTTCCCTTTTGCCATTATCGAGGTGGCTGCTTTTTCCTGCCTGGTTAAGATGCTTGTGAGCCCCAGCAGGGTGGCTGTGCTGCGGGGACCAGCGGGGGGAGGTGGGCTGCAGCTGTCCTCACCTGGAGCTGGTCACAGAGGGTCGATTCCCTTTGGTGTCTCTGGGGTGAGCCCTGTGCCCCGGCAAACCTCCAGGCCTCTACGTCTCCACTCCCCATTGCTCCTTTCCCCATAACCCAGAGCTGCTGCTCGTGCCTGATCCCTGAAGCAGCACCTAGGGAAAACATTGCTGCTGGAAAACTGGGGCTGGAGGAAGAGAACAACCCAGCAGAGAGGCTGCCCAAAATAACCCAATCACCTTTTCCACATCAGACTCTTTGCTCTGGGTGCATTAAATTCTACTTGAATTGTGTTGCAGAGAGAAGAGGTGAAGAAGAACGTGTTCATTATCTTCTATCAAGGAGAACAACTTAAACAAAAAATCAAGAAGATTTGTGACGGGTAAGGCAGGCCTGTGAGCAAGCCACAGTGACTCCCACAGAAGTGTTTACCTGTCAGCCCAGGCTGGCTGAATTTGGAGCTGGAGATGAGATCTCCAGCTTTTCGGCTGTCAGCTCTGCCACTGAGCGCCCTTCTGCTCCTCAGCTGTGCTGCTCCTAATCACGAAAATTATCCGTCACCTTGGCACTTGGAAATTGAGGTCCTAAATTTTCCAAAGTGACTTAAAGATCTTGGGAGCTTCAGCTGCTAGTTTTTTAACTTGGAATATCTTAAAGGAGACTGTTTTTTAAGAAATATTCAGCACTCTTCCGAAAATCAAGAGCCCTAGCTTGGGTACTGGGAACATGGTAATGCCTGACCTGTTCTCAATCCTTCCTGCATTTCATCATAAAAAGATGATGCTGTAGTTTATTCAACCCTTTCCCAAGGCCTTTTGAGCAGTATCTGTGTAATCAGAGATAGAGCCCAGGAGAGAAACGAAAGCTTCATACAACCTGACTTGTTTCCACCCTATTGAGCATCTTGAAAAGATAATTCAGGTTGAATATTTTGTTACTCTTTCATAACGCTGATGACCGATGGGCTTTGTTGCAGCATAAATCAGATTTGATGAGGGGATCTGTCTGCAGTCACCGAATCCATTTCAGGTATAGTCCTTCGGCCAAGCGGGGCCAGCCAAGCGCCTGCAGGTTGCGGAATGTCTCAGGGAGGGGGTGAGCAATTGCTCCTGCCCGACGCGCACTCAGGGCAGGTCTTTCCTTACATCCTGCCTTTAGTCACAATAAAAGCAGGAAGATCAGTTCACCTGGCTGGGGGAACTGGCTTCAGTCCCATGAAGCAACAAACCCCTGGGGACTATTAGGAATTCCTGGATTAGAAATGGGGCCTTCTGTAGGCAGTGGAGGGCAATGCTCATCCTGAGAGCAACTCGGCGCTCCTGAGCTGGGCATCCCGCTCTATAAAGCAGTCATGGGAGCATGGGCAGCTGGGGGAAGACTCCCAGTTCTCAGTCACTGATTTCTGATCCTGAACCTCAGACATGGAGGGTGTTTTGCCATCGTCACTGTGCAGGATCAGTCTGCTGCTGCCAGTGGTCTTTCAGTGGGTCTCAGTCTTTTTCTGGACTATAATTTCCTGTCTCTGTTCCATTTCTTTGCCTGCTTTTCAGATGCTCCCTTCTGTGCTCATGGGCAGTTGCTGGTGGTGAATGCTTCCCATTGCATTTGCCCCTGTGCTGATGGCCTTGCAAGTTCCCAGGCCACATGTTTAGAGCTGGCTGGGGTTGCCCTCAGAGTGCTGCAAGTGCTTCACTTCGGAGGATTTTTTGTTTTCCCGTATCATTTTACATTTCCTGCAATCAAAAACCCAATACTTTTTTTTTTCTGGGGTGGGAGTAAATGATCAGGCAATACAATGCCTGTCAGCATTTGCCTTATCGGTTGAACCCAGAATCACCCAAACCGGAGGCACAGCCTTCCACAGCGGGGTGCAGCTGGGAGCGTGGGGCCAGGCAGTGCTGGAAGTGTGAGCAGATCTCTGCAGCATGGGGCCATGACGTGCAAAGTAGTTATGAGCTGGTGACACGGATGTAGTGATAGGTTCATAGAAAGGAATTTAGATCGTTTTTTCTCAGCCTCTTATAACCAAAGAAAAACATTCCTAAGACAAATTCACAAATAGTGCACTGGTTTTTGTTTATTGCCAGGTAATCAGGCTACACTTGAAATCATCCTTTATGTTTTTGCTTCCTCCCTTTCAAATTTTTTGCTTGTTAATATGCAGTGTCAGTTTTTTAAATGTATCATTCCCATGACTCTTTAGTGTTCTGTGGGCCAGCAGCCATCCCTGGTACACAGGCCAAGACATTTTGGTCTGGCCCATCTTTAAGGCAGAGTTAACTATACCTAAAGCAGATGGCAGTGTCATTCCAGTCCCAGTAGGACATTCCTGCTTAGCACTAAGTCATCATTCATGACAAGTAAATATCCTGCAAAAATCATGGGACTGGTGTAAGCCAGTCTCCTGCAAGGCAGGCTAAGATTTGTTTGCAGAGCAATGTGCCTCGGGTTACGCTTGTAGTCCCTGCTTGACTCTAATTGGTAACATTAGTCTGCCAATTTCATGAGCATTAAGTCCATGCACAAATTTATTAGTGAAAGGTGTAGAGGGAGCAGGGAGGAGGAAAATGTAAGAATTTTTTTTTTTTCCTCCTTTTCTTGCGGTTGCCTCATTGCTAATGTGAATACTAAACGGGGTTTATCAATGTAAGGATTCCCTGCTGAATTCTCCTGGAGCTTTCAGAGATGTCTGTGCCATTAGGGCAAAGCTGATACTCAGTATGCAAAATGGCTGTTAAAGGATCAAAGCAACACTGCTGCAATAACGTTATTGGAAATGGGGGAACTGTACAGCACGGAGGAATAAGCTTTCAAGTTTGATTAAAAATCCTTATTAAAGATGAACTAAGAGCTGTGAAGAATAAGAAGATGGAAATAATTAGGAAGGGTGAATAACCTCTGGGAGCGAATACCAGGTGTTGAGTGAGGAGAGATTCGATTCTGGGAAGGGAAGTTTAACTGAAGAGTGCATGCTGTCACTACACACAGCTCTGGGCTGATCTCTTGGAGACTGCAGTGTGTTTTGTTCCATTTGCAACTGTCCTCACTTGTGTGTATGCTGGAACTGATTCTGGAGAGCAGGTGGTGATATATTCTGTGCTCAAACAAAGCCAGAACATGATGCTTATCTGTACACAGAGCATGCACAGTTTTGTCTCTTAAAAAGGGATAAACCCCCATGACCCTGTTACATCTTCTTTTAATTCATCTCACGTGCAGAAAGGCAGCCCTTCAGCAACCCTAACTCAGTGCAGCTCCACTGCAGGATGGTGGGAGTGTGTTGCCTTAGGTGGGCAGATCTCCGCTCTGTAAAGAGGAGTGGTCTCTTCCTGCAGACCTGTTGGGGCAATATTGACGGATGACATTCATAACACCCTTGATGTGGCAGGGCTGGCACAAGCACTAGATACAGCTGAACAAACCGAGTAGGAAAAAACGGATCTCTCTTATTTTAGTTACTGCAGCATCTCAGCTCAGTTAAAGCTTGTAGGCGCAGAGCCTTGCAGCAGCACACCTTGTGATCCACAAGGTCCCAGTGGGATCTCCTTATGCCTGCTCTTTGTGCATGAAGTGTACTCTGGGATGCGTTTTGCAGGCAGGACAGGTAGCTGTACACTTTTCAGAGAGACATGCAACTTACTTCTAATTGGTTGTACAGGGTTTGTATCGTGGCTTTAAGACACTGCCGTGTGCTGTACTAGAGTAAGCACCTGTACACTAGTATGACTTGCAGCTGTACTAGAGAAGGTCATGTTGCATACTTTGGATGAAGCAGTACACAGCAATTGCATGGAGATAAGACCTTCACTCGCACAGTAGAAGCCCACATTAGTCTTTATTGTACCACACTAAACAAACCAGCTGAATTTCCCAAATATGCCCTTTGGGGTAAGTTTATAAAAGCATTTATATTGGCCTGGTCGCATCTAAGCTGACATAACAGATACCACTCTCAGGTGTTTAAAAAACTTCACCTATCCTTCCCTTGCTCCCAAGCTGTCTAGCCAGATGGACCAGGAGCCAGGAGCTAGCTATATGGTCAGCTTCCTTTTGTTTTACCCTGGAAATACAGGTGTTTGGGTTTTTTACAGGGTGATGTACTTGCATAGCCTGCACGCAGGACGGGTGTTTGCTCGCTGTGCAACAGTCGTCTCCCAGAGACTGCGAGAGGGTTGTGCAGAGACAAGGATGCAGGATTTTTCCAGCCTCAGTGCAAGAGGGACATCTGTTGGCTACTGCTATCGGGGCTGCCTTTGCCGGGGGATGGGAGGGGGTGGTTTGTGGCTCTCTGTGGTTCAAGCAGCTTTTGGGCATGAGGGAGGTGCCTACATATTAGTGCTGACCACGTATAATACGTACCTCGTAGCACCTGAGACAGGGAGCGTTTTTTTTCAGCCAGAACAGGCGAAGTGATCCTTTTTCTCATGAACAAATAAATGTACCTTTTTGGAGCTTTCTGGGAGACCAGGCACAACTTTGTAGTCTATAAGAAGAGTATACTACCGGGTGAGGAATAAAGTCTGGTTTCTGCACTTTTGAACTGAGAAATAGCCCAGAGGAAGAAAAAGTCAGTCAAATAAACTGTGTTTCTCACTTCTCTCTTACTGAGGCTAGATTTCGTGCCACGGTCTATCCCTGTCCAGAGTCTGCCACCGAGCGCCGAGAAATGCTTGATGGAGTCAACACAAGGATTGAGGATTTAAACACGGTAGGTGACAATGGCTTTACTGGGGTCTGAACCCTGCAAGTGGGGTCTGCCCAGACATTTATCCTGCCTGAAACCCTGTGGCCACGGCCAGATCACAGGCTTGTTTTGGGAGCTGGCCGTGCAGAGCTGTCAGGGGCTGGGGATGAAGCCACCAGCCCAGGAGCAGTCCCCCCGCTGGTTGCAGAGGCCAGTGCTTGTGCTTTGCTCTGCCCATTTTTAGCCCCCAGGAGCTACTGGAGGACAGCAACCATGTGAAAGGCTCAAAAACTACTTGCTGCTGTTGGCTATGCAGAAGTCAGAGGTTTAGACTTCCTGATATGGGGATACAGGGTGGGATCCAAGGTCATCATCAACCAAACTGCACGTTGTCCAAAATGGCTTCATCTAGCTCTTACAGTGTGGCTTCCATCAGCAGCTCACAAAGTTTTTCAGTCTCAACTCTAGTACAACTACACTAGGCTGAGAGAGGACTCTAAAGATTTCTTTTATATTTAAATTAGGTCGTCTTTACCAAGGAGATCTTGGGGCACTTGTCACACTAGCAATTGAAACCCAAGACTGCTGTTACAGCAGTACAAGTCTCCAATCTCTTTACTCAAACATTTAACAGAGCTGAAAATTACAAGTTCAGCTGCTATGGGTACTCAGTCGCTTGTATATCCAGGCACTCTATCAGCACTTCGCACCTTTTGGAAAGACTCCTACCTATGACCTTTGTATTACCACACATGACAGCCAGTGGGTCCTGAAGCAGGAGGGAACTGACACTCTTTGCCTGCGGTGGCCCACCTGACAGTTGACATCCTGCTGTCATTTCCTCTGTGGATGCTGGTGTCTGTCAAGCCTGCACTCGTGTCTGCTTCCAAGCTGACTTTCACTCCTGAGCATCATGGACAGCCAAGCTTCTTCAGTGCTTGTTGACCATCCTAAGATTTATCTCCACTGCTCATTTATGCAGCAGCACTGTGGTGGTGACATGGTGCATGGAGGTGCCACCAGGACCGTGAGCTGTAGCTCAAGCAGTGCAGGCATGCTCGTGGATGTGATGTGCCCCAAGTTTGTGTAAGATGGCAGGGTGGGAGCACATGGTGAGATGTAAGCAGCTCGGTAAGGAGCCAGTCCCTTGATCCAGTAACTCTCAATGGTCTCCTCTACACTTACAGAGGCTCAGGGCCATGTGGGGAGAGTCCTTAGTGAAAAGCACTGTGCACCTGGTGTCAAGGGCTCCTGTGTTCAGACCTGCAGACACTGCCCGCTGGGATACCTCACACGTTCATATGAATCGCTCCCTTTCCGCAACTCTCTTCCACCTGCCTTCCCCAAATAACTGTTGAGTAGATCACGCCACCTATGCCTTCCTATGTTGAGCACTGCCCGTGCTGTGCTTACAGGTGATAACCCAAACCGAGTCCCACCGCCAGCGACTGCTGCATGAGGCAGCAGCCAACTTGTGGTCCTGGGGGATCAAGGTGAAGAAAATCAAGGCCATCTACTACATCCTGAATTGCTGTAACATTGACGTCACCCAGCAGTGTGTCATTGCAGAGATCTGGTTCCCAGTGGCTGATGCTGGCAGGATAAAAAGAGCTCTCCATCAGGGAATGGTAAGAGACCAACATTTTGGGTTCCTGAAACTCTTGCCCAAACTGCACTGTTTTTAAGTTGAGCATATGTTCAGACTGCTGTCTGCTACTGTAACACTGGGTTCCCTTTTCTGTGTTAATTAAAGTCGATTGCATGATTTTTTGGCCTTGGGGAGTTTAAGGTCAGTATTAAATCTTTGCATGTTTGAGATCCACCCACAAGTCAGCAGTCCTGGCAGCTTTCCCTGAACAAATCAATGGCACAGAAAATGGAAAAACCTGGATATTAGAAAAAAGGTTGAGATATAACAATCTTGAGCCCAACTTTCATGTTGTTGCCTGTGCATGTCTGGACACAGATCATGGTGCCATGGGACGAGTTTTTCTCTGCTAGGCACCCTGACTGTATCTGTCCTTGTCATGGGCTTGCAGGAGCGCAGCGGCTCTACTATCACCCCTATCCTTACTGCCGTACACACCAGGATGGCACCACCCACCTTCAACAGAACCAACAAGTTCACAGCTGGATTTCAGAACATCGTGGATGCATATGGTGTGGGCAACTACAGGGAGATGAACCCAGGTGAGAAATGCTCAGCTGCCTGCATCTGGCTTGCTAGAGCCATAATAAAGCCTTTGAGCTCCATCACTATCCCAAAACATGCATTCATTACTAGTTGAGAAATCTGAACCATCTTTTCTGCTGGTAAAAATTGATTCTGTTTGGGGCATAGGCATGGATTTTCTCAGGCAAAGAATTTGGCCATTGGTCTTCAGTGACTGATTATGGCAGGAATAATGAACTACACAGATGGGGAACAAATAGTGAGGTAACAGATCTGAGGAAAAGACCTAAGCTCACAAAGCAAATATAAGTTGTCTCATTGTGCTGAGACAAAACAAGGCCAAAAGGACTTGAAAAAAGTGTGCAACAATGGTAGGGAATCTCAAAGAGACCACAGAAAATGAACAAAAACCTAGAAATGGGGGCCCATGAGAAAGGATTGCATGAACTCAGATTGACAAAAGTGAGAAAACTGAGAAACATGATAGTAAACTTCAAATACATTATTCTGTTGCAAAACAGTATGCAGTTGTCTATGCATGGTGTTTATTATGGTGAGACAAGAAATGAAGGCTAAAATTTCAAGGAAGATGCAGATCATATAACTGGACAATCCTTCTGATGATAAATATAGTTCTACACGAGATCTGACTGCCTGGTGAGTAGGGGAGGGATTGTGGAGGCCTCTGAGGGCAGCAGCTGTGAGGAATGAGCTGGTGGGGTGCATTGCTTCTCTGCTGAGGCCTTTCTGTTTAGGGTGAGCTGATCTTGTCCTTTCCTTCCTGCAGCTCCATACACTATCATTACCTTCCCCTTCTTGTTTGCGGTGATGTTTGGGGATTGTGGCCATGGCGCTGTCATGCTGGGCTTTGCACTCTGGATGGTCGTTAATGAGAAGAGCCTTCTGGCCCAGAAGAGCACTAATGAGGTGAGTACCAGGGAGGAGGTGCACCCTATCAGCATAGGAAAAGGCTCATCATCCCCATTAGATAAAGAGGGCATCCAGCCTCCCAAAGGCTCAGTGGAGATCCTTCAAAGATGTTTGTGAGGCAAAGATTTGGCAAGTAATTCTGTCTACTTCTACAGAGACCTGGACAGACCCAAGGGACCAGAATTTCCTATAAATAATTATATATACATAGATAAGTACAATCATGTCTCCTGCTGGCTGTGGCCTACTGTTTGATGGGATTTCAGATACTTTGGTCACTGGCACTGCTTCTTTCCCTGCAGATCTGGAACACCTTTTTCAGCGGGCGCTACTTGATCCTGCTCATGGGCATATTCTCCATGTACACTGGCTTCATCTACAATGACTGCTTCTCCAAATCGTTCAACATCTTTGGCTCTTCCTGGCATATCATCCCCATGTTTAAAAATAGCACTTGGAAGTAAGTGGTGAAATGTGGGAAACAAGTGAAAACACACCAAACAGAGCACATAGGCTTTGAAAGAAAAGCCCATTGACTGCCTGTTTGGGGAAGGGAAGAACTCCCTGCTGTGGATGCAGTCATGAATGAATCAGAGGTTTTGTCTGACACACAGACAAGCTCACTATTGAAATGGAAATGTAGAGTCTCCGGGAACACGCCTGTTTGTTCAGGCGCTGATGTGCATAAAAATCTGCAGGTGTCCAGGACTGATGCATAGAGAATTATCAGTCTGATAGAGACTGTGTAGGACCCCTTTACACACACACACACACACAAGTGAGCACACAAGCCCAGGATAACAGTTCACAGAAAGGCTGGAGTTGGTGACAGGTGTCACATGGTAGTCCTCAGCACATCTCACATAAATCTACCATAGCTAATGTGGTGAGATTCAGCTGCAAAGGCCATTTCACTTTTTTTTTTTATAGTAAGGATGTGCTTCTGGACAACACAGTGCTGCAGTTGGATCCAGCAGTCCCAGGAGTCTACTCTGGAAATCCATATCCATTTGGAATAGATCCGGTAATTAAATTAAATTGCTCTAAGATAATTTGTATTTCAATGCTGTTTCTACGTATCAGGTACATAAGTAGCTCCCTACTCTTCTCCTGAAGCCATGCTCTTCACTTCTTGCTCTTAGCCTGTTCTTTATGTAGTCATCGTGATGCTTTTCTTTAGCAATCAAGGATATATATTCCTGACAGTTTTGCACAGGCAGCAGCAAAATGGTAAGGAAGGAACTCTGATTTCACTGGAGAGTGGTCCTGTGCTGCAGTCTCTGCTCTGTCCTCAGGCTGCTGGACTCACCTTCCTTGCTTGAGTACTTAACCCATTCTAGAGCGATGTCACAAGTTTGAGGGCAAAGTCCTAATTTCTATGCAGTGTATTTATTGCATGAAGTGTGAAGTAAATGGATTCACGTTTTCTTCTGTGTCCTATTTCCCTTTTCTTACCGTTCTCTTTGTCACGTACTGAAATGCAGTTGTTGCCATCAAGCTTTCCTGTTTCAATCTTCATATCAGCCATTTAACCTCTGTTCTGCTGGATGCGCTCTCATTTCAGTTGATCACACAGAGAAACACTGTCTTTCCCTGGTTTGCAGAGACATTGACCTTGTAGCACGTTTGTCACAAACCCAGCTCTAAAGATCTGTCCGGGATGTAGGCAGTCCAGCTCAGGAAGCCACGACAGAAGAACCTGAATTTTCTGTGCATTGCCCTGACACATCCCTAACTTAGGTTAACCTAGCCTAGCCCCTCTTCCATCCTGCTGCTGCCTGCTTGAGGGGCCGGGACCCCTGTCTGGGAGCAAGGAACAGCTGAACAAGTGCTGTCAGGGAAGGGGTGGACTGGAAAGCACCAGCCCCTGTGGAAATTATCAGTGTTGTCAGCCCAGAAGGATGGATGGTTCTTCATATTTTGCATTTGGCTGATGTATATCTTGGATAAGGAAGAGTCACCCTGAGCTGAGGAAGATAGGCAGTCTCTTCCATAGCCATAGAAGAGGCAAAGCATGTCAGACAAAGGCACAAAAGCTAATGTTTTGCCTTGCAAATAATCCTGTCTTCCCTCCTTTCTGTGCAGGTACTATACATAATATCTGAAAGAGGTATCTACTTACCATCTTTGGGGTCAGACGACTTTGGGGTTTAGGAAGTTTTGGAAGACAGGAGAAGGAATCCCAGAGCTCTGTGGCATAGAAAAGGCAGGACTGAGAAGAGGCATATGGTCACCATCCTAACACAACTGAAAAGTTACTGCAGAGAGGCAGGAGATAAACTGATCTCCATGGCCAAAGAGCCAGAATGAGTTGGTTTTCCTTCAAACAAAAAGTTTGAACATGCTCTGCCCTCATTACTTCTCTGGTGAAGTTAGAACAAATTTCCATAGCAGCGGAAGAGATTTTCTCATGTCTTTCCACCTCTGCCTAGGGGCAAAGAATGACACTGGAAAGATCTAGTTCCACTACCAGCCTTTGCATCGGTTTCTGGGGGACTGAAGCAAAGTCACTGCATCATTTTAAATCCCTGTTATTTCCCCTGTTAAGTGAGGATAATATTTTATACCTTTTAGATGAGAAGCTTGGCAGAGTGAAAAGTATTATAAGGAACACCTAGATTTCTGTTGCTTGTTATCTTCTTACTAGAACTGGTAGGAGTAAATTGTTGGTGTCAGAGCAACAAACTTCCACAAATCTGTTACTGATCAAACACCTGAAAATCTTAGTCTCGGTCTCTCTCTGCTCCTTTCCCCAAAGATCTGGAATGTTGCATCGAACAAACTGACTTTCCTGAACTCCTACAAAATGAAGATGTCGGTTGTCATAGGGATTGTGCACATGATTTTTGGGGTGGTACTCAGTCTCTTCAACCACATGTAAGTTCGTTTCACCAAGCCCGTTCCTGCAGCACACAAGTCCTCACTGCTAAACTAGTGTTCTTCATTCAGAGAAAGCCTCACATCTCAGACTGATGGCTTGAATTTTTTCCTTTCCCCAGGGTGAGTAGAAATGTCCTGTGCACTGACTAATTCTAACCACTGTAGGTACAGAGTGATGAGTCCAAAGGCTGGAATGATGGCCATCACATTGCAGATATTCCCTTGGATAAACTCTTTTTCACTTTCTTTCTTATATTCTTGATTCTGCAGAAATAATGAAGTACGTTAAATTAAATATATATAGCACCTCCCACTATTGATAACTTTTGTCTTTTATTTAAATCCAAAGCACAATGAAATCTTGCACAATGTCTGTGCATGCATTTCACCTGAGTTAGTGAGTCTTTGGTCAGGATCTGTGGGTGTGCGTGTCTATAGCTCTGCCTCTGTATTTTGGAACAAAAAATAAGAAATAGTGTCAGAGTGAAGAGCCTGGCTCTACTCTCTTGAAAGACTCTCCAAAGTGTGTAGTGACCTTCAAGGATGGAAAGTCTTTGCAGAGAACAGAGAGGACTGCCCCTGTAGAACTGATTCTACACCCGGTTCTGACCTTCCTCAGCGCTTAACTTTGTAAATTAGCCATTTTTTGAAAATCATCTTTTATTTCACTGTAGTAATCTTTTGAGGTGCTGAGATTCTGGTGGGTCAAGCACAAAATCCTGAAGAGAATCAGTATGATGACAAAGCTTTGTGTTTAAATAATGGTTTTCATTGATAAAGACTCCAATTACAGACTTCTTTCTTGGCTCCTGGTAGTTGTATGTTTCTTAGATCATTTTCCAAAGACTGAGTAGTGTACAGTACTGCCATACTTGGGTGCAATTTTGTATTAATACCTAGTGTATTAATTGTAGTTATCTTTCCTGATTCTTTCCAGCTACTTCAAGAAATACATAAACATTATCCTTCAGTTCATTCCAGAGATGATTTTTATTGTCTCTCTTTTTGGCTACCTGGTCTTCATGATTATTTTCAAATGGTGTCATTTTGATGTCCACTCATCCCAGAGTGCACCAAGCATCCTCATCCACTTCATCAATATGTTTCTGTTCAATTACGGTGACACTTCAAATGCTCCATTATATCTGCATCAGGTACGGATCAAGCAGCTCGAATCCACTGTAGCTGGTTTTGGATTCACAGTGGGTATTGTGGAGAGTGGGCATAAAAATGGGGAACCAGCTCAGAAGCACAGTCACAAGAGCCAATCACATAAGAGAAGTTTGTTCTGGTATTCGTGGTGGCCTTGTAGACAGGTAGGACAGAGAAGCTATCAGTCAGTGATGCAGAAGAAACCTCATTCTTAGTGTCATCCTTACAAGAATGATGATGCAGATAATTTCAGATTTTTTCAGATAATTTCAGATACTTTCGGGGAAAAAAGAAAGAAGGGTGATTAGAGATGCAAAGCTGGGTATTGCAGATGTGCTGTTCTGAAGTCTGGGCACAATGCTAGAGACAAAGCAAGCCTCTCCTTTCCTTGATAATTTCTTATTTCTTCTTTGGAAAACATGAAAACTTTATATTTTCAACTAAAAAATAGAAGTAGCTAGTAGATTTTCTGCCAGCTTTTTGTCAGAAATATCTCCTATGGGGAGTTCAATTAAAATACCAAAAGAAAAAAAACCTCCGATACAAGAAAACTTCTTTTAAAGTAATATCTATTTATTTGCTCAGAACATGGATTAGTTTTTTTCTTGCTAGATTTTACATCAGCAGCATCAGTGAAGAATCTGTAAGCAAATGCTGCCTCCAGTCCCATGTATGCATCTAAATCTGTGCAGTTGCACACTCGGGCACTTCAGTGTGAGCTCAGTTTTAGTGCTGCTGGTGAGTCACAGTAGAGCCCTGATCAGTTCCAAGTAACTGCATGGAGGCTGCAAGGGAGTTTGGGAACAGACAGTTTTCCCAGCCCTCAAAAAAACTTTAGATAACATTTTGCTTTGTAACAACCCAAAAATTTCCAAGATGGTATTTTTTTTTCTAATATTCCTATCCCCCTACCCCATCAGTAACTGTCTGTGTCATCCACCTAGGTAGTCTGAATGCAAAGATTATATGAGACCAACCACAAGGTCATCAGAGATCTAAGCCAGCTTTTAAAAAAAAAAGCAAAAATTTGTAGTTTGGGGTTTTCTTTGTTTGTTTTTCTTGTGTTTTTGTGGGGGTTTTGGGGTTTTTTTGGTTGGTTTTTGTTTGTTTTGGTTTTTTTTTTTTAAGTACAAGCAGTTACATTAGGACAGCAATGAGTGACATACTGCAACAAGAACACCCTGTACCATGTTATCGAACCTAAGGTATGGGGATTCAATCCCCTTCCAGAACTGCATATGTAGAGCAAACCCTGGATTCCCTGCTTTCTAGGGAAGACTTTAATGACTTGGCTCTTACTGCAACATTTTTAAATTGATTGAAGTAAAGCAGACTGACTGGCTACCCAGCAGTTAGGACATTCACTTGGGACACTGGAGAGGCAGGTTCAAGTCAGTAACATTGGGGTTTGGCAAATTAACCCTTTCCAACATGAAAGTGTTTCATCTCTGAGTCTCCAACTATCTCTAGCTGGCAGTGCTTTCTGGAGCCTTAAGCAGTACACATTTATTTTCATGTCCTTACAAGCAGAGGAGAATCAACCAATACAGGGAGCATATGAGTATAACTATTGTATTAAAAAAAAAAAAAAAAAAAAAAAAAAAAGAATCAGGTTTCTAACCATAAATGTAGTTGGCTAAAGGAAGTCAAGTAACTTTTTGCTATTCTTATTGTTTTGTCTTTTAGAAAGAAGTGCAGAGTTTCTTGGTCATATTTGCTCTGATTGCTGTTCCCTGGATGCTCCTGATTAAACCTTTCATCCTCCGAGCCAACCACCAGAAAGCACAGCGCATGGTAAGGGATGTGGATCAGGCAAGGGGGATTCAGCACAGCAAAGGCAAAACTGAGCAGACAGACCCCAAAACCTGTGTGCAGTGATCTAATTCTGCTATTCTCTGATCTCAGAGTTTCTCCAGTGATTTCAACTTCTGCTTTACAGCACACGTGCCAAGAGCATGTGTATATTTGTCTGAGCCATCAAAATGGGAAGCAGGATCTTTGCTTTCAAAGCCATACAGTACTTGTTGGGAGAGGAGTTCAGCTGACACCAAGCTCTTTCAAGTGTCATACCCAAAACCAGAGAGGGTTTAGAGAGACTGAAGTGCTGGTAAAGCCAAGACATGGCAAAGACCTCAGTTGACAGTCCACAGTCACCACTGACTACTGGTTGGCTGCTCTGTAGGAATAGGGCATCTGCAATACTCCTGGCCTTGGAGAAGAGAGGCTTGATTTAAAAGCTGTTGCCTGCTTTCTAGCTTAAGTGATTGCCTTCACATTAACAGAGCCATCCTTCCCGTGGGCTCTGTGGTTTGCCCAGCTCTTCAGCACGTAACTGCAGCAGCTGCAGTTTCCCAGTTGTTCATTAATTCTCACTTTTATTACACTAACAGGACTTTACTTGTCTGTCAGGATTTACTTCTCTTTATAGTCAGAGTTAGAGCCTGGAGTACCTTTTATAGGGCACAGATGTTTCTATTAGAAGAAAGAGATGCTGGTTGTGCTGTGTGACCTTTTCCAACCCAGTCACTTCTGACCTATAACTGAAAGCCAGGTCCCTGGGAGACCTTTGTGGCCCTGCCTCTGCACTATAATTTCTCATTTTGTCATTCTTCTGGGATTTAGATGAAAGCTTGACATAGCTGACTCCATCTCCTGCTCTTATGCTAGTAACATCTGACAGCTTTTCCCCACCTCCTATTTTGCCCCAGTATTTCTGTTCCTAATATTCATATGTTAGCTGTCTGAGCACATCTTACATTTACCCAGATTTATATGTTTGCAACAAAGTCTGTTCTCTATGCTGACATTCAGGTAAAGCAAAGATAAAGTGGGTGTGACAATGATTACTGCTGCAATAGGAAACAATACGTTATCATGAGACCTTGCCCATGAAACCTGCTGAAAGCTATAAAGAGTGACAGGACAAAACCTGACAGAAGCTGTGAGGTCCGTATTTGGTTATACTGTATAATAGGAGTGTTATAGGCCTGTAATGTAGGGCTATTCTTATGCTGTGCTGTCATTTCTGAAGAGAGGCTCAGATCAGGTTGTTCAGGCCTCTAGAAAAGCCTTGTAAAGAATGATTATGGAGAGAAGATGCGTTGCCATGAAGTTTTTGTCAATTTAAAATTAATCAAGAGATCTGAATTGTATTTGTATCCCAGGAACTGTGTGACCTTCATCAAGTCACCTGATCCTTTCAGGCTCCATTTGCCTTTCATTTGATGCTAATTCTTTTCATTTACACCCGTCTAATTGAGATCGTCAGCTTTAATGTGCCTCAGTTTTCTCATTTGCAAAAAGTGATGGATCTTCTCACGGTGGGCATAAAGGGTACATTGTGAGACTATAAACTAGCTCCAAATTAGTTGGAATCACTGGAAAATGCCCTAGGATGGAAAATATTTAAGTTTTATTAGCCATTCAGCAGGAGTACTCAATTTCTGTGATACATGATGACTCACTATTGTTGAAATTGTCCTCATGTTCATGATACAGTCCTTTATATGTTACCCATCATGAGGTTATTGATGGAGTTCTGTGCCATGGTCTGTTTCATTTTGGTATCAACCTGTAGTATGGCACAAAGGACATATTCCAATTTGTTTCTAAAAGATTCAGTCTCAAGCCATCTCAGGAGACCCTGAAGGTGAAAATGATGTCGATGTCCCAGAGACCAATCACTCAAAGAAAGCTTCCCAGGGAGACCACAGTGGTGGCCATGGAGGACATGAGGAAGATGATGAAGAGGTAAGAAAGTGTGGGCCAAAAATTATTCAGGCAGACACAATAGTAGAAGACACAAAGTGAAGCAGAAGGCTTTTTACATGGTTGCCAGCCCTTCTTTTTAACAAGATACCAAGACACACTGTTGCAACAGTTTGTTTCCAAGCAGAGTAAGGTTTGAATTTTCATAGTATGAATTCCTCTTCGGTATTTCCTGGTGAGGGAACACAATCTTACAAACCTCGAGCCTTTATTTCCCCAGAGTGTGTTGTTTCACTTTCACATTGCACCCAGAGAAGATCAAGACTTCCCCAAGATTCAGTGAGTTTTTCTTTCTTTAAATTGCAAAGGAACATTGAAAACTTGGCAGCCTACAGTGTTGGCTAGGGAGAAAAGTCTTCCTTTGGCAGATATTGTCAAGGGCTTCTGCAGTATGCAGCAACACAGTTAAAAAAGTGACAAACGTGTTTGTAGCAGTTGGGAGTACCCAACACCCAATTGAGTGTGAATATGGCTGACTGTTTCCAGTCACAGGGAATCTTCACGTCTTTGAAGATATGTTTATTCAGTGATATCTCCCAAAACACGTATGCCAATGGGCTTTATGTAAGAATATTTCTCTCTACAAGAAATCACAAAGATTGGTAGCAATTGGTTTGCCAGCTTATGCCAGATGTGAAATTGTAAAACTGGAATATGAACTGATTCCTGAGCATTTGCTTTTCACTGGAATTTTGTTTTTCCAGGGAGATTGTATGGGAAGATGATAGAGAACTGACAGTTTTCAAAGCAGTCTTTTTATCTGGGATCTATCTGTGTGTTGCTCAGAACATATCAAGGAAAAGGGAGGAGTGTGAAGAGCCTTCGGTGGAGTGTAGCTCTGTTAACCAGGAAGCCCTGAATTAAGAACTAATAAAACACGTTTGGTTTTATGTTGTTTCAGTTCAACTTTGGAGACACGTTTGTCCATCAAGCTATCCATACCATTGAATATTGCCTTGGCTGCATCTCCAACACAGCATCCTACTTGCGGCTCTGGGCACTGAGCTTAGCCCATGCACGTGAGTGACTGGCTACCTGTTAGTTACTTCACCAGCAACACCATGCTGATCGCTGCTTCTCCCGCGTTTGATTAGTGCTCCAAAGTTCTCCATTAAATCAGACTTCTCCTTGTGGATGTTTGTGTCTTGGAATGTTTTGCTTCAGGTCAGATCAATCCAAGCGTTCTGTGGTGGCCATCTCAGTTTTATGTCGTGATCCCTGGCAGCTCTATATGAGGCAGCTCCTGACTGCATTTTCTGGCTGGGGCCCCTTTCCCACACTGCCCTGTAAGCCCCCCTCCGGAACAGTCCTCATGGTGGGAGGTGCAGTCCAAATGGGTAGTCCAGTCCATGGAGGTAAAGGCAGTATGGGAACCATGGCTTCATTTCCCCAGAGACACTTGCTATAGCCTTAGGTCATGCCGGTGAATGTCAAAACGACTTGCAACAGTTATTTTGATTTGGTTCAGCAAACTAGAAAGAAAAGTTTTGGTTCAAGAACTCCTGGAATTTGTCATTTTCACTGGGATTTTTCCCAGCAACATTTAGTGGAACTTCACATTCCATGAGAAATGTACAGCATTTCAATGTCTTTTGTCTTGATTTAAGATAAAAACAAATGTTCAAATACTAGAAATTGCCTCAGGGTGAAACTTCAGATTTTCAGCAACTCTAATTTTTATGAAAAGTTTTTTATTAATATTGCTGTATTGCCTCTGGCTAGGAGTTGTGCCTGCCCTAAATAATTTGGCACACAAAGAAGGAAAACAAAACATGGGGTGTGCCATGGATTGACAGGGGTGAGCTGTACATCTTGGCACAGAAACGAGCTTAGTAGGAGATGAGTGGAAGCTAATACACATTAGATTTACATGGAGGACAGTTATCTAAATAAAAAAAAAAAAAAAGTCAACTGAAAAGTTTAGCTAAAGGCAGTCCTATGTGTTATGTCAGAATTCTGCCTGGAAAACCACCGTATTCATTTGCAGCCTTACAAACCGGCATTTGCAGGAGTATTTTTCCTGAAGGCAAATTGCTTTCGGGAAAATTTGCAAATTCCAAAGAGGAAAATTGCTCAGCCCTGAATCTATCCTGTGTGACTGGGGTATTCAAGAATATGTTATTGAGCTGACAGGACAAGTCAGATATACCAGTGTTGTGAATGTTGATATAAACCTGTGCAGGAAAACAAACAAACAAACAAACAAACCAAAACAAAACTTTAAGAGCATGCAGGCAACCAAAATGCTAATACAGCCTGCCTTGGGTGGAACCAACTGGTTGTCCTTTTTTTTTCCCAACACAGCTTCTCCATGACACCCTAAGAGAAGTACTTGGGAGAAAAAAAAATGGGAATTACATGTCTCCTGTGGGTCTTAGCTAGCATCAATCAGTACAGCTTGTAACCTAATCTACACATGTATTGACTATGTCAATCGATCATGTTCACTGGTATTTAACAGCAGGCAGTCCTAGAAGGCTCCACATACTGCCACCCTGCCATATTAAAGAGGTGCAAATTAAACTGACAGCTGTCTCATGCCAGGGTAACAGCAGTCTTGGTAGTGTGGTTGCATGGATTTATGATGCAAAGCCAAGCCAAAACAGCACCATCGGCTTCTAACACAGTGAGAGGAGCAATGGAAAATAATCTGCATCCACTTTCCTCCCCCAGTCATGAAGAGACAGGGTGGCCATATATGATTACTGTCATGCACGTTTTACTGTCATGCACATGATTACTGACATGTACACTGTATCCTAGGCCAACTCATCTAACTGGGAAAAATGGGTGAGCTGCCAGACTGTGCACTGTGCCTGTCCACAGCTGTTGCTCAGCACTGTTTTCCCTTTATTTCCTTTTGCAGAACTGTCAGAGGTCCTTTGGACCATGGTGATGCACAACGGGTTCAACAGCAGCAGCTGGGCAGGCCTCATTGTCATCTTCATCATCTTTGCGGCATTTGCAGTGCTGACAGTAGCCATCCTGCTTGTCATGGAGGGGCTCTCAGCCTTTCTTCACGCCTTGCGTCTGCACTGGTAGGTGCTGTGGTCTTTTGGAGCTTTTCCTGGCACAATCTTTGGGAGGGATCAGGCTGTGGAAACAGGTGGCCGCATCAGCCGGTGTTAGATGTACTGTGTTAGTACCCATGCATCAGGACATCAGTCCCCCTTGGCAAATGAAGCGAGGGAGACTCCTCCAAAGGGATGAGAGCTCCCGGCTCCATCTCTGGGCTGCTCCCTGGAGCAACCTGCCCGTTCTCCTGAGCCTGTGGTGGCTGTGGGCATGTGTGGTAAACGGCAGTTCTGCCCTGGTAAACACGCAGAGCCACCAAGGCCACCTTGGCCTTCACTATAAGGTCTGAAGGCACCACAACCAACCACTAGTTGTGTATCTCCCCCAGGGTTACCATCAAACAAGACAGCTGGGGCTACCTGTGGCAGCAAGAGTTCAGCCAGGGCTGCAAACCTGGGTCAGCACTTGTGCCATTAGCCTGGGTTGAGCTCCAGGCTGGTTTGGCTTTGTGGCAAAGCTGTTTCAAGTTAGCTCGTGTCTGCCTTAACTAGACATCAGTCCAGGCAAGGACAGCACTGCACACACACCATCAGGCTAGTATATAAATCAAAACCAAGGTAGAAAATCACCCCTAACCACAACTCGGCATCCTGCCTGAGCACTGAAGCTGTGGCCTTTTTCACCATGTAGCATCCCATCACAAACCAAACGCTGTCAAGGCAAACTGTGGTGCAGTTGCTTGTCATTGTGCAGGGACAGGGAGATGTCTGTCTCCCACCAGAGTGTGCAGCCAGCAGGCAGTTATCCCAGCTCTCAGAGCTGTTAGAAGCAGTTTAGCACACAGGCAAGGTCCTGTTGACTGATCTCAGGAGGAGCATTTCCAGACTGACTGATAGAAAGTCAAAGCTGATACATGCCGGTTCGCTCCCTGGACAGCCTGTGACTCACTGCTGGCTCCAGAAGGAGCCTATGTTCCGAGCTCAGAGGCCACCATCTCTCATGTCCTCCCTTTTCTGGTGGGTGGCATGTTTCAGCCTCTCAGCTGGTAGTAGGTCCTGCCTCAGGGCATCACTGACACCCCTCTCTGCTCCTCCCTAGGGTGGAGTTCCAGAACAAGTTCTACGTGGGAGCTGGGTACAAATTTTCTCCCTTCTCCTTCAAGCACATAATTGATGGCACCGCAGAAGAATGAAGCCACTGCATTGGTGCTTTACTCCTCCAACAAGGCTCTATTTTCTTGTGATCACTCACAGAGTAGGGTATATGGGATAAAACAGAATGGGATGTGGCCCTTGAAAGAAGAGCAGCTGGAGATTAAAATATCCTAGCTGCCTTCACATATACTGCTCTATCAACTGAGGACTGAACTATGTTGACCAGGCTGGTGGGACCCTTGGCTGAGTCTCTCCACTGATGTCTTTGCCAAGTACCTGGTCCTCAGCACTTGATCGGGTCAGCTGTCTGCTGCTTGGTTGAAAAGAGGAGATGCAGCTTTTGAATTAAATTGGTTATTAATAATCAACTCGCGTGTGTTTTGCTCCATTTACTGCCTTGTCTTTGTGGCATATTTCTTTACGAGGAAAATATGTTTCGGCTGTTTTTTCAAGCTGTGGTTGATCATATGACAATAATTAAGTCCCTTACAAGATTGCAGCCCTTCGTTTAGCACACAATGCAAACCAGCTCAAAGACAGATCACATTGCAGGCTTGCAATTTTCTACATGCTTTACTACAACAACCCTTTTTATATCTGATTTTCTCCAGGGCTTTACAGCACTGGATTATAGGCGTTTGCACACGTCATCACTTAACAAAAGTGTTAGTTTTGAGCTGTGTAAACAAGAGAGTGTGCCAGTTTCCACATTGGCAGCCAATTTATTTCTCTCTATTGACTTGTTTCTTGCTGGAGACTTAAGATGACTCCCCCTGTGCTGTATTTTTCAAGATGGGTTGTTAAAGCAGACTGTGTAGAAATGCTAATAGCTAGTGAACAGAAAAAACAGAGGAATCAAAACTGTTGAGATAATTTAAAATATTGATGTACTGTGATTTTCCTAAACATTAATGAATTATGAATCTTTCAAACTGAATAATGTTAATCATAAAAGGGTTGGGGTTTTTTTACCAGGCTGGATGTAAATTCCCAACACAGCACACCAATGGATTTAGAGGTGGCAGTGCTCCCTTCCATGGTGTGTGACCAAACAAGACTTATTTTTAAACTTCACAGCCCTGATACCCAGCTCCACTGAAAAAAACCTACCTGGGAGTGTTCCTAGCAGGACACAGAGTGGAGTAGTCACAATGGGCCATGACTCTGTAGTAGTCAGGCTTGAGAACCACCTTCCTGCTACAGTTTCCCAGGAGAAAATACAACCCCAGGCAAAGCAATTGTTCCACTTTTTCCCTTGTGGTCTCAAGAAGCCATACTGGCATTGAGCACTGATTACCAACAGAGCCATAAGCCTTTTTCCTTTTAACAACAGCTTGGGTTTGAAGCAGCAGCTGGAGCTGAGAAGATGTGGGCACTGGAGTGTGTCCATGACCCATGTGTGGCCTTGTGCCACCAGTTCTTCAGGCATGGTAACCTATGGTACAGACAAAAAACACATGGACATGAATGCAGCTGGTGTCACAGTTTCTCAGCATATGCACATCACCTTTGTTTCTTCTTTCTAGCCTATTTTTAAAATTCCTGTTCAGGAGAAAGCTGTCTTGAATCAAGAAAAGCCAAACTAGTTTGATGCATTACCAAACGCAAACAGTTTTCTTTATGAAACAGTGGGCGGATTTTCTGCACAAACACATATTTCATCTTTATTCCACCCTTCCATATGATTGCAATGTAACTGAGAAGGTGATTACCTGAAACAGATATCTGTTCCTTTCAGAGCTTCTTGGTGTTTTGCTTTTTGTCTGAGGTTTACATTCTAAGCAAGAAAAACAAGTTATCCTGTGAATACTGCAGGTGACAACATGGTCTGTTGTTTACTGTACCAAACAGTGATTCAAACATTTGGCTTAATTCCGTATGCAGTTCTCCTTTTCTGTGCGCAACTGAATAATGTAGTTGTGAATTTGTGATATGGGGACAGCACTTCCCTACTCCACAGGAGTACCAAGCTCACTTATCATCAAGGAGCATTCAGATGAAATACTGCTGAGAGGCAGGGTTGTTCTTACACACTTTGAGGAGAGCCCTAGATTTCATTTGGATTGTTTTAAAGACATTTAAAAATCCAGAAATGTTCCAGAGTGGCTTGTTTTTAAACGGGTTTCCTGCAGAAGATGAGGGGAATTTTGGAGCAGAGCAGTGACTGTCTGTTCCCCTGTACAGCTGCTGAGCTGAATGGGACCAAGCTTTCTAGCTGGTGCTGTGAATGTGGCGATCAGATGTGGTCAGATCCAGCAGAGACCACTGTTACAGACTAGGAGACCTTGGTCCAACACCCTAGTCTCTTTAACTGGGCTTTACCCATTGCTGGAGGAGATGTGACTTGTAATTAACCTGACTGAGAACTCTTTCCAAGTCAGGACCTCAGCATGCCCCTCTGGGGTGGACTTGGGATCAGTCCCTATGGAGCAATGGGTGCTTCTGGATCCAAAGCTCATGCCATTGCTTGCAAGGTGTTTGTTTCTGAGAGGTGATGACATAAGTTATATCATTTTGTAGGAAATTAATGTAAAAATGAATGACCGTGTAGGAAGGGAAAGGGATAACAAAGTCAATCAAACTGGTTTCAGTCACTCACACTCACACTCATCTCCTGGATTTTTTATTCCTTCTCACAAGACCCACTGCTGTGTGTGGGCCAGACCCTCCCTCCAGGATGGCTTTGATGACATGGAGGATGAGGAAAGCCAGATATTGAGTTCTTGTCCAGTCTCTTGGTCCTCTGGACTGATGATGATGAACTGGGTTTTGGACTCAACTTTCATAACCTAAGGATTCAACACTTTCTTGGAACTCAGCCTCGGGATCCTGCAGCAAACATCACTTTCCTTAGTGTTCGTGTGATGTCTCTCTGTCATGGCCTTGGCCAGCATGGAGACCTTTCTTCTCACCCTCACTCTCTTGTTTCTTCTGGAACTTTCACACATGGAGACATTTCCATCCATGCTTTGCTCTGATCAGTCTTTTCATTTCCCTCTCAAATAATTAAAATATCATGAGATGGTTAAAAAAAGCAATAGCCATAGCAACCCTTTGTTAAATTCCAAACACCTGGGCCTGAAAGAACATCTCTGTGACTGAGAATTTCACTGGTATTTTGGTCATTTTTTCCCTTCTGTGCTGGGAAGCTGGAATGCCAAAACATCTGTACCCGTCTGTGATTGCACGCACGCTGTCTGGGTTTTTGCAATGAAAATATAATGGTACGAATCTGGCAGCCTGGAACATGCATCTAGTTCAGCAGATGCCAATAATGGCTGTAGCTGAATATTAGATATTATTAAGAGGAAAATAAGACTCTGAAATAGCATATGTTGGCTGGTAACAAATGTCTTCCTGATGCTTGGAAGCATGAGATTCAGCATGGGAGTTACGTGCTTCGATAAATCTATTGCAACATCACCGCCAGCTCAGTGTACATATTTCAGAAGAGGACTTTGGGAATCCTCATGGAAGGGAGAGACAAAAACCATCAACACACTTGAGTAGCAAATGTTGACATATACACTCCTAGTCAAGAGCACATACCTATTGTAGGTCAGATTCACTGGCAAACCCAACCCATAGCACAGAGATTTGTTGCATGGTAAGGTCAGGATCACTGCAGCGGTTTAAGCTGTGAATTTAAGGGTTTAAGCCCTGCAGTTCAGTACTCAGTCAGGAAATTTAGAAGGATGAAGCAAATGAACAGGCCCCATATTTTCATGGTGACAGCAACTGAGTTGGCTTCCCCTGGCTTGAGGGGGGCTGTTGGCTGCAAGCACCTGCGTGCTACTCATGGCTTTTCAGGCGTTAGCCATGTGTGCTTGTGCTGCAGGACCTGCCCCTGAGATATCTCAGCTAAAATCTTGCTGGTATAGTAATAGGGGTATCTCCCCAGTGCCCTCCTTCCATCTCCCTGGGGTCGCTTTGTGGTGGCAGCCCCTGTGGAGGACCTGTAGGTGCCGTGAGACCAGCATAGGTCAGCACTGGGGTACCCTGCCTGCGTCACCTACTTCTGGGGGGCGGAGGTGGGTGGAGAAGGACCCGCCCGTGCCCAGCAAGGAGGAAACCTGACTCCTGGGAGCTGGATCTCAAACCCAGAGCACCGCCAACTCTGTAAAAGAAAATAGCAGAAGGAAAAGAAACAAGACAGAAAAGAGGAAACATCTGCTTCTCTGTGCCTGAAACGTTGCAGAGGTAAGGAAAAAAAAAAAGAAAAAAATTATCTAAACGAGCCTTGGCATAATAGTGGGAGTATGTGATCATTCGTATGTCACATGCAGAACCTCTATGATTTTACTGACAAAATTCCCAGATGGTCTCATGTGCAGCATTGCATATTGTGTGCCCTTCATGGCCTTGTGGCCCTCCGGTGTGGGGTCATGGCATCCTTCTGCCGGGTCCTGGCAGCAGTTCCACTGTGCTCTTGGTTGCTCCCTTTGGATGGAGGATGGCTATTTTCCCTGACAGCAGCAGCTTTGTCATTGCTGTTCTTTTGGCTCATGTAATTGGCATTTAGTATTTTCAGTGGATTTTACAAATAGTGGGAAACTTGTGTCTCCCCGAAGAGGCGTGATAGACACTAGCTGGTCCATCAAGGCAAAGAGGGCTGCAGAGGTTTGTGATGAGCAAACTGTGGGTCTGTTAGAACTGTTAGGAGGTTTAATGAAGCATTGCATCTAAGTCTCTGTCTTTTGGACATAAACACTAGAGCAGAGCATACAGTGCCAGGGACTTACCTGAACAGTGGCTTCCTGTCTGCTTATGGATGAGTAAATTTTGCTCCAGCTGCTCCAATACCTAGACAGGGGGGATGAAGGTACAAGCACAGATTTCTGGTGTTACTTGAAATGTTAGAGAAGGTATTCTGCCTGCTCACCTGCTGCTATTTGAGAGCAGTGTTGGTCTCCCATAGGTGCTATCCACCATCCTGAAACCTCTGGAGGTGTCTTGGCTACTGTGGGGTGTCAGAGTTGACATGCACCCTTCTGCTTGTGCACCTGAGCCTCACTGGGGATTCTGCACAGCAATGCCAGGGTTCAGGGTTCCCTTTCCTTTTCTGGAAGAGCTGCAGCACTTCCCAGATTGGTGGCATGTAGCCCAGAGTAGGTGAGCTCCAGTGCCTCTCAGCAAAATTTAAGAGTATCCCAGCATCAGGATGGGTGTGCAAGGGCCCATGACTTGATCCTTGTCCTGGTCATGCCCCAGCCTGGCCTGCCAGTGCCCTGAGCTGTGCCTGCTGCAGGCTTCAGAGGAGAGCAGCTGTTTAACCAGACACAGGTGTGGTGTGGCAGCTTAAGGCAGAATGTGTTTGCAGGTTCCTAATCATAAAGGAACAGAAAAGGAGAAAACAGGTCCCCAGCTTTTGTTATTGCAAAGCCCTTCACGATTCAGCCACACAGTAAAGCTTCACCTCTTCTCAAGGGCTCTTCCAAAGCACCTTGTTTCGGTTGCTCTTGAGCTGGTTCCACTTGGAAATGGTCCCTAGCTGGTGGCTAGCATGGTCAGCTGGTGTCACCATGTACTGCAGGCAGCAAGGATGCTGCTGATAGTTGTAAGCAATATCCTACATGTCCTCTTGTATGCTGGGCTGTAATGATCTGTAACAGCAAGGTCAGTGTATGTGACCCAACCAACTAATCTGTCATTAGCCCTTAAGGACCTCCTTACAACTGTACCTCACTATAATGGTTTTAAAGTATCCAGCCTGGGAATACTGTAACTCTGTGCTTTCCGAGTTCGTGCTGCCCTCTATCTCTTCTGGGATTTTGTATCTTTAGCTAGATGCTTTCATTAATCTCCTCAAGCTCTCACCCTTCTGCAGCCTCTTCCATCACTGCTGGGTGGCCATGAATGCTGTCTGGGTCAAAGGCAGCACCCCTGAAGGGAGGCAATCAAAGGAGAGAGTGTCATCAAATTGATGACCCCGCTCCAGTGTCTGAGCATGCACTTGGCAAGAAACCTTGTGGGTTAAAGCAACAGTGTGCTTAATCCCTGCCCTGGGATTAAGATGAGCTTTTCTGATCAGGAAAGGCAGCTGCAATCAGGCCAAGGGATCTAGTGCTGGAAACTAGAAACACTGGTGGAGGAAGCCAGCTCTCCCCTGTTGCAATCCCGCAGCATGGCTGTGTTTCCTGATGACCTGAGGATGGGGATTAGCGCTGGGGAAAGTGAGGGGGGTGGGG
>NW_020799092.1:17446575-17457624 GCF_003259725.1 Athene cunicularia | reverse complement strand
GTGTGGGGGGGTGTGAGGCAGAGGATCAGGTTTGCAGCAGGAAGCACTGTGCTGGCACGATGCAGGCCCGGTGCGGAGGGGTTCAATGCTTGTCTCTCACCAGCCACGCCATCCCAGCACAGCCGGGGTTAGGCAGGGAGCAGGGCCACCCTGCCCCTAGCAAGGTGGTTCCTACCCACGGGCTCTGTTCAGTGGGCGCTCCCATAAAGCCGAGCAATTACAGTGCAGCACCTTTACTGCCCACTCAGCCCCAGCTCCCAGAGGGTAGCAATTTCTGCCTCCAGCAGGGGCAACCTGCTGTTGGTCGTGTCTTGTCTTGGCTCTTGGAGATTCAGCATCTTCTGACTGCCTCTGCATTTCACTCACCTCTGAGCTGGGGGAGTTGTCACATGCTCTCTTGTGTTAGCAGGTCTCCAGTCTTCCCTAAGGCAGCCCCTGGGCTTTCCATAAAAACAGCCACTGCAGTGTGTTGCCTGATCTCTGTCTGTTCAACTAACTTATTTTGTGAAATTTCTATGTATTTTCTCGCAAAAAAACACTATGGGAAAGAACATCTCCCAGCAGCTGCCTGAAACAAGCCCATGTTCGAGCATATCTGAATGTTTTTGCTCCATCACGGGATGCTGCTTTACTGGTTTATTGCTCAGATGGCTTTGTGACTGTCCAGAGGTTTCACAGTTAAATCCTGGCCTTGCCTGACAGTGACTGTGGACCCCAGCAGGAGCTGAGATGGCCACTGCACCAAAAGAGACAGAAAATGCTATCGGCTTGGAAGAAATACACACAGAGAGACAAGAACCCCCAAAAGGTGGGTTTGTGTTGTCAGGACTAGAAATTTGGGTCCTCATTTAGCCAGAGAAGAGGGATAGTCCCCAGGATTGTCAATCCAGCTGCCCAAAACCTCTATCCATGGAGCCACAACGATCAGCTTCATACTGATTCTCTCCCACCACAGCTACTAGAGTAGTGACTGCTACCTACAATGGCAGTCGATGGCTGGCTTGGTTTTTCTTAGGCCTCCACTTTTGTAAACATTTTATTATACCTGTAATTCAAGGATTCTTCCATTGTGGATGTTTTAATTTTTTTTTTTTTTTTAATATTCAATTTCAAAAGCATTTTAAAGTGAAAGAAAACGTAGAAAAAGGTAAAACAAAAAGTTCTGCATCTGAAAGAAAAAAATTATCCTCAAATTTTGCAGTAAATTCTGTTCCATTTCAGAGGAAATGTTGATGGGTTTGAGATAACTTAGTGGGGAGATAAATGGCCTGACAGAAAAATTTATGCAGCTCTGACTTTACCTAAATAAGAGCTTAAAAGTATATTACAAGTATACATATACTGAAAGCTTTCTGCCAGGTCTGTTTATAAAGCCATCCTGGCCCTTATCTTGAGATGCCTTCCTTGCTCCTGAAAAGGGCGAAAAAGTCAGGAATAAAGGCTTAGGAGATGAAACTGAGCCCCGAGTCCCTGGCTGTGCTTGTCCTGCGGGGCTCAGACCTGGAGCAGCCCCCAGCTCACATTGCCCATGCTGAGAGCAGGCCTGGGGGTGCCTCACAGCAGTTTGGGCAGGGGAAGAGAGTAGACTATTGCCCAGACACAGTCCCAACCATGGGTTTCTGAAGCAGCTGGGGTAACTCAGTAAAAGGCTGTCCTTCCTCCATGTTCAACCTGCCCTCTGCCCCACTGGCTGCTGTTTCAGCAAACCCTTTACGTGCCCGGCCACCAGCGTGCCCAGGGGGGCTGGTCAGTGGACACACAACTGGTAGATGTTTCCAGCCTTTTTTCCTGGTGAGTCCCCACAGTAGCATGAAAACCACTGACATTTCATAAGGAGGAGGTACAATTTGACCGCTGATGTGTTTTTTGTTTCTGTTTTCCTTCCATTTGTTGTTCAGGGCTGAAGACATTTACAGTGGAAGAAGCTGTGGAAGCCATTGGGTTTGGGAGGTTCCACATCATGCTGTTCCTCATTATGGGCAGCACTGGGGTAGGTGTCTGCAGCCATCTGAAAAATGGCCTGAATCAATTGGCCATGGCCTGAAAAAAAGCTCCTCTCATTTTCCTTATTACTGTGCAATAACAACCATAAGCACCATGGGCATATATTCCAGCCCATTTTTTTTCACTCATACCTTCTCAAGCACAGTTTCTGCTGTTGTCATCTTTGGCCAAAATCAATATTGGCTACAACTGATATCAGGCCTATTTCAGGGCACAGCCAAGCAGGTTGTCCCAGAGCATCCTGGCCTGGCCCCTGCCCTGGAGCACCATCCCACCAGGCAGCACTGACAGCTCACATCTTCTATACTGCCTGAGGGTTAGTTCAGCCTCCCGACTGCATTTTTCATGCCATCCCCAGGGAATACAAAGCCTGTGCAATCTGGCACGGGAGGGCTACCCTCCTCTCACCCTTGGCTATATAAAACTTCCTAACTGGCCAGATCTTGTGTTAATGGTGTATCTGGTTTGGGAACTGGGGCAAAAGCCTGAGGGCAGGCTGGGGTAAAGATGAGATGGGGACATATCCTTGAGGATCACTGCAGCTGTTTATACACCTCTATGTGTAAACAATAGGCTCATTTCTTAACTGAAGCCAGCTGCTGGGGCAAACAGCCAATGGAGCAATGAAATTTTTAATCATAAACAGTTTTAAGATGTTGTCTTTGTGTTAGATGTCCAAAATCACAGCAGGGTACCTAACCAAGCAGCTTGGTTTCCAGAGATAGTTGAAGACCTTCCACTAGCACAGCTGGTTAAGAGTGTCCTCTACAAAGGATGAGTCTTTCCAGCCTTCCTAGATACACAATGTACTTAGATACCTGCTTTCTAGGTGCACCTTTCTCCCCTCCTCCCCCTGTTTCCAAGTGTCCACATCTTCCAGATCATGCACAGGGCTCAGACCACTCTGGAGGTGCCATGGCTTCACAGGGCTGTTTTGACATGGTGGGACTGTCATGGCTGCAGGCTTGGTAGGACTGAGGGATTTTCCCCAGTGGGTTTCTTGTGGCTTTCCTTCTTGCTAATGTGCACACTCATTCCCAAAGGTGACTGAAGCCATGGAGATCATGCTAATAGCCGTTGTGTCCCCTCTCATCCGATGCGAGTGGCAGCTTCAAGATTGGCAGGTGGCTTTAGTGACAACGGTGAGTGACTTGTGTTGCCCTCACACAGGTCATCCACCATGTGGTCATTGTCAGGGGCACTGCCCCAGGCTTTGTAAAGTACATTTTCCAGTGGACCAGATAAACTCCTAGGGAATCATCTGAGGGGCAAAACCAGTACCACAACTGTAGAAAACCAGAAAGTGAGCTGACATGAGCACATGTCCATGCCCAGAGCTGTAATGCCAAATCAAGGCTGTACTTTATATTCTTATTTTTAAGTCCTTGCCTTCAAGCCCTGAGTTTTGAGGGTTGAAGCAGTGAGTGCCTACATGGAGGAAGTGAGCCCGTGAAAGCCATCTCGCTCATGGTTCTGGGCACTGCCATTCATCCTGCTGCTCAGAAAGTGCTCAGCTAACCCAGAGTTTCAAGAGCAGAGATGCCCAGTGCTGCCGGGAGTGGGCCCTCCACAGCTGTGTTTCAATTCCCCTTAGATGGTGTTTTTTGGCTACATGGTCTTCAGCATAGTGCTCGGGCTCCTGGCTGACAGGTACGGCCGCTGGAAGGTGAGTGAGCGCTGGGGGCTGTGCGTCCTTTTCCTGAGCCCCACAGGAGCCATGCACCTGGTTGAGCCTGTGGTTTGATGACTGTATTTTTTCCCCTTTTGCAGATTCTGCTGCTCTCGTTCCTCTGGGCAGCCTATTTCTCCCTGCTGACCTCGTTTGCCCCATCCTACATCTGGTTCGTGTTCCTGCGGGCCATGGTAGGAGGTGGCGTGTCGGGCCATGCACAAGGGTAAGGCTGTGCCTCATGCCTCGTGGCTTGGGCAGTGACAAGCCAGCTTTCACAGGGACATCAGCAAAGGCACCCACGGACCCAAGGGGGTTGAGTTCCTGGGTTTACAGTGAGAAAAACCCTTCAAGACATTTTGGCTGACCTTGTGGAGTGCCTGGTTTCCCCTGCACTGAGCCTGATAAGCCATGGCTGTGCTGTGACCTGGAGGAGACGGCGGGGAAGGGGCCTCTGCAGGGGCTGGAAATGGAAAGGAGAGCAAATTCCCACATCGCCTTAAAACCAAATGCTGTTCTGTAATTTCTCTGGATCCCAGTCGATGCACATAAATTGCAGTCTCAGGGACTCCCAAGTCCAGGAATAGAGGGGGCAGCTGGTTTGTGTAAAGCCAGTGACAGGGATTATTAAGCACATATATTATAAAAACAATTAGACAGGTAACAGATGAGCAGAGGCTACTTCCTCCTAAAAAAGTCACAACAATTCTGCTTAAGTAGCAAATTCTTGAACTGATGTAAAAAGTTCCCATTTTTTACTCTGTTGGGGTGGAAAGGGGAATGTGAAGGAAGAGAGGAGAAAGTCACAATAGTAACAACCACTTCACTAGGAGCCTGGCAAAATAAATTATTTCTTTCAACTCTCTCAGGAAAACAAATACAACATTTCAGCATCTTCTCTGGTTCCTTGAAGTCTGTTTGCTGTCCATGCAGGAAAGCCCAAAACTGGTCCTGTTGACCCAAGAGCCCTTTGCCTAAGTGAAGGACAGGAGGGAGATAGGTGCTTTTGGGAGGAGAAGGCACCCTGCGCCTGGGCTGTGCATCCACCGAGCTCCTGGCACTGCCTCCCTCACAGGAGGGCTCCTGATCTCTGGCCATGGAGGCTGCTAATGAGCCTGAGGATGAAGGGAAATTTCATGTTTTATAAAACACTTCAATAGCTGAGACAGAAGGAGCCAAATGGGTCTCTCTCCACCCCTCTCTCTTTCCAGCCAAGGAAGCACAATTCACACCTGTGAGCTTGAGAGTTGCCAGTGCCAGACCCTCCCTTTGATAAAAAGTGGAACAGACCGTTTTCTTTATTTAATGAAAAAAAATTATTCACTAAAGATTGTTCATTTCTACGAACATACTCTGTGCCTCTGCTGACTTCTCAGTCACCCCACAGGACCTTCCCATAGGTTTCCTGATGCACAGACTGCAATGTTTACCCGCCTGTATCCTACAGCCATGGCCTGGAGAGGATTCATGCCCCTGCATGTAATTTGGTGCCTGTCCAAGTGGAAGGCATATTGAGTAGGGATCCCCTGTCTCTGGGTGCTCAGTGGTGGGAGAAGGATGGTACTCTGACTACCTACAAGCAGCAACATCCAGCAGTGACTTAGCTGAGCTGAACTCTACTTGATTAGTATAGAAATTCTTATTGCTGATGTATTTCTGTATTTTTTCCCCTTTTTCACTAGGCTTATCATAAAAACAGAATTTTTGCCCATCAAATACCGAGGATACATGCTGCCCTTATCTCAGGTAAGAATAATCACTTTACTGTTTCTTCTAGCCCTGAGTCCTGGGAGATTTGCCCTGCTGCTGGAAGCCGGGTGTCCAGCATGTCAGCCTTTCTCCCAGAGTATTCACATTTATCTTGGTCCAAGTGAGTGCCTGCTGCCTCCTGTGCCCTGGAGTGTGCTGTCTGTGTTATTAAAGATGTACACAGACAGCTGCCTGCAGAAGAGAGGCAATTTCTTCTCAAATAATTGGATGCCCCAAACATTGCATGGGGACATGAGTGATGACAGCCAGCATCTCAGTTGCCCTATCTATAACCATGCTGCCTGCTCTAATGGGACCAGTGCCAAGGGGCTTTCTGGCAAGCTCTGCGGCTGGTGGCACCACTGGCCCCTTTCAGGCCTGGGCTCATCCTTCCTCTCTTTTGACTTGTTTAATAACAGTTTATTAATAAGGTGATTCTCAGATGAGGTCCTAATCTGTGCCTCTCCCTGTCCCTGCTTAGGTATGGCACAGGATAGGACTAGCATAGATAGTCCCAAATTAGCCCTGGGATGTGCTGGGAGAGTTGTGGCCACTCGCTGGGCAAAGACCACAGCAAGCATGACTGGGGTTGTTGCTTACTCTAGATTTCTGCAGTGGGCACTTGCTGCATGTGCAAATGATCTGCAAGAGGTGTCATTAAGCACATGAATTAATCTGACTGTAGAACCAGAAGTGTTTGTATATGGTCTTGGTGGCAGGGACAATTTGCTTTTCATTACTGCCTGTTTGATCCTAGGGCTTCATTACCAAAGTGTCATAAGAAACACAAAGGTTTATAAAAAAGAACAATCTTGTACTTCTCCCCCAAAATTTGTTATTTCTGCCTGCAGATTACTCATGAACTTGCTGTGGCTTTTATGTATTTGTTTGTGTTTTGTGTTGGCCAAGCTCCCTTGGGTGGTCCCCTGGAAAGGGACACGTCTCCTCATGGTAACAAGTGAACTTTGGGGAGGGGTGTTCTTGCAGATCAGTGGCCAGATTCTCCATTGGTATAACTTGGCATTAGTCCACTGGAGACCAACTAATTTCCAGCAGTGGAAATCTGGCCTGGTTTTGCCTTTGGTGCTTGTAAATTTGCTGCTTCCCTGCAGAAATTTAGACAAGAGGAAAATTCAGGGGCATGAGTGTTAGCAGAGAAATGACTGGAAGGCAAAAGACATGGCTTTAAGTACAATGGTAGCCACAGCAAGTTATCTGTTTTCATCTGGAGCTGATTAAGACTATCTTCAGTCATCCCTCCCAAAATCCTCATCTTTCTTTCCCTCTGTCCTTCAACCCAAGCTCAGTTTCTCAGACAGCTGCAGGATGTCTCGGTTTGAACCACAGCACTCTCCAGAACAGATCCCCACCTATCCATGGAACCAGACCAGAAGAAAAGAAACAAATTGTTGTCATGTATTTGTGTTTTAACCTCTTCATTTTCTTTGGAAAGGTGTTTTGGTTGGCAGGATCCTTGTTAATCATTGGCCTGGCATCAGTGGTGAACCCAACCATCGGCTGGCGGTGGCTGATCAGAATTGCCTCCATTCCCGGCATCCTTCTCATTCTGGTGTTCAAGGTAGGAGAAGCCCCTCTCCCCACTCTGCTGCACCACCACCATCCTGGCATCTTCCCAGGCACCAACAGGCATCACCCTCCCACCAGCCACGAGGCTGGGGATGTCCTTGTGTCCTACTTTCACCACTGCAGCCCTGTCACCTGGGGGACTTGGGAAGGTTCTGATGGCCTGAGGGTCTGCGGACCAGCTGCTGGGAATACGTAACCTTGTGGGAGATGGCTTGGCTTTGCTTTGCTTTGCTGCCCTGCCCTACCCACCCCAGGCTTCAGTGTCCAGGCTGCCAGTGGTACTTGGGGACCATGGTGATGGAAGACAGGTTACGCAGGGTATGCAAAAAATCACAAGTAGTATCTTCAGTCTAGTGCTGGCCAGAGGGCACCCTCTTTAGTCTTTGGGATTTGCTAGGGCTGAGGAAAGAAGCATGAGCAAAGTGTTCATAGAGCAAATGGGTGTCAGAATTAATGGTGGCTTCCCCAGGTTTACTAATGCTCCAGAAATATCAGTCTCAGACATGAGGACCAACTTACTTGTGGGGAGTGATGTGGAAAATCCCTACTTACAGTGCTCATGGGCACTGTAATGCTAAGCTGTGGCCAGTGCAAGCCGTGCAGATGTGAAAGCCCTTCCTGCAGCTGAATGAATGAACAAGTCCATCTGAGGTGCTACCTGGGCAGTCAAATGCAAGGTCATTTTGGCCATCCACTTGTATAACTCTGATGTTTGTTTTCCCTGATTATTTTTGTCAGAAAAAAAAAAGGATAACAAAAGGTTTTAGTCCAGAAGAACAAAAGACACAGTCAGCATACATACCTTTAAAAAAGGAGGAGTCTTTAATTCGTATTTCAGTGATACAGCTGTAATTGTTTATAATTTAGGAGAGCTATCATTTAATAAAAAGGTATTTTATTTTGGAAAGAGCACGAGTGGGGTCACACTCGTGGGTGGACATTGCAAATGCTAGTGAAGAGTGAGTTTGCTCCTAAATTTCATCCATGTCTTCCTTTTTTTTTTTTTTTTAATGGTCTTGCTGAGGCCTCCAAGACTTCTACTTAAGAGACATGTACCTCATCCCATTTTAGAATTTCAGTTAAGGGTTATTTTTGTTAAACCTGTGTCTTTGGCTTCCACCTCTCATGAGTGCTTGCCACAGACAGCTCAGTAGCAGACCACTGGGTCCTGGACAAAGAAATGGATTTGTTGGGAAGGGTGAGCCCCTCAACATGGGGTATGGAGAGCTGGGGCATGTAGGGGTGCCCCAGGGCATGGTTGAGGAGGAGGACAGGCAAAAGGCTGCTCCAGTTCACCAGTGCTCTGTGCTAACTCGGCTGCGCTGCTGGTCTCAATGGGAAGTTGTGAGTAGGGTTGCATGGACAGAGACGTGCAGAAAGGCTTTCTGATGCTGCTCTGCTTTCAGTTCATCCCAGAGTCAGCACGGTACAACATGTCCACAGGAAACATAGCGGCTGCGCTGGCCACGCTGCAGAGGATAGCCAAAATCAATGGGGCGGTGATGCCTGAGGGGGTGCTGAGGGAGCCCGCCAAGGTAAGCCAAGCCCGTGGTGCTGCCCAGCCCCTCCACCCCGGCAGGGCTGCAGTATCTCGGGTTCAGGGAGGGAGAAGGACTGCCAAGCACGTCTCACTCTGTCTTTCTTCCCCTCCTCACCTGGTTTCTTTCCAAACAACTATTGAATGTGATGATGAAGATGTTATTTTTCTTTTGGAAAAACAGTAATTTTGGCCCTCAGAATAGAATTGAGTTTTCTGCTTTTTTTTGTATTCTTTGTTTTGCTCAGAAAAATATTGTGCTGAGAAAAGATTTGCTCCCTTTGCCACAAAAATGGCTCCCAGCAAAAGCATGTTCTTCCTTATTGCCCATCCATCCCCCAGGAATGTTCCCTGTACCATGAGACCTGCCCCACAGGGTCCCTCTCAGGGCTGTTGCTGGTCAGACTGGAAGGTCCCTGCCATGAGGTCAACCCACCGCTCCCAGAGGCTTCTCCCAGCCCCTGACTGGCCTTGTCCACTGGGTCCCACCACCCCAGATCCCTCAGTGTGGAGTCACAGACCAGCAGAAGAGGGTCAAAGCAGGAGAGGCCATTTCACAGCTACCACCATTTCCACCTGTAAGCAGCTGAGCACCCCACAACTCAGGAGTTGATCACTGCTGGATCAAAAGGCCCCAAAACATGTGTGAGTGTTGTGGATGGGGCAGGAGAGGAGCTGGGGGCCAGGGGCCTCCCAGACTGCTCCCCCTTAACCCCACTGGACCCTGCTGGCTGCGGGGTGGGAGGACTTATTCAGGTGGCTCCTTTGACCCCCAAGAGAGGAAGGTTGAACAAAACCATTGTCCAGGGCCTCAAAATTATTATCCAGCTCTTTTAAGTCTCTTTCCCAGACCCCTTTGTTGCTTATTCCCACAGGCACCAGCCATTGTCCTTAGCAATTAATGCAAGATGGTGCTATTTTATTGGGCTTAATTAAGATTAAAGCTTCCCTGTAGTTTAATTGAATTTATGTAATGGACCCACATTGTCTGTGGAAAGGGTTTTTGTTAGTTGTGCACCCTCTCAGGCTTAACCAGTGGTGAGGAAAATAAAGGCAATCCAAACTCATCTCCCCTTGGTGGTGGGATGCTGGGGTAGCTGCTGGCTCTTGGGGAGCAGCCGGGCAGGCAGGGCCCCCCGGTGCCTGCTTGTCTCTTGGCTCACTGGTGTTTGAGGCCTCCCAGCAAGATGCATGTGGCCACAAACTCGCTTCACAGGCAGAGCAGCAGACACTGGGCCCCTTCCCTGCCACATGGGGCAACAGGAGCTGCCAGCAGCACCGTCAGTGCTGATCCTCAGCAGCAACCAAGTCCCCCTTTGGCACCATGATGGTCATGCTGGGGCCAGACTCCCAGGAGCTGGGAATGTTCTGTGGGGGCCAGGAGTGCTCATGGTGTTCTTGTCTCCTCCCCTCCATCTTTTGAAGCACGTTCTCCTTTGGGAAGAGGGGCTTTTCTTTCTAGAGGACTGTTTGGGTGCTGTGCTGCACCATCTGTCAGCTTGGGGTAAGGGCAGGGGGCCCTGGGGTGCCAGGGGCTGCCACATAACACTTGCCCATGTATAAAAGACACCTTTTAAAAAACTATTTCTATCAATGATTTGCAGGAAAGGAGAGGCAGGTTCAAGGACCTTATACACCCCAAATACCTCAGAACCACTTTGCAGATATGGATCATATGGTAAAAAAATATTTTTTTTTTTTTCTCTTGCTTATCAGCTCATTCTCTCAGTGTGCAGGGAACAGAAGTCTCCTGTTGACTTTGCCATTACAAGGCATCACTTCTGCCTCAGGCTGTGGCTGCAGATCCTTGGCAGCTGGAGGGGCAGTATGTGGGCATGAGTTACTGTAGGCTCGTGCTGATCTCAGACTGTGCCTCAGACACCCTGTGTTGGTTGGTGTTAACATAAGCAGAAAAAGACTGGACATCCAGGATGGTGCAGGGTGCCATGAGTCCTTCCTCAGGCCAGGGTGGCTCAGAGGAGGTGGGGTGGGAGCCAGGCACGAGCTGCAGCAGAAGCCCACACCTGCCCACTGGTGCACCGGCAATGTGCCTGCGGCTCCACTTCCCTTCTCGGTGTAATTTTTTTCTTCCTGAGAGTGGGACAAAAGCACCACCTTTGCAGGCCAGCCAATGTAAGAGGAGTGAACTAGGGTGACAACAGAAACTCATTAATAGTTACCCGTGCCACTGGCCAGGGAAAATTAAGCCTGAAGAGAGACAGTTTTCACATGCAGTGTTCCCAGTAGCTTTATGCAAGGGTAATATACGTTTCATTGACTTTGCTGTCTGGAATAGAAATGTATAAATAATGGGTCCATGGGAACTCATTGACCTGAAATGTTGCTAAGTCAGGCCTTGAATTTTTTTATGTTTTTTGTTTTCCCCCTCAATTTGTATGAGTGTTATGAAATATAGTTGTTTTTGTTTTTTAATCCTTCTTTATTTCCTATTTGTCCCAGGAGTCGCTGTTGTATTCTTGGGTTTGCATCCCTCCCCCCCCCC
>NW_020799092.1:17419806-17446525 GCF_003259725.1 Athene cunicularia | reverse complement strand
CCCCCAATATGCCCCAAGCATCCCCTGCCTCCCCAGGCAGCTCATTTCCTAGCCCAGATTCTGATGCTTGTTTCTGAAACTGCCAGGGGGATTACTTCTCGGTCCACTTATGATTAGGCATCTGCTGAAATACTTGATAATGACACAGCCAGGCTGCCATCAATACTGTGTTCCTGAGAGACAGCCAGGGTGAGCTTCTCCAGCCAGTTAATGAAAACTCCTTTCAAAAATCCCTGGGCAGAAAGGATGAGGACTAAAAAAAAAATACCTGGACAAGCACTGGGGTCTATGTTGCAACTCTGGGGTTGGTCTCCCGGGAATGGGGTGTTTGGAAGTGTCTCCACTTACAGCCCTCCATGAGGAAAGGGACCAAAGGCAGTGTGACTGCAGCAGGTCATCTGCTGCAGAGCAAAAATCAGCACTAAGGGGGAAGCAAAGAGATGAACTATGAGCTGGGGCAGGGTCCTCCAAGGAGGAGTGGTGCATGGACATAGGTGGTAGCTGTGCGCCGTTGGGTGGCTGATCGGGGACCTGAGTCATTGCTAAACTCAGGCTAAGGGGGCAGTCCATCAGGCAGAGCTGATGCTCACAGTGGTGGTCCCAGAGCACCCAAAACCTGCTGTATTTCAGTTTCCTCACATTCCTTGTCATTGCTGCTGCTCACTGCCATGTTTCTTACTCCCCCCCTCAGGCTTGGCATAGCTTTCGCTTATTACGGCGTCATCTTGGCCAGTGCTGAGTTACTGGAGCGGGACCTCATCTGTGGCTCCACGGCACCACCAGTGCAGGACCCTGGTGATGACTCCGAGGAGACCCGCAGCCCCTGCCACTGCCGCTTGTTTGGGCCCTCTGCCTACCAGACCATGATCATCAGCACAGCTGGAGAGATCGCATGTAACTCTGCTACCCTCCTGGCCTCTCCCTTTTTACAGTCAGCCAATACTTGCTGCAAAGCTTGGATGCATTTAGTGATGTGTCAGGGGTTCATATGTCCTCAGCACTGCTGGCAAGTGCCAGGCACAGGCTCTTCCTAATGAATGTCTGAGACACAGGGCATGAGCTGGTGGCAAGGGAGGGTATCACTCCCCAGGTGAATATTTCAGCTTCTGATGACAGCACAGGTCCTTCCAAGAGCAGAGCCAAAGACCACATCTGCAGTTAGTATGTACCAACGGCCTTGGTTAAACTCCAGGGGACATTGCTCTTAACTTTCCAGAACCAACCCTGGCTTCCCAAATTCCCAGATGTGTAGTTTTTGGGAAGTCATAACTAAGCAAGGATCACAAAAAATCAGATTGATGGAACTGAACACACCACAGAAGTGCCCTACTTTCTAAGAGATGGTGGCCTCGGGAGCAGCTTTACTGCCCAGGTAATCTGCAGCCATTCAAACCCCTTCCTGCTGCAGCCTGCCTGGGAGCCCTGGGGGACAGCAGGATGGCCCAAAGGCACCCACATGGACCCTTGAAAGAACTTGGCACTGTGTGCAGGTCTGGTACTGCAACACTCCTGAGAGGAGAGCGTTTTCCCTGGTTCATCTCAGCAACTGGGCTACAAAGCTACCAGGTGTTGGATCCTGCAGGTGCAGCCAGGCTGGGACTGGTCCAGTGACAATGCTCAGCTCCTGGTGGGACTCCACAGGGCACACTCTGGGCCCTGGTGTTTGGCTGGGCCATGGCCAGAGGAGCAAAACCACCCAGGTCTGTGGTGCTCACCCAGGGTGTGCCTGCCTTGCAGGGCTCAGGACCAGCACTGGTGTCCTGCCACACTCCAGCATGGCAATTTCAGAGGACAGGCTCCATCCTCTGAGAGGAAGGACAAACAAAACAGAGGGCACAGATTACAGGGTTTGGGTATAGGAGGAGAATTATAAGGTTTGTGGATTTGACAGAGCATTTGGTAGGCACTGGGGATGCAGAGAAGTAGTTTTGATGCATGCTGTGTAAGGTCTATAAAGACAGACAATCACTGCAGTTTGCTCAACATTTTATGGTTTTCCTTTTTGTCTCCAGTAAATCCTTTAAACATCCTCAGCATCAATTTCCTTGGAAGACGCCTGAGCCTGTGTATCACCATGGGATGCACTGCGCTATTCTTTCTTCTTCTTAACATCTGCACCTCGAGGTAGTCTTGATCAGCACATGGGTCTTCTTGGGGGCCATGCATGCATTGCTGAGGGCAGAACCTAGGTATTCTCAGTCACCCAGGCCAGTAATTCTTCCACATCTGAAAAAGTCCTCTGACTGGTTCCCTACACTTCCCTGGAAAGCTGTGGCAGGAGATGCTGTGGTGCAGCGGTGTGGAGAGCAACTCACTTGTACTGAGCCCACACGGCTTCCCCTAAGCATACAAGCTGCTTTCTAGCACAGTCTAGAAATTAAAAATTATGTGACCAACACCCACCAGATAGAAGTAATATTTTTCTTTCAGTCTCTTTTTTCCCCCTTTCTTTTGTTTTTGGCAATGCTACATATGTCTCCTCCAACTTGTGGGGTTGGACACTTCAAAATGAGCTCAAGGCATCAAGGGAAAGGCTGCCATGAGTGCTGTAATTATCAGGTTGATTTGTGAGGGTGTCTAACAACAAAGACCCCTCTCAAGCTGGCAGAGCATAACAATTACTGAAAATCAGGATAGCTTCAAGCTGAATTTTCCTGTAAACTGGCTGGTAGCCTGACAGCTGCTTGCCAGTGGTGTACACCCCTGCTGCCTGCCCGTGGGCCACTGGCCCTGGAGGCTGGCTGAAATACTTGGAAGCTGGAGTGGGAGGCTGCAAATAGTCATTAAGCTAAGTGAGCCCATCAGGAAGCTTACAGTCCTTCACTAAGTCCTCTGTACTGCTATTATTGTTATTTTCAGTTTTCCCTGAAACTGAGCTTGAGCCTGGCCATCATATTTGCTTGCAACAGTTTTATAGAGGAACAGAAAGTGAGGGTTAGGCTGAAAGCCAGCCCTGACTGTAATGCTGAAGGCAGCAGCTGAGCCACTAAGGTCCTGTTCATTCCCTCCAGCCTCTAACAGTGGCCTAGAGGAAACCTAACATGCAATAGCCTGTTGTTAAACATGCCTTGCCAATGGACTAAAGAAAGATTCTATGTTTCAACAATCAACTTTTCCTTATGATTTCCCTTATATTAAGCTGCTAAAAGCCTTAGCACAGGGAATTAGGCTGTGTCTCTGCTGATCACTGCTCAGTGATACTAACTCTGCTCCCCCTGGCTTTCTCCCTAGCACAGGCATGATTGGGTTCCTCTTCATGCTGCGTGCCCTGGTTTCAGCAAACTTCAACACCATCTACATTTACACAGCAGAGGTGGGTCCTCCTGAAAGCATGTTAAGCTGCTCTGGGACATGAAAGACCATTTGCCTATACTCAGAAATACTGCCATATTTATTGACTAGTTAAGAGTCACCTTCCTTGAACTAAGTATCTCTAGTTTCCTTGGCCCCACTGTTTTCATATGCAAGAGCAGAGGAGAAATTATTAAACTAGCTAAAGATGGCAAGAGCAGGTGGAAGATAAATGCCCTAATAAGCCACCCATCGGCCAGCTACTAGAAAATGTTATTTTTGAGGATGTTGTGTACTGCCATCTTCCAAAAGCTGCAATCTTCCCCCTCCACCATGCCTGCAAAGTTAGAAAAGAGGCGACCACTGAAAGGAACATTTTCCAGCGCTTAGGGGACTGATGCAGTAACATGAAGTAGTATATGACATTATATATACCCGATTTTTTTTCACTTAATGGAAATTACTGTGTTCTGTCTGCAAATATTTTTTTTTAATCCTTCAGAGAGCTTGTCCTCCATACAATTTTGGAGCCATGAGTTCTGTGGGTTAAGTATGCACTGTTGGGGGTTTTTGGTTTTGGGTTTTTTTGTTTGTTTTGTTTTTTTAAACAATTGTGTGGAGTTAAATGTATTGCCTTGCAGATTGAGTAAAGTTATAAAAAGCAAACAGAAATACCATTGCTACAACAGCCATATCATAAACCAATACTCACACTGTCATCAATGATCAAAAGTAAACTCAGAAATCCCCTTTCTGGCCACATGCCAGGACTTCTCTTGCATTACCTTATGCCCATTGGCTTGGACCAGTAAAGTATTTAAACAAAGGCTTACATGAGTCTACGTGCTAAAATCTAGTATCAGGACTTACCTAAAGTTAAGCAAAACAGATGCTTAAGTGTTTTATTGGCACAGGTGTCTGGGAGATGTGAAAAATACAGAAAGCACATTCTTCTAAGCCTGGACGTTTCTTATTGGGATCTGTTTTTCTTTTTCCTCCTAAACAAAAGTGCTGTTGATACAAATAAATAGGCAGTCTTGAAGGCTGCATGCCTTTCCTCCTGCTTTCCAGGTACAGGGCCTGGCAATATAAATTTACTTCTTCCTTTAGCACCCAGCCTATCCTCTGTGACTTTGGCCCCCAAAGGGGGGCAAGGGGACAGGGAGCAAACAGCAGGGGAATCCTATCCAGCTTTGATTGACTGGCCCTAAAACTTTACTTGGGGCAAAACCCAGCAGATTTGTAATGGCACAAACGAGACCCAGAAAGAACCTTTATTTCTTTTCATATCTTATCTTCCTAACTGCCCTGGATAATGTAATGGGTCTGTCTCTCTGAAGAAAAAGAAAAATATAAAAAGGAAAATAAAGACACATATCACAGATTGCTGTTGCACTAATCCAATTTCTTTCTGGCCCATTTTAGGTTTATCCCACCACAATGCGAGCCCTGGGGATGGGAACAAGTGGGTCATTGTGCCGTGTTGGAGCTATGGTGGCCCCATTTATATCACAAGTAAGAGCATACCGGATAATGTTGGTAAACATTGTGCCAATCATTGCTATCAAATATAGATATTCTTGCAGTTCACAAAAAATAGATTATTTCAGTTCCCCCACTCCAACTCATTAGTTCTTTATCTGATGTCTATACAGAGTACTTTACCAGCTGCAGATCTCCACAAATCTCTTCCTAGAGCTTAGCGTGCTAGTATTTGTTACTTTCTGAATGCTGATCCACATGATACCATTTTTCAACTGTCAAGTCTCTCAGGTGTTTGTGACCCTTTGTTAATTACTGATTAACTGCCACCCCTCCCTATACCACTGAGCTGATGTTTAAACTGTTCATTTGCCTGCAGGTTCTCATGAGTGCTTCTTTCATTGGGGCCCTGTGTCTTTTCTCATCTGTGTGTGTCGTGTGTGCCATCTCTGCGGTCACACTGCCCATTGAGACCAAGGGCAGGGCACTGCAGGTTTGTATTACTACTCCAGGAGCAACTGTGTATCTAAACACTGTTTAGAAACTACTAGATTATGATTCAGTCAGAATCCAAACCAAACTCTCCTGAGGGGTGGTAAACCAAAGTAAGGCCTGATGGGTAAGCACAGAAAAGTGCTGCTGCAGCAGCTTAAAGCACCATCACCCCTACTCAGAGGTCATTTCTCATAAAAGAACAAACCAGAAAGCCTGCCCTAGCCCCAGCTCTCTCATGCTAGCATGTTAGTACAAGCTCCTCTTCACTAGTATCTCCAGTCCTGACTTGAAGGTGCTGTTTCCCAGGCACATACTCTGTTCTGCCTGTGCTGTAGGGAGAGAGAGAACAGCAGATGCAATAAATATCTTAAAACTACTAAAGCCATTTCTTCATCAAATTCAAGTCAAAAGCCCCAACTGCATCAGTCCTTTAGATAGGTCCTTGTGGCTAATCTTTCCTGTAAAACAATCAGTCAAAACACTAAGCACAAAGATTCAGGGGGAAAAGTTTAAATTCAGCCCCCCCTGCACAAGTTGCACTAGTTTAATTACAGAAGTTGGTGAGAAGTTCTGATTCTGGTCGATTCAGCTATACCAGCATGGAAATTTTCACATCACACCACCTGTTATTCTCCAGTCTTGACTGTATAAATCAGAAGACCATGGACTAAATAATCCACGTTATTTAGCAGCCTAGAGCAAGACAGATGTTTGATCAAAATATTTTATATGGACTTCAGACTTTAAAAAAAAACATCTATACAAACACACACATATTAAATACATACATATACACAACTTCACTGGGTCACATCTTCTAGGGTTTCTTCAAAGTGTGTGGGATAGTTAACCTTAGTGTTTTCAAAAGAGCAACATATTAATCATAGCCTGCTTCTTTGAATGGTTCTTTTAGAACTGCTTGTCTTTTATGTTTTTATGCCATTTAAAATATCTATATGATATTTTATAGAAGACTGGGTGGAAGAAAAATAATCAAAGTTTAAATAAGGAAGTGGACAAAGTAACTTATTCTTCCCTTGTGGGTGAAATTCAACCCCATGCACAGAGGCCAGAAAGCCACTTAAGGCCTTCAAATGGTTGGATTTACAACAATTAGTAAGCAAAACACTTCATTAAAACTGCTTTAAAAGAAAAGGAAAGCTTTGATTCAGCTACAGTTGGATTAACTTTGGCTAACAGTGGTCAAGAAAAATGGGAGTGTAATGAAAAGGGGATTCCCCCCCCCTTTCTTGGGAACTTAATTCAGTAGCATTATCTGCCATGCTACTATTAAGACCTATAAGCTCCAAATGCTGGCCTTTACATGCAGAAATCAAAAGGATGGAAAAAATAAAAATCTGCAGAACTAGTTGTGTACTCAGAGAAGCCGCCATTAGATCTTAAATTCAACCTGTTAACTCTTATCTCATGGTCATTTTGGAGATTACATTTGTGTACGTAGTAATTCGGGGATTGCTAAATCACGACTGTTGAACATACTGTCTGCGGGCCTCTCACAAAGTACAGTCATCCAATCCATACAAGAGTTTAAATACATGATGTAAAAGCTCTTTTAACATGGCAATATTTAGTCCTAAGGCTCCAGGCAATAGATGTGCTCCTTAAATCTATGTCTAAATGAACCAACTACATAAAAAATACGCAAGTAGCTTTTTGTGAAATCTAGACAATGACATTTAAAAAGCCTATCTACTCTTGTTTCAGTTTATCAGGGCAGCATCAGTTCACTGCCAAAGCAGTCATAGGGATTGCCTATCAGAGGCAGGACCTTTTGGACATACCAAATGTGTATTATTTTCCCCTGTATCCATTTACTGTTGGTTTTCATGTGCATTTTATTAATTTTATGTATTTTTTTCTTTCCCCTTTTTAGCAAGTAAAATGAAAACAAGTGTTTGATGTTGGATTGGATAGAAAAGAAAAATAAACCTTAGGAATCTGTCATTTCCTGTGAGCTGCATTTGATGTTGATTGCTTCTCCATACCATTTCCATTATAAAAAAAAATTGCAGCTGAACAGTGTAAGAGCTATGATTTCTACAGATAAAATTTCTCATGGACATTCTCCTTCTTACGACCCAAAAAAAAGATACTTTCTACCTGTCCCATGAAGTGAGATCAAGACTCTTTACTACAAGTGCTATTCCACATACCAAAAAAACCTACCACAAAAACCCCAACAGCCATCATTCAGTGGATTGAGGCAAGGGAGAGGTATGAGGGGTGGGGAAAATACACAAAGTGTATACGGTCTGCCACAGCAGCTTGAAAGAATATAGTACTCCCCTTTAAAATCAAAATAGCATTCCTCAACTATTTGTGCATGTCATCTACATTAAAATAGTTAAATTTAACATCTCAAAGCTCATTGCATTGGCAATTCCTGAAGATTCTTAGGGTGCAGTTCAAGACTACAAAATGAAAGTTGAGTCAGATTTTTCCAGTGGATTATTTAAACAGAGCCATTTTCAAACAGTTTACAGCAGACAGGTATGTAACTAGAGTGCAGGAATACATCTACGCTCCTCTCCCCATTATTTTCCACTGAGAGAATAACTTGAATGTGAAGCTGTATAGGTGCCTAATGTTACCTCTAAATGCACTAAACCTCCTAATAAAACTGTGCTTGCACCTTATGGTCTGGAGAAACACAGAGCACCTCCCTCCAGAAGCACTGTTAAACTGGGTGACATGGTATCTAGGACTTCTAGGCACTGCTAGATCTTTAAGACTTCAAATGTTGCAATGGAATTGACTCTTATTTCTTAAATCTGTGGTGCTGTAACCTGCACTGATCACACCTGTTTTATTAGAATGGTCTTCCTTACCATTCTGTTCTGCTCCTTCACCTCTCTTTTCTTCTGGTACTCTGGGATGGCAAAACTCCTGCTACAAACAACTCTCCTTCTGGTAATAAAAACTTTCTACAAAAAAACAAAGCCAAAACAAACACACGCCTCACCACCCCTCAACAAACAAACAGGAAAAAGGGAAAATAAATGGTTGTTTTGAGCAGCTTAAAAAAAAAAAAAAAATCAACCACCTGATCAAGGCATTTCAAAAGCTATGTCAAAGGCCTGCTACAAACACAATTGGAGTGTTCTTTTGAAGTGTCCACTACATTTAAGTGTGCAGTGCCACCCTATGACAAGGCAGGTGAGTAGTATCTCATCTGGGGGGAGGCAAAAAAAGTGTCTTTTTCTGAGCACACACGTACACAGCAGGGAGGCAGAAGCAGCACTTGTATCCAGTCTCCTCAAAGATCTATCCAGAGCATGAGTGTGATATGGAACACCAAAAGTAGGCTTGGGTACACTTGGGTATCTTGACAATCCCACCTGTGAAATTCTGGCACAGTCAGAGCTCAATTAATCCAAGAGACTGCCCTTTCTCCTGAAAACTCAGTTTTCATTTAAGATGACATAGATGAAGAGTATAAACCAATAGCTGGAGCAACCATAGACAAGTACTTCTCTAACTCTGCAATCTCTGAGGGCAGAAACAACCATCCATATTGTTGTCAGTGCTTCTGAAAATTAGACAGAACAAAAAAAAAGAAAGTTAATTTGTCCTCACCTTCTGGTGATTTTAACAGGTACAGACGAAGGGTTGAAGAGCAATATCCTTTTCTCTCCACCTCTTCAAACTTGTGTACTTCCAAGTGAATAATGATGCTGGTTGCATTCTGACAACAACATATTTAGGAATTTGGAAAAACAATAAGAGCTTGTGGGCAGAAAGGATTCTGGATACTTTTTTCCCCCCTCTCTAATCATACAAAAAGACTAACTGATGGTTGCAAGCAAACATTTTTCCCCTCAAGACTTTGCCATCAAGTCCATTAAACAGAGATACATCAAACTTGAGACACCTGCCAAACAAACTAGTACAGAATACCATTGTTTCTTGCTGGTGGTGAGAAAAATGGCACAAACCAAAGTATTTTGTCCTTTACTTCCTCCATTAAAAACTCCCAAACAAACTTTTTTTTTTTTTTTTAAAGTTGTTTTTAATACACTCTCCCTTACATTTTAAAATTACCAATAACCTCTTTGGGGGCAACTACACTTTCATTGTACCAGTCAGTATTGCAGGACAATAATATTACACCATCTGTTTTCATGGCTTGTGTTAAATACAGTACAAAGAAATCAAATTATGGCCAGCCACATGCCTTTGGTAAAATTAAAAGTCTGGTGAGATCACATTTTCTTCAAACTCAGAAAGCCACATGTTGAACCCATGTAATGTTTTAAAGTTCAATTCTATACAAAGTTATTTTCTTTCTCAAAGTAAACAGCTGTCACCCCACACAAATGGCAATTTCTCCAGAAATCTGCTCCAGAAGTACGATGAAAGTTTGGAACTTCAGAGAAGCTTTCCACATGCCTTGATCTCCATTAGATTTGTGTTTCAGACAAGGAATAGAAAGTCTAGTAAATATCCACAAACCTACAAGTCAAAGCAGTCATGATTTTTCCTCTTTTCACAATAAACAGTGATAAATACTCTTAGTTTTTAAAAAAACGCTCCGCAGTAACATGCAGCTCATTTAAGTAACTGTCGGTCTTCTCCTTTGAGGCGTTTTTTCCGGGGCTGTACAAAGTCATCATCTGAGTCATCAGTGAGTTCTGGATTATCTTTTTCACTCTGGCAGTTGGGTTGTACAGGGAACTTTCTCTCAGGGTAAAGGTTCCTTAGAAGTTCTTCAAAGTACGCTTCAAGTTTCATGCCAGCATCAGCCACTTCCGAATCAGGCTGTTGGGTGAATTGACAACATCAATGCATCACGAAACAGCTTTATACTTAGATCACATTAGGTCTTTTAAGTACTTTTACAAACTACCAAAAAATCTATGGCAGTAAGAATGGCACCTGTAGAACACATGGTCCCAAAGAGCACAAGTCTGCAAAACAGAGGATCTTTTGGCCAACACCCCCAATGACTTTTTTTCTCTGATGGATTGTCATAGAAGCCAATTGCAAAAGCCATACTGTCTGGGTTCTGAAAGCTATGTAAAGAGACTTGAAACACTCTTAAATCCTGACTGGAAAAACAAAAAAACAAACATAAAAAGAAGTTGGGGTACGCTGTGAAATATATAGGTATGCCTTCAGGGTGTTAAAAGTGTTTTGGAATGACTGCTTTAAATGCTAGCATTTCTCTAGCTTACAGACCTTTTCTAATGATGGTGAAAGTATTACTAGGATAGGTGATGACTCTAACCTGGAAGGACTAGGCAGTCCTAAAGTCATTCATAGCCACCATGGCGCAGCGGTTTCCGGAAGCGGAGGTCACCATGGCAGGAAGCAGTCCCAGCTATCAGGGGTGACTGGAGGCACCCCTGACATTGAGGCCACTTAGCGAAGCCTTTACTCCCGCTGTAATTCTCTATCACTTTGTGGTCCACTCAGTACCTGCATCCTTTTAACCATGTGTTCCCTTATGTGCAGTAACGAATAATAACAATCACTCAACATGCAACTAGGAATCGTAAGGGTGACTAGACCTCCCAGAATGAATATCCCACTGAATTTAAGATTTGAGGCAAGGAGGATTAAACCAGTTTTTAAATCAAATGTTCACCATTAACCTCTGCGGTAAACAACTGTCGTATTCTTTACCCACTGTCCTACCATTCAGCTAGCATGTCTGTTACAATCCTCCTTTCTTCTACAGAAGGATCTCCACTGCATAGTCATCTAACATCACGGCAGCAATTTCAGATGTGATTTCTGTTTTCACTGCCGTGTCATTGTCAAAATAAATTTAATACAATAAGCTCTTGTGTTGAAAGTTTTACCCCCACTACAGTTTTCCTGAAAGCAATTAAGCCTTATGAAACCAGATAAAAGTATCTACTTTTCTAACCTCATTAAATTCAGCACAGTTTTGGAAAATCAGTCTGAAATCAGCCACAAAATCTTCTGGCTTTGTGTAGAATGAATTGGTCACTTCAAGTCTTTTCTTGATGGTTGACAAGTCCATAGGCTTTTTTATTATTCTGTAGTAATCGGGAACCTAAATGGAGAGTAATCAAATGCAGTCATGTTCATTATTTACTGTTTTATAAACCTTTAGCTCTAAGGCAGAAGGAGAGATTCAATCTCATATTCAAAGTACAACTCTAAGATATAAGAACTGTACTTTTAACATATATGCAGACAGTTTCTGGAGTAACAGTGATGTATGCTAGTTTTTCTGGCTAAAAAACACTCCTCCCAATGCCTATTTTAAAATAAAAGTAAAACAAATAAAAACCCCACCTACACTGACTACATATGATAGACCAAATGATTTGGATGTTGTTTTGGATGTAGTCAAATGAGCCATCTATTAAGGTTCGCCCTCCAGACCACCATATGATAACTTTGGCAATCCACTAGAAAGGAGATAGCACGCAGGTTGCTTAAAATGAATTTTGGTCATGAAATATATTCTTGGAAATCATGGCAAATTTCAGATATCGATTATTTTGGCACTCAGGCTGTGCTTGTAGGATTACAATTTATTCTTTCTCTAGAAAAATATGAAATAAGCTATGAAATCCAATGATTTTTTTTTCCCTAACTAGATTCACGATTTAAGAGAAATGTTATAATACTTAAATTTAGTAACACATGACCACCATATGATTAATCAATTAGTCTCTTGTGCCATTTCTTATTATTAAATTTTGTGGAATGCTCTTCACAAGAATTCTTATTCAAATGGAATAAAAAGGGTGCATAGGACCACATTACTTATTGAATTCTTTTCCAATTGACTTGTCTTGAAGAACATAAAAGAGGCACTTTTCATCTGATCATACTGGTAACTCTTCTATGTATCCTTGGACTTCTGATTCACCCAGGTATTGTTTACCATTTTAAACTAATAAATTTCAAACTAATAAGAAGAAAGTAAATCTCATATTAGTACTATGGAGTATCCTAATTCTCAAAATCAGGCAATTTTTTTAAAAAATAAGCATATGCCAATTTACCTTTTTAGTGATATCACTCAGCATTGTGAAATCAGCAGCGAGTATTAGAACTCACTTTTTGAGTCTAATTTTTGAAGTACTAAGTAAAATCAGTTCTTATGAAACTTCACTAGTAAATGCCCTTCCAATCCAATGCTTCATCTTTTAAATCCCCTTCAGATAGTTTTAATAAAATTAAGCCACATTTAATACAGTCAATATCTGGGAAACTTGACTGCTGATAACAGACTGTGATAGGAAATAAAAATGCCATTAGAAAGACGTCAATTATTCTACCAAGAAAACATGGGAAAAAAGTGAGGTACATACTGTGGAAGGAACTGGATCTTGAAAAGCAAGACTCATTTCATGACAGTAGAGGTATAGCAGCAGTCTTTCACACTTCTGTGTCAAGAAAAACAGATATGCAAGTAATTAAGAGAATCTTACATGACTTGTTCTAAAATAACAAACCACAGAAAATACAAAACAGATGCTCAGTACTTAGAGCACAGAAACTGTATTTGGAAGCAAGATTAAATGTCATAACTACTGGCCTACAGTAGTTCTTCTCTGCAATAGATATATCAACTCTCAAATGCCTGCTATGAAACCTAATACAGTTACTGTTATTCAGCATTTGCTGAGCCCAGCAGACATTTCAGGGAATAAAAAACCACGTGTGGCTCTTAGTGCTTTACAAATATTCAGAGATAGCAGTAGTATTTCTCCTGATCTGGGTATAACTGCTCTGTAACTGCAAAGCCTACAGTGCTTTTTTTGTTAGCGGCAGGAAAGAATATCTTGTCTTTGTATATTCAAATATATTAAGCTGGATCTTTAGACTTGAATGAGATTCTAAAAATAGTTTTGTGTGACTTTATGCTTGCTGATAATTTATTAGAATATTTACAGGACTTAACTTACATTTTTATAATTTACATTTAAAGCAAAATACAGAGGTAGCTCTTTTCCTTTTAGATAGCAGCACATATAAATAATAGTTCTACAGGTAGACTAAGTCCCAAAATAAAATATTCATTTCAGTATATTTACACAAGTTGCCAACTGAAACAAGTAAGACACTGCTGAAAGTTTCCAATACAGCCCAAAATTGCTTTAAAAAGTTTTAAATAAAACAGAACAACAATAAATAAATAAATAAATAAATAAATGGCAGCCCCCCCTACACAAAACCCCAAGAATCCTAAAGATTTTGTGAAGCAGTTCAACTGTCTGCTCAAAGGCACAATTTTTTTCTTTTACCTCTGAAGTTTAAGGGAAAAACAAATGTTGGGGACCCATTGTTTGCTTTGTAGCTTTTCCACCAGAACATTCAAAGCTGCAACAGGATAGCAGTTATTCCCTGAGACTGGTGCTAATCTCTGCAGGATCGTTAATTGCATCTCTGTGTATCTTCATTGCAAAAGAATTACCTTAATTTTTCAAAAGGATGTTGACAAAGTGCTTTAAAGACTAAAAACATCAGTTGATAATGTTAATCTACGCCAAACTTCGAAAGCACAAAGAAAGAAAAAAATTCTCAATGCAAGGTCACTGTGTACGAGAGCTGTTAGAAACACCACTTGGTCATTTCTAGAACACAGTCCCAGTTCAGAGCACCAGATCACAAGCACTTCTCAGAGATTTAGTGTGTGTTGTTCAGCATGTTTGCATGAAAGCTGCTATGATTTCAGAGCTTATTTAAAAAGATAATTCTCCTTTTTTACCATCCCTTTTTAAAGGATGCACCCATTTCAGAATACCAGAAGCAGCAAGATACTCATTTTATGCTTACCCTACGATCTATTGGTGCCAAACCCACAGTGTCTTCCAATTTCCTTTTTTCAGAGTTCTGAGCAGGTTTATCACAGTCATATTCAACTTCTGGCTTGGACAAATCCCGACAGAATGTACAAATCCACTCTCCACTAAAGAAGACAAACAGACACATTGTGATGTAGCATGCTCTTGACAAAAGGTTTCCACATACTTCTGGATATGGTTCCTCATTTGTGGAGTGTTTTTTTCTGCATCGTGTGTTGTTTTGTTGTTGTTGGTTTTTTAAACACTACAAAATAAGAGACTGCTGGCAAAAATGCTTTATTAGAACTTTGTTTCTTTTTTAACGGCACTGATGTCATTAATGGTGTCAGAACAGAAAAACGGTTTGTTATAACAGACAAACTGTGTACTGAAATTTTTCAGTTGAGCTCACAGGCTTCAAGCAAAGTACTATTAAGAGTTCTGTTTCCTAACTACAGAGAGACTGAAGGAATCATATAGGCTGAACAGAAGGATAAGTGTTCATGTTATATGGCAAGAACTATATATTCTCCCTACAAGCGTCATCTACAAAATATTACTACTCTGTATAGATCTTTTGGAAAACTGGAAATTATTTATTCCCTAAAACTTTCAGATGTTCCCAATTTTATCAGTCCAGGAAAACCCTATAGATTTAAATGACAACATAGGATTATGACAAAATTAGTTCTGCAAGCTATGTTCACTGATTCTCTAATACAATTTGTGAGCCTCAAAGTTTTGGAAAAAAAACAACTATGAAGAGTGTATGTTTTTAATATAGTTTTCCACAAATGAAGAAACTTGCATGCTTGCAGATAACCACAAGAGGGCTGAGTTGTATTTCTTACATAGTAGACAGAATTTGGCAATAATCAGTTACAAGATCTCTGTGTATTTACTCAGAGGTATAAGATCTCTGTAAATGGGAAACAGTTTCTACAGCACCTTTTAGTTCATTTTGACAGTAAGTCAGAAGACCTTCCAAGTTAAAAATAAACCAAACAAACAAAAAAAAACCAAACCACAACTTACTGGTTTTTATTCAGAGTAATACAAGGACTTCCACAATCTGATAGTTGTAGCATACAGTAGCGAATAATGGGCATTTTCCTTCAAAGAGACTTTTACCTTCTACTGTCTTGACAGAGCTATTTATATGACAGTGTCACCTCTGTGCCTGGACTAGCATCAGATAAATGATGTGGTAGATATACGAAAATAGATACAGTCCAAGATCTAAAGATCTTATCATACAAGAAAACAGGAATCACATGAAAGATGAAGGAATGATGCATTTAAATATCCAAGAATCAGGAAAGGTGTAGTGGGTTGGAGCGAAGGAAAAAAGATGCAGTGACTTTGTGAATCTATAGGTGAAATTGTTCTATCCACCTGAAGCAAGAACAAAAAGCAATCATGAAATAGGTAGACTGACACTTCTGTTATAAAGGAGTGTGTTTGAAGGAACTAATGGTAACAGACCAGTTTGTCAAGCAGACTGTTACAGCTGCAAAAAACCCCAAACCACAAGGAAGAGAACAAAAACCTGACACATCTGAAGCCAGGAAGAAAATTAAGATAACCATGGTTCAGAAGTCCAGGAACACAGTGCACTTGTATTAATATGCACTTTTACAGATCTGAACACTTGTCAGAAAAGATGATTTTGGCTCCCTTCCCCCCTGACATTATCATCTCAGTTTCCAGTGAATGATCCAGGTAAAAAGAGAAATCTTAAAGACTTATTCTTGAAGTTTTAATTTTAATAGAAACAAAGCCTTGTAAATACATAGTTATTGACCTGCTTAAAAATTATTTTTTTTCTTGTCAGAAAGGCACAAATGCTTATTAGTTTGAGTGCTTACTGGAACTTGGTTTTGCTTATGGCACAAAGCTGTAACATAGCATCATTTTATTTAAAAACAACAAACTGTAATTTGAAATTTCAAAAGGTAAACATTTTTATGTGCCATTTCTAGTGACACTTAGAAGAGTACATATGTTTGCTGAAGTATGCTTGTTCAGAATAGCGCAGAAGTGATCAGTGTACTAAATCAAGTTGCTATCCAAATGTTTTACACCAGCAAACTATGATAATATTTAATAAGAAAACCTAATATTTATAAAAGCATTAAACAATGAACATGTTAAGACAGATATTTTTTTTCTTTAATACTAATAAGCTTATTGCATAGCATTTTAAATTTGGAACATTGCAGAATGTCATTTACTTTAATCAAAGACGTTAATTCCAGAAGGAAACACCAGTAATGCTTATAACAACAATCTATTTAAGACTGTATTTTGAAACTCAAAAAAAATGAGTACTTGTTTTGTAACAGCCAATCAAGAAAACCTACTGCTTGTTTCAACACTGAATGAGATGTTACTGGAAGATGTCAGTCACTACATCCCATGCTTGGAGTGTAGCTACGTTTAGCACTATAGTAATTAATACATTTAATACTGTATTAGCTTAGATTTTGCTTTAAGTTTTTTATTATTCTTATTAAAGAAATACAAATCTTTTATGTCATCCTTAAAACATTTTATGACAAACTGGTAAATCTGTGGCCCAATTTTAATAATAGATGCTGTAGATTAATTGCCAAATAAGTGAAGAGTTTTATTATTGTACCTGCAAATCTATAAAGTTAAGCTGGAGTTTTAATGCAAATTCCAATTTTTACCAATTAATAAAACTTCTGGATTCAAGACTTCAAAGACTGAGCCTGAAACTTCTTGTACTGGGTTTCACAAATCAAAACTTACGTCTTTTAATGGAAGTTTGAATGGAATTGAAGGGGGTCATAATTACCTTGGAAAGCTCATCAATGTAGGGACGTGACAAGAGAGATGGAATACTTTGGGACACTTCTCACAGCAAAGGAGCTCCCCTCCATTTTGACATACTGCACACCAGTCTTCATTGGGATCATCCTCTTTTCTGCCCTCCCCACTGTGGGAGGGACCTACCCATCCTGTCTTCCCACTGGGTGTGTTCTCCTGCAGTACCCCTGGTTGATCATCTGTGCTGTCTGGTGCATCTGTTCTTAAAACAGTTTCATCAGAGGTGGAATTATGATTGCTATCTAACAGCAATGAAGTAAGTATGCTTCTTGAAAAGGTAGCCTGTAAGAAGAAACAAAGAAAGCCAGATTATATTTATATGAATTTTACATGAACCTAACAACAAGTAAACTGACCAGAACAACAAATCTATATGCAAGCAGACATACAACATGCATGCAAAAATTGCTGTTGTACTATAGCATCAGGCAACTAAACACAATAAATAAGGTATGAAAAGCTATCTACTGCTCACTGCTCCACTAATAAAACTAATCTCTGATGCCCCAAAAGCCTAGATATATATTTTTATATATTATTGCACCATGATTAGAAACTCTTATTAGCACCATACGAAAGTTTGATGTTTCCAAGATATTTTCTGGCTTCCCAGGTTTTCAATGGACAAAAGCAGTCTGATTGCACCAGCTAACTGAATTGACAGTAGAGCTAGTTTGGTTTTGAATTTCACCTCTTCCTTTGATTTAACTCTTCAGTTTTCCCCTGAAAAAGTCCCCAACAGAATATTAGTAGTTATTCTATTCCCCATAAATGAAAAATACCCTCCACCAAAGAGAAAGGAGATCTTTATAACTGTTAATATTACATTCCGAGGCCGGGACTCCTCATCTGTTTCTTGCTTCACTATAACAATTGGGAAATCAAAGTTGTCATTTGTTGCACTTGATTCCTGTTTAATTCTGATAGGCTCCAACATAACAACTGGAACTTTGTGTGTAGAATCAGCTCCTGGTGGCCTGCTGGAGGAGCCAGAACTGTAAAATGACAGAAAGGGGGAGGAAAAAAGAGATACGAGTAAGAACTGGACACCTTTTGTACACTGATGCTTTCTGAGACCCAGGACACTAATCCATTTTGCTTCTTTGAATCCTGGGCACTACAGTATCGCTCTTACAGAATACAACATTTAAGTTTGTTCTCTTTTATGTATATTGAAAAGGCAATTTCCAAAAGGAAAAATTTAATGGTGCAGTTCCAGAACTAGAGAATTACTCATTGTTTGACTTCCCATTACTCCCAAGATTTGCAGATAACTTCCATTTCTTTTAGGTCATACACAAAAAAGCACTTCCATTGAACATTATTGCGCTTTGGAAGGACATACAGCCGTATTTTGGGAAAGGCCAGTGTTTCTCCAGAGCTGAACTGATCATTGTAAACCATGCAAGCAAATAAGTCAGATAAAACACATATTTACACTCTCTTGGAAGATTTTCTCACAGCCTTGCAGCTCTACCAAAACTGGCCCCTACTTTTAGAACTAGATCTGTTTTTTTCTCATGTGTTTAGTCATAACAGGATGAGAACGGACAACCAAACAAAAATGCCAGCTTTTTTTTTAAATAATGAAGAATTTTAAATCTAACAAAATTAATTAAAGCAGCAGCAGATACAATCACATTTCTTTAAATGCAAGTAAAAACCTCTTCAGACAAACATTTAAACAGTTCATAAGTCCTTAACAGAATTTACCACATAAATGGAGTAAAGCAAAAGGTATTCTGTATTAAAAAGCATCGGTATTTCCAATTCAAGTAGGATGAATGTCATCTGATTTTTCTCTGCATGAAAAATTAATCTTATGCCAGATGTATGCTCTAATTTATTGGAACACATTAATGGATCTGCACTCTTCAAACAACATTGTCTAAATCTATTTATTCATTAATATTCCATCACTAAAGGATAAAAACAATTGTGTAGACTTTCAGTAGATATCTACTACTCAACTAACTGTATTATGGCAGAAGACTCTTAATAACCCTCTTTGTAACATGAGTTCCTTAAATTTGAAGTAATTTATGGTTTCATGAGGACTTCCAATATACAACTTTTTCCTTTAGATGCTTTTCTGAATTTAAAACCTAATTTAGAATTGGCATTCTTTTAATAGCACCAACCTAGCCATCATTTACAGAGTTAATCTGGTTTTAGATGTGCTATTAATTGAATTGCAAATTGAATTACTACTTTTAGAATGCAAAGAGTGCTGTAATAACCATCAGGCTTGACCTGTTAACAGAGAAGGTGAGGCAAACTGGATTCTATGTGCATTAATGAGAGAAGTGACTGAAGCATCTCCTATGGAGGTGGAAGTTACATTTTCTTCTCTCCCACTTTTTCCTTACCTCTCTCTGCTCCCAACACTGGAGGCACTGGGTGAACGAATTGGAGGGTGTATGTTTGTCACACTGACTCCTCCTAGGATAGAAGAATCAGATTAGAACAAAACACAGGTCTGTGTTAAGTCTGAGATTTGACTCAGAAGTACACAAGTTTTGGAAAAAATTTCTTCTGCAGTGCCATTTATTTAACCCATATCTCATACAACACAAATTCATTACAGGTGAGAAGAATGGGATGAGGAAAGGAGAGGACTAAAAAGGGGCCCATTGCCTGTAAGCAGGATGGTGTGATGGGTACCTTTGCCTTGCCTAACCCCTCCACTTGAGCACTGCAGTTTGTTTTGTCTCACCTTATTAAAGGAAAACTTTAAGTCAGACAAGCTGGTGAGTGGGAAGAGGTCTGGGAGCCAGATATGAGACAGACCAAAGGTCTGGAGACCAGATAACCAAAAGACTATTTTCGCTGAGCATTGGTCTGAGAAACGAGAATGGGCTGTTTGTGCTTTCTGTGAACGCATTATCCACCTGCCTCAGCAAGTCTGCCCAAGTGCGTGAACGCGATACGACTGCACGAACGTTACACAAGTGCTAACTGGGAATTCATGCTCACATAGCCTCACTATAAGGCCAGACAGGGAAATGGGAGTAAGGAGCAGCTGCTGATGGCTGCCAGGCATGGTGACAGAAATCCCCCAGGTCTTTCAAGTCCACCACATTTAGCTACCCATAACATTAACTTCTGTGCTCAACCTGTGTCGGTGCTGCACTACCCTTCCAGTGAAAAATATTTTCTAATATCCAAATTGAACTTTCCAAGTCACCATTTGTAGCCACTGTCCCCTGTTACATCAGATCTTGCTTTTTCCAATACTTGTCCCTTATCACAGGTTCTAGGTTTTAATTTGGTGTAACCCCAAGAGTGCCATTTTTCTACGGATTTCTATGCAATTCGCTAAAATCTTAAAAACATGAAGGGTAAAACATAATAGATCTGGTCACTTTTGTTCACAACACTAAAATGTTGTCTCAACATTACCTACTAATAGGGTTTCTACAACTTTGCCTTCATTTTCATATTTGTCATCTTTGATATAAAATAGATGTAACTAATTCTAATACCAGTGTTAACATTGCCACATTTTATTTTTCCATTGCACCACTTAAACAGAAAGTTGCGCCACGTTTAAATTACCTGAGAGGCCTGGCGATGGTACTGATGAATTTGGTGACTGCACAGTTCTGTTTGAAGGGGGTTTTGCCTGATTTTGCTCTGCAGTGCCATCCTTCCTTACAACGTTATCCAGTGTGATGTTTCCTGAACAATCAATCTAAAAGGTGGGGAAAAGAGAGGAAACAATGTTGGGATGGGAAAAAAAAACCACAGCAAAACTCCCAAAAAGCCCAACAAAAAAACACCCCATGTCTCTGTCATACTGTTATTTTGAAGGTGAAGACCAAAATGACATCCAAAAAGTGAGTGGTTACTTTAAAGCAGGTCATCTGCTTTTCTCTAAAAAGAAAAGAAATGCAAAATCCCAACAGTGCTTCATTTTAAGATCAGATGATTCTCTAAGTGCCAATTTTTATCCATCAGCTACATCTGGCTTACACCAGACAGGCAGCTTTCACACAGTGAAGTAAGAGATGATTTTCTATCACCACACCTTCTTTTTACATGCTCATGTTATATACTCTAAAAAAGATAATAAGCAATACAGAAACTACCCATTAATGCACTAGTGTTTGACAGGAATGGAAGAACCTCAAAAGACACTGAATTTCATCTGTCCCACATACCTTCTGGGCAGGGGTCATGCATATTGACTCAAAATGCAAACAGCAAACCAAAACTTGTCTACCCACACACAGCCCAGGCCAGACAACTGAATTCTGGTTTAGGGGCTCCCAATATAGCATTCTAACTTTCTGTAAAAATTACACATTCTGGTTTGATAAAGAGAAGTGACCTTTTGAAATGTTAGGGTTTTCTTGCAATACATAAGATTGTGTTTGATAAGAAAATAGGTCACATTGGTATCAACTTTTCTCAATTATCTAGACACCTCACAAATCCACTTCTATCAACTGCACTGACCACTGAAATTTATATTTATAAGCTAGGCTTATCCAAAGTGGATGCAGAAGCCTCTGCTAGATCAGCATATTTACAGTGATTTGGGCCATGTATCTTAATAGCATAAATGCAACCATATACAAGTAGAACAGTTCATAATACTGTGTACAAAATCAGTTTGCTAAAATGTCTCACCTATTCAGTAGTTTTATGATTGTGTTGCATAGTTCACCTTTTAAGCCTGACAGATTCTGTACTCTATGTACTCTCTTTCTAAAATAGAATACTTTTATCTGAGAACTTATTGGTGAGAACAAACGACATTTCAGATATCTATAAATATTAGACCACAAAAATAGGCTTAGCAGTTATTTCAAAGAATAAAGTCAACTGATTAAAACTCAACAGCTCTAATGTGGACCTCTGACAAACACAGTACCAGTCAAAAGAAACTATCAAAGAGAAGTTCAGAAGCTTAAGAAAAGATGATCTTATGATGCTCCTTCTGTCACTGGCTCACACACAGAGGATATATGAAGAAAAGGAAAAGATACAAGGAATGTCCAGTATACCAACAATTAGTACCTACCTAAGGTAGGCCTTTCAGTGAGTTAAAAATATATTTAAAATGTTCAAAATATACCAGGAATACCATCAGCAAAACAGTGCTATCTACAAACACTGGTAAATGAAAACCAAGCTAACCCATTTTTGTTAGTATCATTATAGGGCGTGGGGGAAAAATATGCAGCTTTCAAATAAAGAAGTCCAATTACAATTGCAACCTGCAATGTTATTTTTCTTACTTGTCCTAACAGCTGTCTTCCAGAATAGTTCTGGATATTGCCAGCCACATGTAGACAATCCTGCATTGTTGTTTTCTAGAACTGTCTCATTTTGACAGAGCACAATTTTCCAACTAAAAGTTTTCTACTTCTTACAAACATTAAGACTTACTTCAAAATAGAATCCAAAAAACATTGCTCTTATGCTACACTTACATCAGGAAGAGATGGTAGATTGTAGGAGCTACCCACTGGGGAACTCAGATCTATCACAGGGGGACCATATGTCTTCCCATCACATCCTACAGCACTAGTGACTGTTGGGCTGGATGGAGTAGATGTTGTGCTGCTTGCAGTTGAAAGGGCAGTTGAAGTTTGTCCACTACCAATCTGCCACTAAAAAGAGAAGACAATAATTCACAATTCAGAATTTTTTTTTCAACAGTTCACATCCACTGCATGTACTGATTCTAACACAGCAGTTAAACAAGCAGCTTAGTTCAGTAAGCCACATTCAAACATAAAATCCTGATTTACTCTGAACTTATCTAATTTCAAGAACCAATCTTACAAGACAAGATGACAAGTAGTTGAAAACTATGAATAGAAGAAATGAATGTGAATTCTTAAATTCAAAGATGCATCTCAGTCTTAAGTATCTATTAATATTTCATGCTGCATTGACAGTGTTGTGGGGGAAAGGTAACAGTTTCAGTGAAATAAAAGCATTACAGATAATAGGCTGAATGCACAACTGCTCCAGTGTTTTATTAAGTAAATAGCTATAGTGTCACTTGGTCGCCATCAAGTATTTAATGTTGTGCTTCCCTTAACAACTTAAAGTGATTAAGAATTTGAAATGCTGACTGGATCTCCACCCACATATACGTTTAACACCATGATATGAAGTGCAGAGTCAAGTGAGACTAAATTTCCTTCTCATTTAGACATATGCAGTTTTCAATGTCTTTAATGTAATTTCATGGCAACTGCAGGCAAAATTTCACTCTGCTCAACTCCTTTTTAGTCAGTCATTCTATTTACTGGTTGCTAGTTTCAGAAAGACATTACTAAATAATGAAAATGCTTAAAAGAATGGCTTGCAGACAGGCCAATCTTCTTTTCAGAGGCACAGAATAGAAGTGACTTAGGGGTTTTTTTCCTACAGGTTCTCTTAGGTACTGTACAGCTTTCTTCAACATTGTTGGAATTAGTTCTCTGATATCATAAGCATTGCAAACATGGCTGACTGTCTTCTTTAGGCACCTGCTTGACAGAATCCCTTGGGAAAAGGTCCTCAAGGGTATAGAGGTCCAGGAAGGCTGGGCACTCTTTAAGAAGGAAGTGTTAATGGCACAGGAGCAGACTGTCCCAAGGTGCTGTAAGAGAAGCCGATGCCAGAGAAGACCACCCTGACTGAACAGAGAGCTTTGGCTGCAACTCAGGGAGAAAAGGAGAGTTTACAGCCTTTGGAAGAAGGGGCTAGCCACTCACAGTGATTACAAAGAGGCTGTGAGGCTATGCAGGGCAGAAATCAGGAGGTCTAAAGCCCAACTGGAAATTAATCTGGCTTCAGCAATCAAGGACAACAAGAAATGTTTCTCTAAGTTTGTGAGCAGCAAAAGAAAGTCCAGGGAGAGTCTCCATTGCCTGACAGATGCAGGAGGAAACATGGCAACAAGTGATAAGGAAAAGGCTGAGGTGCTTAATGCCTTCTTTGCCTCAGTCTTTAATAACAAGATTAGTTGTACTGAGGGAATCCAGCCTCCTCAGCCAGAAGACAGAGACTGGGAGAACGACCCCCCCCACATTCCATGAGGAGACAGTCAGTGACCTGCTGCATCACACAGACACACACAAGTCTATGGGACTGGATGGGATACACCCGAGGGTGCTGAAGGAGCTGGCTTGGTGCTCGCCAAGCCGCTTTCCATCATTTACCAGCAGTGCTGGCTGACCGGGAAGGTCCTGACGTATTGGAAATTGGCCAGTGTGACATCCATCTATAAGAAGAGTTGGAAGGATGATCCGGAAAATTACAGGCCTGTCAGCTTGACATCAGTGCCCGGGAAGCTGATGGAGCAGCTCATCCTGAGTACCATCACACAACACATGAGGGACAACCAGATGCTCACGCCCAGTCAGCATGGGTTTATGAAAGGCAGGTCCTGCCTGACAAACCTGATCTCCTTCTACGACAGGGCGACCTGCTTATTGGATGAGGGAAAGGCTGTGGATGTAGTTTACCTTGACTTTAGTAAGGCCTTTGACACTGTTTCCCACAGCATTCTCCTGGAGAAACTGGCTGCTTGAGGCTTGGATGGGCACACACTTCACTGGGTAAAAAACTGGCTGGATGGCCAGGCCCAAAGAGTTGTGGTTGAACGGAGTTATTATAAATCCAGCTGGAGGCCGGTCACGAGTGGTGTCCCCCAGGGCTCGGTTTTGGGACCACCCCTGTTCAACATCTTTATTGATGATCTGGACGAGGGGATCGAGTGCACCCTCAGTCAGTTTGCAGATGGCACCAGGTTGGGGGGAGTGTTGCTCTGCTCGAGGGTAGGGAGGCTCTGCAGAGAGACCTGGACAGGCTGGAGCCATGGGCTGAGCCCAACTGGAGGAGTTTCAATAAGGCCAAATGCCGGGGGCTGCACTTGGCCCACAACAACCCCCAGCAGCGCTACAGGCTTGGGGAGGAGTGGCTGGAGAGCTGCCAGTCAGAGAGGGAACTGGGGGGGTTGATTGACAGCCGGCTGAACAGGAGCCAGCAGTGTGCCCAGGGGGCCAAGAAGGCCAATGGCATCCTGGCTTGTGTCAGCAATAGCGTGGCCAGCAGGGACAGGGAAGGGATCTGACCCCTGTACTCAGCACTGGTGAGGCCGCACCTCGGTGACTGTGTTCAGTTTTGGGCCCCTCACTACAAAAAGGACACTGAATTACTGGAGCGTGTCCAACAAAAGGCAATGGAGCTGGTGCAGGGTCTGGAGCACAGGTCGTATGAGGAGCGGCTGAGGGAACTGGTGGGGTTTAGTCTGGAGGAGGCTGAGGGGAGATGACATTGCCCTCTACAACTACCTGAAAGGAGGTTGCAGAGAGCTGGGGATGAGTCTCTTTAACCAAGTAACAAGCAACAGGACAAAAGGGAATGGCCTCAAGTTGTGCCAGGGAAGGTTTAGACTGGATATTAAGAAGCATCTCTTTACACAAGGGGTCATTAGGTGTTGGAATGGGCTGCCCAGGGAAGTGGTAGAGTCCCCATCCCTGGAGGTGTTTAAGAGTTGGGTCGACATAGCATTGAGGGATATGGTGTAGTTGGGAACTGTTAATGTTGGGTTGATGGTTGGACTGTATGATCTTCAAGGTCTTTTCTGACATAGATGATTCTGTGGTAGTAGTCTGCTTCCAGGTCACAGATCAGATGCATTTGATCCTTCCCTGCTTACCTCTAGTGACATGATTTTCTCTTTTCTGGAGATATAGATATCTCCAGAAATAAATATTTATATATTTATTTATAAATATCTATGTATTTATATAAATATCTCCAAATAAATATTTGCCTTCCTGAACATCCAGAAAGCATACTATGTGTTTCCTTCTGCCCTAGTTCAAGTGCTGATTAGGTAGGTATTTATCAGTCTCACTCAGTAGAGCTCCCTCAATTGTGGACTTTCTTTTCTCTCATGTGTAAAAGTTCATATTTGACATATTCTGATTAACAGTGGCAGCTACAGCTTTTTAGTCAAGCTTTTACCTGGCTCCTACTGCAGTCACCAACATCAAGCTAAATAGTGGGATTTTCTGTTTTCTCTATTCACTGATTGCAGGGTGCAGACCATGGCCATGTTAAGTTTTATGTAAGCAGCCAGAAATCACAGTAATAGCAAACAAGAGAAAGAAACACCTATGTAGCAGCTCACTTCTGTAATGCTTCAGCTGCATAAAACTGTCAAAATGAAAGAAATTTGACATTTCATCATGAAAACTGTAGGTATCTTCTCATAGAAAAAAATGCAGTCTCTGTTCTGACTGAAAAGCACTCTAGAAACATAATATAAAATATTATATAAAGCACATTTGTTGTTTTATTTCTACATGTTGAGTATAAAGGGAAAGAAACTCTACCTGTTTTATAGCTTGCTGTGCTAAGAATGCCATTTGCAGCGGGTTGGGCTTTATTGCTTGTCTTGGTAGGTTCTGATTTTGGGGAAATCTCATCTGTGGTGCAGGAAGAGCTGAACCATTGGACTTGGGGCTATGATTCTGAAAATGAATCAAGCGTGGAGGTGCCTGCATGAAAACAAACAAGCAATTCTGCAACTTATCTGATATTTATTCATTATTCCAGAAATTTTAACAAGTAGCCCTTTTAAACTTCTGAAATTCTTAAATGCAAATAAATAGTATCACAACATTTATTGGAATGATCACATAACACATTGATTTTCAATGTTAAAACCAAAACCTAGTAGATGGTTTTGATTTATTCCAATGTAATAAATGCATATATATCACAAGAATCAGAGAGATTATTTCCAACTTTGAAAGTTATATGGGAGAATTACAGTTTTATGCAAAAAC
>NW_020799092.1:17415628-17419756 GCF_003259725.1 Athene cunicularia | reverse complement strand
GGAGAGGGAAGAAGAATCAATTACATTAACTTTTTAATAATTTGACAAAAATACAAAGTATGTAACTCAGTGCTAGATATGGTTGGGTACCATATGATTTTATTTTTAAGGAATAGGCTGAGTGCTACCACACATTTCCCAAGCAAGTTTAAAACCCATTCAATTCTCAGTAATGTTTACATAGTCATGTGCTGAAGATGAAACTATCTGAAGTTACGTATCTAGACTTAATTTCTTTTTTGTTTTCTTATCTTTCTTTACTTTCTCCTTCAGTGCCATGGAAAAAAAAAAGAGTCTTCTCTGGAAATGGTCATAACTTACCTGATGAGAAGCAGGAGGTTGCTGCATGGCTCCTGGCATTCTTGGATTTGGTAAACCTACTGGACCTGCTCTGCGTTGAGCTTGCTGTCTCTGAGCCATGACCTGCTGCTGCATGTGCTGCAGTCGGAGCTGAGCTAAGCTTATCTGCGTTGGGAACTTAGAGAGCTGGTTTGAAGGTAAGCTGCCTGGTGGCTGTAAGTTTGTTTCCATCACAGGGCTCTTCGGCATATGTGGTGGGGTTTCTTTATCTTCAATTACCAAAGAACCTAGTTTAAGCAAAATAAATAAAAAATATTGCAGTTAGCAGAAATTATATTTTTCACAATTAGTTCCTTTTATACCATATGGTTACTGTTCATTATTGCAATGTAAAGAATGGATATACATGAGACTCCATTTATTTTGTTCGTTTCCCTGAAAAAAAATGGTGCCATTTTATAGCAAACTCTCTTGTGCTGTGGCCTCCTTTATAAGGTAGATTCTCCCAGAAAGGTGTCCTGGTCTCTCCAGAAGAGCAAGGGAGCAAAGTTGCAATGGAAAAAGAGTATCCTGATGCAATCATCTGATAAAAAACTTTAACTATGTGATAAAACTTAAGGTACTGTGACCCTTTATGGCTTCTGAGTCACCATCATGAAAAACTCAAGTGATACTCTCAGTTGCTATGCACCACCAATTCTAGGAGGTTTGATCTCTCTCCACTGACTTGGAAGAAGATTTGACTAGACAAGTAACTTTTAGAGATTAATGCTGAGTGAGAGATTTTATCTGAAGAGATATATACTGTGATTACATGAAATTCATGTAAAATTCTGGCTACCTCATCCAAGAAACATGAATTCCAACTAAAACAGAGTTTGATTTGATTCAAGGGAACAGCACATTGTTTGTACAGGAAAAGACAAAGACACTTTCTTTGTTTTAAACAGAGTGAAGTAGGGGAAGTTATGTTCTGAGAGTTTAAAAATTGCAATGATCTGTGGAAGGATGCACAACACCTTTTCAATACAAGCGGGAGTGAGACACCTCATACTCTCTTCTCTCCCAGAGATTTAGGGCCCCTTTCCAGAAGAGTTAACTTCGTGAGGTGGGCACACCACATGACAATTTGACAACCCCATTACAAGCAGAACTTGAAATCACCTTGTGCCACTTCTTTCCTCATATCCATCAGTCCCTGTGGATCCTGTGCAGTCTAGTCTGGCTCATTTTGGGGTAGATTATCTAAAGGAGGAGGTAACTTCTTGCATTTTATATCTTTCTTTTTCACTCTAAGAGCTGAGAAGCTATGCAAGTAGCATCATTCTAGTCCCCTATCTAGACACAGGCACAGAGGGAGTCTAGGCAGGCCAACATACTGAAGTGCAGAGCAGGGAAGAAAGTTAACATCAACAATACTGTTTCCATATTCACACTTGGTAATTTTGGTGTTGTATACATTTTAATTATGACTCTACCACATCAGTCATCAACAAAAATATTAAATATGTTAAACAAAATGGGAAAAACCTACCAACATATTGCATAATAACCTTTACTCGGCCTATAAATCTAGTCAATGCTTCCCATAAGTAAAAAGAGAAAAATGCAAATAAGTAATACTGTTTTCCATATATGGTTGTATGAGATACTTCACTACAGTCAAATTAGGGTTTTTTTTCTCTAGAAAAGGAATTGCCTTGACAAAGAATGGTATTGACTGTACCACAATCAACTGTCAAACCCATACCACACTTTTCTTCAGTTCTCTCCAAGTCTAATTACATCTTTAAAAGTCTTTCCAGACTTAACATCTGTGGTATAGCTACTTACCCAAAGGTACTACAGAGAATGATTCCCTTCCATTATTCTAGAAAACCATTGGTTATCCTACAATTTGCGGAATTAAAACACTTTGTTGTATTTTTTTTCTTAAATAAATTCTGAAATCCGTAAGAGATATCCTATTAGTGTACAGATGTTACACTGTCAGCAACATACAGCCTGACTAGAATTCAAGACATTCCCAGAATAACTTGTTTCTTTACCTAGACTTTATTTTTCCTTCAATGGTTCTTATATCTGGTTTATCTGCAGAAATTGAACATGTCTGCTCACAAAAGTTAACAGCCTAAAGGTTGCAACTTCTGAAACCAGATAGATAAATGTGATCTAGTTTTATCTATCAATTAAATAAACTATTACAAGAACTCTTATCTATGCTGATCTATACAGGTTCCATTTCTATTGTAGTACTTTTCAGAATTTAAGGAAACCTATTTCAGCAGCTCATTAACTAAGCAAATAAAAAAAGAGCCCAAAACCAAACACAAGAGAAAGCCCCTCATCAAATAATATCATCTCAGTTTAGCAGTAGCTCACAGTTATCAGCACACAGCTTGACAGTTTGTTTCTGGAAACAAGAGATTCACTTTTGATTCCTTTCCCAAATAAAATGATTTACAAAGAAAGAACTTGGAGAATTTCCCGCTACCAGTCAATGTTCTGGTGTGTGGGGAAAGGGGCTTGTTCATCTTAAAGCACTACCATAACTCTTTCTCTGCTTTTGTAGAGAAACATACATTTGCACTTTGTGCATTTGTAGAGCCGACTGTACTTTCTGATGAAAGGCAGAAAAGGTCCCACAAGTATCTCACAAAGCATTCTGCACAGGACAGAAAAACAAAAATGCCCATCAAACTAACAGTAGAGAGAGAAAGGAAGCATGACAGTGGTTAACATCCTAAACAGACCTCTAAGCTTTAATTCCTGCTCCTAAGTTGATGAGTTCCTAGGATGCTTATCTCCATTAAACTCAGGCTTTCAGGCAATCACACAAGCAGGCTATCTGCTGCAAAGCTTCCAGGTTCTGGGATTCACCAGTATCATAAAACCCTAGCAACTTACAGCTGCAAGAAAAAATGTAAAGATCAGTTTGTTTGGGAGAATGAAGAGGAAGTAGATTTGCAACTCTGTTAAAAACATGCTTTCTCCTGAATTCTACCTCACAACTTCAGGAAATACAATCTAAAAGCCAGAGAACTGTCAGAAAGTAGTGTTCTCTTCCCTATTTTTCTGTTTTTCTTTGGCATTTTCACCTTCTCTTTACCTCAGGTCTCCAAGGCTTACTGTTCAGCATGACAAGGGAGTTCCTGAACATATGCTGTTGCTATGAGTTCCAGCTTGGGAAGATGTGATTGAAGGAGGAGCTGGAAGGTGCAGACTGGGAGACTGACTTCTGGAATACGTTTTTAGGATGTGAAGCAGGGTTATAGATTGCATTCCTTGTTTCAGAAGCCAGAAAGCATATGTATTGCCCAGGAAACTGAAAGCTGCTATTTTTACCATCACATGTAGCATTCAAGCAAGATAAGTTTGTTAATACGTTATTGTAAGTATTCATAAATAATACTTTTTCCCATACAACATACTTTAAATGTCTTCTACAGGTAAGGAAATAAATCTAATAAAACAAACCAAGACATGAATAGTGTAGAGGATATTTATCTTCACAAAAAGAAAGTTGTTTTCAAAATAGTATCAAGACACCAAAGGGCTAATAAAACTTTATCATACCTAGATTGAAAATATTCTGAGCCCAGAAGCTAGGATCACAGTGAAACTGGATGGTATTGTTAGTCACTGGTGAAGCATCGCACCTTGCTCGGAGAAGATACCTTAGTCGGTATGTAATCTAGAACAGGAACAAAACAAGATTTTTTTTTTTTTTTTCCTCTGTGGCCAGAGCCATTTATCTGAAGAGCATTAAAAGTCTAAAAAAAAAAAAAAAACCCCAAAAAACCCCAATAAACCCCGCTGCCTGCCCCC
>NW_020799092.1:17372202-17415578 GCF_003259725.1 Athene cunicularia | reverse complement strand
CTGCAAATAAAAGAGGTATTCTTAACATCTTCCTCTTATTCCTAAAGTAGTTATAAAAAGCAATCAACTACAGCCTAAAAAAATTTAATTTTTCTCCCCTATAGAAATACATATCCTCCCACAAACTTGGTCATTACATTCGATGACTTAAATTGTGAAGTACAGACTCACCATTGTTGGTTTTTTTTTCTCCCCAAACCTATGTTAACCTATTCATTTTTCTTTCAAAAAAAAGTTTCCCATCCTTTTGCAACAAGTATCATCACATGAAGTTTTCCTTTGTAGTAAATTTAAGTTTTCTTCAGAGATTATAAAATCAGAATAGATTTTATAAACTTTTGTTTTTGAAAACTCTCAGATTCACAGATATTTTCAGAGTTTTCCAACTGTTTGGTTCCAAAGGACTGGACATTGATTAAATTATACAAACAGAATATTTTATCAAATGCTCAGTATTTATCTGGTCCCTAGAAAGAAAATATTTTCTTGCAAAAGTTTCACTATAAGTATCTAACACAGGCACTAATTTTAGAATAACACAGTAGATACAGAAAAAAACCCTTGTAAGTTCAACACTTATTTTTCTTGAATAATAAAATTATTTCCTAGAAAAGTTCAAGAGACATACTTGGGAAAGTCATCTTACCTGCTTAAAATGATACTAGTTATCTTTTCCATAGGAATTTTTAAAAGCTGCCAATTTACAAGGTTTTTATTTCAATTTTAGGCAGGTCAGTTTTAGACCAGATACAAAAAACATTTAACATTTAGCAAGACTTAAATTTTTTTAAAGACCATAGAATATTTTAGGTGTAGTATTATTCTGAATATAAATTTCCTAGGATTTCTGTGTGCACTATCAGAATCAAGTGTACTACACTATAGAAATTCTAGGTTTTTGTCCTGTCACCAATACGGGTTGCACACAGTTCTTGTCATAGTTCACTCCATATATTCCTCCTAATGTGCTCACACATATATTGTAGATAAACTCATGACCAGACTAGTTAACTCCTGTCAGTAGTAGCGGTAACTACCAGTGTTTTTTTTGTGCTAGAGGACTAGGCTGGGAGCCTGATGTCCTCCTGCAAACTGTAGTTTCCCTGAAGTACAGACGTTGCCTCCTATCTGTAACTCTGCATTTATTTCTCCTGGGCATTCCTGCCTTCTTGTTTCAAGGAGTTGAATATATCAGAGCAGAAGTCTTGCATGTTCCTCTATGCATCACTGTTCAGGAACAGATTTTCCAGATGTCCACAACAGGTTAGCTGCTCAACTCCCAAATAACACCAACTTTCAGCAACAAAAATCAGAAGCCTAAAGCTTATCTGTTCTTTTCAAAAATATTTCTTATTTGCTAAGGTTTTATTGGCTAGATGATCTGTTCCTTCAACAGCACAATTTTTATAAGATTAAGATGCCTGCATTGTAACTTACTTTCTTATTCACATAGCACAAGTCTTTGTAGCAACACTAAGCAATTATAAACAACATGACTCAGTTTGATGCACTTTTTCATCATTCAATTAAAAAATATGACTTGCTGAGGCAGTATAAGGCGGGTCAAAGGAATTGAACTACTTGAAGTAAGTTGAAAAAAACAAGTAATATTCCACTATCTGCTACAGCCTACAGCATTTTCATGGTTATGAAAAAAACCAAAACAAACCAACAACAAACTCAAAACCAAACAAACCAACCCCACAAACTCCCCCAGTAGAGTCTCAACTAAGCAATGAGAAACTAAAGAAAAAATTTTGTGATCCAGTTATAGGAACTGGAAAAAAAGGATCTAATATCTTTTCTCAACATTGCCATAGGTTTCTGTCATCAGGCTAGTACAATCTAGTAACCTCTGGAAAAATCGGTCAGCTTTTTGTTTATTTTTTTATTTCAAGTCATTTAGGATTTCTGATCATCATGAGCACTCAGTTTAGTGAGACCACGTACACTCACATCTTAAGTGTCATAGCACTGAAATATTAGCTTCATAACTGTTTGCACTGACAAGCAAAAGTCTCAGCTTCATTTTTATCCATTTTTGAAGACTTTTAGTGGAAGCTGAGTCTGACAGAACAAAGCTGTACATCAATTTTTACATTTAAACACTGGATATCAGACTCTACAATCTATAAATACCATCCTTCTCTGAACTCAGAAGCTATAACAAGTACTGAAAAGAAACTCAATGATGATGTAGGATATACATTTTCTCCAGTTTCATGGCTTCACGGTTTTCACTCCAGAGAAAAGGACTTGTCCCTACTTATGCAAATCTACAACAATCCTATGGTAGTGTAACAGGAGATAATCATGACCAGAGAGCTAAATTATTAGAAACATTCTGTATTTATGTTTGAGAGAAAACCATGAAAAAATATATACAAATACTCCCATTAGTAGAAAGTCATTAAAAAGTCCAGTTCCTAAGTGTTACTGACAAGCATGTGCATGCATACCTGCCTTAACTGCAGACTCTAAGTAAATGGAGAGAGCCATCTTCCTAACCTTACCAAGCGTTTGCTGTACAGTAGTGCTGTGCTGCTCCCACTGGAAACTGCCCATTTGGAAAAATTCATGACATGTTCCAACTGTTTAGAGAGACCTGCCACTTCCTGTTGTTGCTGCAGAAGTTTCATCCGATGCTCTTTTGCCAGAGTCTGCAAGTAGAAAAGCAGTTCCAGTCAAAGGGTTCAATTTACAGTTAACAGGCATTAGCTTTCATATTTGTAATTCACAATGGCCAAGTGGTTTCACTTAGCTCTTCTGAAAAGCACCTCTGACCCATGACTGCAGTTATCAAGCAGAAAAGTCAGTATACATTTATTCAGGATATCAAGACTTTCTCTGCAGACTCCTGTTTTCTCTTATAGCACATTTTCATATAAATATATATATATATATATATATATGTACACAAAAAAAGTGTGTCATATATATCTGTACACATATATATATGTGCCTCTGTATACACACACACACTTTTTAAAACACAATTGAAAGTAATATTTTTCCAGGTTATCTATTCTAGACAATTCTCTCCTCTGATTCCCTATTAGATTGCTGAATTTATGAAAAATTCTGATGGAAACACTTCATGCATGACACATAGAATTAGGACTTGTAAAAGCATGGAAAAGAAACTCGGCTCAGAAGCAGCCCTGATTCACAAAGCAGGGACTGATTAATAATTACAAATAAAACAATAACCACACCCTAGAAATCAAACTTCTTACCCTCCCCCCACAACCAAAACAACACACTCGCTCAAATTATTTGGTGGGACATCTCTCCACTTTGGAACTGTGATAGGACATGTTCAGGTGGCTAATGCTAGTAATGGACTTCTATTTTAATGTGAATCCACACAAAAAAATATTGACTGATGGTTTTGTTTCTTATGATAGAAACGAAGTTACCTCCAACTGATGCAGCAGAGCTTTTCCCTTTTTATTTATTTCTACCATCAGTGTAAATATGGCAACTTTAATATCCTGTTCCACCTGCTTTTGATTCTGATTCACTTCAAGAATTCTGTAAGTAGACAGTATAGAAAATTATGATCTTTAGTTCACAAACCCACTCTCTAAACAGTATAAAAACCAACCACAACCCTCTAGTCTGTTGCTGAGACTGCAATATTTCTTGGTCGTATGCACCAATTAAAACACATTATCAGATATTTATAGTCAAGAAAATTACTAGGAGAAACAGAGCAAGTAACAGTGATCTATGGTAAAATTAATTAACTGGTGGCAAATTCTAATGCCGTAAGTCTGCAAAATTACTGATATCTGCCACTGATAAAAATTAAATGTTCATTGTAATTGAAATTCTTATTTTTAATTGTCCAGCACATTTCTGGAACAGTCCATGGTGATCAAAACTGTGTAAGTCTAATTTCCATCTAAGATAGAATGGTACTCCAGAAACAAAAACAACAAACAGATTTTTCTAATTTAGCTATTTTAACAATAGTGCTCAAACTCATAACAGCAAAGCATAATCTTATACTGCGAAAACGACTACTGCTAAGATGCAAGGGAGAATAACCACTTAGATGAAGCTAAAGAAAAGATTTCTTTCCTCATCTCTACCATCTTCAGACAGGCAAAGAGAGAGGAAGAGCTCAAGTTGCTCTCAGCATCCTGTACTGTGTTGAATCTTCCTGGGTACTCCCTTTGAACTCTGCTGAAGGAGCAGTTAAAGGCCTACTGCAGCATGCATTTTACAGATTTATTCTTCTCCTAGGTTTCTTGTACCGAGTGAATAAAGCCCCAAGCATAAAAGTATTACATAAATCTTCAAATATATGTCACAAGCATTATGAAAACATGAGTCATAACCTTTCACTTTCTGAGAGGGATCTACACTAAGAAAATAAGTGTGCTGGTGGTGGGGAAGAATATAAGGCTGTAGTCTTTATTGCATAAGTTGTTTTGTTGCACCCAAGCTATTGCTGCCCATTAAGTCCACAGGCTGAGCAGAAGAGTTACCTAACAAAAACCAAGCACATTAAATAGGCAACAGTTCTGACAATTCAGTTCTGACAAACTGAAGATTTTATAATTTCTCTTTCTGGAAGGATAAAAGGACAGAGTTACAAAATACACTAAACATTTCAGAAAATTACAGCGTATATAAAGTTGACTTCTGTGTCAGTTTTAATCTCAAAATCTGATACATACCTGTTTTGGATCTGCTTCCCTGTGTATTTTATGTACTTAGTCTTCTCCATCAATTTGGTGATTAGTGTCTCAATGATCACTTTCTGGTTCTGAAAAGCTTCTTCTATAAACTGGTACCTGTAGTAAAAAGCCAGTGATTATTTACACGTGTAAAAGGTGTGATACACTTGCTAAAAACTAGAGCACCTTATAAAAGACTTCTTTAATTGAAGAAAGATGCTGCTTAAGTCCAAAATGTAACTGTCATCATGGAAGCAAATGATGCTATGCTTTATTTATAGTATATTTATAGTGTATTTGCTGTAAATTTTCTGAGACTTTATGAATTTCATAAAGGGATATTGTGTGACCATAGCCCAATATTAGCAAAAGATAAATTAATGTGTTTTAATCATCACTTCATAAGTGAGTGTGTGTGTAAGCTTCATGCAAAATATGGATGTAAAAACAGAAGAGAGATTGCTGAGTCAGTAGAGGTCAGCAACATTTTAAATCAAGGAACTAAAATCATCAACAATTTGAGGAAAAAAGGAGGTGGCACATTCTGAAAGGGATAGAAATCCTAAGAAAAGGAGAACTTAAGAGGAAGACTGCAACTCTATAGCAGCAAGGTTTAGCCTGTTCTAATGATCAACAGTGGCCAAAAGTTCTCCACCTACTGATGTTCACCTGTTCAGGCAAGAAAGTTCTTTGGATGGTTGTATCAGGTATAGCAAACATATTAATATTTAACCTAAGAGTACCTTTGTCCCAGATCATTATTGTATGCACTAGGCATCAAGATTATTGTTTTGTACTCCGAAGTTGTATATAATCCTGCTTTTCAGCTTCTGTAGACAGTAAGAGATGACCAAAGAACAGCAACCCACAAATTTGAGTGTTATAAATAGCGTTGTCAAAGTACAGCATAGCCAAACTTTAGGTTTACTCTTCCTTTTAAAGGGCTCTTCACAGAAAAAATGCCCATTTGCTCCATTCTGAAATTGTTTGGTAATGTTCCATGTTCCATTATATAATCATCTTGTTGAAGGACAAATGGAGAAATTACATATAAGAGTACAGTTGCATAACACAGCCCCTGTGCTCTCTAAGGGCTCTGTGAAGAGCTGCATAACAAATTCTGTCCAAATAACCTAAAGAAAGGTCTTGTGTTTAAGCCACCAGATTAACAACTGGAAGAATTAGGTTTTATTCTAAATTATCACAAACTCAGTCACTCTTTTGGATACAATCTCTGTTTATTTGTGGGTTTCATTTCTGAGCTGAAAATTTTATTTTGCACTTTTTGCAACTGACTGTATTCCATACAGCTAGAGCTACAATCAGCTTCAAGTTATAAGTGAGTTGCATAAAACATATACTTTTTTCTGATACCTGTGCTCTTTGTGTTCTAGTAACTGACAGTCTCGGCAGGTCAACTTATCACACGTTTCACAATACAACTTCAACTGCTCCTTTTTGTGGTAAGGACAAAACACAGGTCGCTGGCTGGTCACACCAACTGCCTCTGTTGAATGAAGGAAGATGTCAGTCCGGTCTGTTACGGATGCTCTCAAATAAACAACCAACCACCAAAAATAAAAAAATATTAACATAATTAACTAGCTCTCCGTAAATTATAGGTTCAGATGTCTCTTAGAGGAAGACAGTACAGATTTCCAAGGTTTACCGGCAACCAGCAATGCTTTACAAAGAGCTCTATGGAGTTTAATGGCAACCCAAAACACTGAACAAAGCCTCACTCCCTAGGGTTTAACGGCAACCCAAAACGCTGAACAGTACCCCACTCCCTAGGGTTTAATGGCGACCCAAAACACTTTATAACTCACCTGACAAGTGAGGACTCTCAACCTCGAGGACCTGCTCAGGACAGCGTCACGACCCACGGTCCCTCAAGGAGTTTCCTTGGGCAGTGTCCTAACCCAAGAGGAGAGTCCTCGACTGAAGCGTGCTGCTCCAGGGGATGAGCTCCAAGTAGCCCTCCCCAGGGACTTCATTTATACCCAGGCTGAATCTGACCTGTAGTCAATAGCGGCTCCCATTGGCCAAAAGCCCCAGTTGCCATAAGGCCCTGAGGACAAAGGCAGCCAGGAGCTGCTACACTTCAGCAGCCAAGAAGCTCTGCTTTCACTGGGCGGATGCACCTGCCACACAGTCTCCTGAAATTATTAAAGCTTTGCATTCTCTTGTTTTCCCTCCCCCTAGATGCTATAAGTGTGTATCAAGCCATCTAATCAAGACTTTAACAGCTGTAAGCTCAAACTGCAATGTCTCACTCTTGATCAAGCATGGAGCTAACACCCTCTCATAGAAAAAGTCTAGAACCTATAACTTACTATGGCCCCACAAAACTATTTACAAAAGTAGCAGCCAGCATTGTTGCAGTCGCAAAAGACATTGCACAACCAGAAATCTCCTTTCTTAAATGGAAACGAGGAGATTGCTGATTTAATTTGTTGTTCTGTCTTCTTTTTCAGTTAAATGAGTGAAAGGGGGTTTGAGGGTATCAAGACACAGGAATTCAAAAGTGTAAAACATGCAGAATATAACAACCAGAAGTTACCAACATCCCTTCACCATCCCATTCTAAATGGGTGAAAGGTCTCACTTCAGTTTCTTCTGAACAAATACCAGAGAGTGTAGGAAACACCACCAGATGATAAAAATTAAGTCTAATTTTTAAATAATTTAACTGACAAGGCTTAATTTCTTATGAGTTAGGTTGGACATTTGAGTCCATGAGGATTGTGTGGCCTATAATGAAAACTGGCTTCACAATGCAGCCTGTCCTTCACTGCAGATAAACAAGATCTCTTTTCCACATCCATTCATTTACTTATTTTCATGAAACCTGGAAGAAGTTATTTTCAGATTTGTATCCTTCAGTCAAAATTCTTTGCAACCGACCAGCAGACTCAGAGGCCTGACTGCACAGAGAGCATTCATACCACCGACATTCAGCGTAACAGTCAGACACTTTTACCAACTACTTTTGCCCTCTCCTGAAAGTACACTCAATACTGACTTTTCATCAACCACATCTGAAAGTGAGATACAGAATACAGTGTTTATCTCTAAAGTATCATACTGGACACTACCCTTTGAGCAACAAATATTACAGAAGTGAAAGTCCATATTATATATAAAATTCACAGGTCTAGGTATGGTGGAATGAAAATAAATATATCATATATACATTTATAATAATATATAATAATTTATAACAAGGCTGGAGTAGATGATCTCCTGAGGTCCCTTCCAACCTGAATTATCATAGATCCTACCGAGAAAAACCACCCCTATTCATAACATACTTCCCTTAATTTTTAAGGCAAAACATTTCAAACTTAAAATATACTTAGCCAAAACTTGAATTCTGGCACACTTTACTGCTAACAGAGCATGCTTTATTATCAGAGTGCTGAAGAAAATATAATCTATTAGTGCTCCTTTTGATGCACTGTACAACAAAGTTCAAATAAACCATCTGGTAAACCTCTAGATAAACTAGAGGAGCCAAACACATAAAGAAGTATTTTCTGCAGCTGATCTCTAAATTCTAGACAATAATTTGCAGTCACTCCAGGTGAAAGCTAAAATCTATGTGTATTTATTAGTCTAAAACACGCTGCATAAAAATCATATGAAATACCAATCTGTAGAGTTTCTTAGCACTATGCAGCATATCTGACAGAAAAACAGCTGTCATACCCCCAGCCATGACAAAGTTTCCCTTTTCAGTAGCTATGTTCTAATGCATCTAATGCTTAAAATAAAGTTTTCTCTTTCGTTAGCTGGATCACTGAAGAGTTCCACTTAGATGTAGAGCAGCCAGAGAAACACCAGAATTTGTTCAAATGGTTGCAGCCTTCAGCAATTAAATTGGAGTGACTGGAAAGCAGGCAAATATTAAAACATATCCATTATCAACCAGAAAAATAACATGGTTCCACTAATTCGTATGCACCAAAGGGTTATATCATGATGTAGCTGTCCTTTTACATTTACTAGGATTAAGGAAAACAATTTTTGAAATTTATCACTTCAGAAAGAAATATGGTGGTCTAACAGATTTCCAACGCAGGCACACATTCTTTGTGAAATTATAAATCAGGTGTGTTACCTGGAGATACTTCCTCTTTCTGTCTTACAGTATGATCCTTTGTGAATTTAACCCTCTGGTGAGCTCTGATGCAGGTCTTGCACAACCATTCTACACATTCCACACAAAACCCATTAGCTTCTGCATTGTCTTCACAGCTTGTGCAGACCTGACATGAGGAAGAAAAGGTAGCTGTTAAAATAAATATGGAATATACATACAAGCTATTGTTCATTGCTTATATTATGTGCATCATCTGTGCACTTAGTGAAAACAGTGAAATGAGAATGGAAAACTGCCTGAGGTACAGGAACATTATAAATAACTACTGCATAAGAGTAATTGAATGTGACTTTTCAAAGAAAGTGGTGTTACTCTAAAACCTTTAACTGACATAATAAAAGTTAAATCATTACTTCCTGCCCAAAACTGTACCCTTAGAAGCCATATGATGTTTACTATATACAATATGCTCTTGTGAAATATTTACTAAAGACAGAATATGATCAGAACTTCTCCAATTTTAGAAGCTTCCCTCAGTTCACACAGCAGCTTTAATTTTAGCTTCTGTTCACCTGCTTACAGTTTCAGGAAGTGCACACAGTACTGAACAGCAGGGTTCCTCTCAAGAATCTCTGCATCACCACTTAAAAGATAGCATTCCAGTTAAGCTTATCAGTAAAGCTACTCTAGAACAGATTTACAACCAGTATACTGATTTTCAACCTGAGGCCTATTAATTCCTGGGGCTCTTTGGACTACATCCAAGAGATCTAGAAAAAAAATTTAATTAAGGAAAACAAACCTGATGGTGATGGCAGACCAAAACCTCTCTGCACAGAGTCAATACACAAACAATAAAAAATTCCTATGGATCCACAATTTGAACAACACATTGAAAACTAAGAATGACACACAAACACCACTTCAAATGTTCATAACATCATTTCATTTGTAACTCCTCTTTTACAATACCTCTGTAGTCATATCTTAAAGGGGGGTTCGGTGGTAAAAATAGTGAACATGCTTACACAGATACTTGTTTAGGTAACAACCATCCGTTTACATCAACACTTAGCACTGCTGCAAACAAAAGCATCAGTATGTCTGAAGATCACTATATCCTACACATCACAGTGATAGAATTCTGCTAGCAGGAGCAACAAGGTTAAAATTTTATTAGATTTTTAGTTTATTTTTCAGCTTGATTAAAAAAAAAAATCCAACTTCTGCACCCACACAAGGTAAATATAGATTAAATTAAGGAGGAAGCAAATACATCCTATGCAGAGAGATAATATATATGTAGAACTATGTCCCAGTTTCCCCTTCAAGAAAAAGAGGAAAATTAGCACAAAACTTGCCTTAGGCCACATAGCAAGTTACTGACAGAACTGGAATTTGAACATAGGAGTTCCAGATTCCCAATGCTGTGCTTATTCTTCTCGATCATGTTGCCTCCCAAAGCAACTATCTTCTGAGAAATGAAGTTACAACACAAGGGTGGTTGACCCCTCTTGTTGTCACTTGAAGTTTGAAGCAGTTCCTTTTCATTAAAGGTGACCTGCAAAGGAGAAAAAATAGGGCTTGTGCCCCTTTTTCCATTTCTTTACAAGAAGGAGGCCAGAAACTTTTTTTTTAAAAAAATTCTTAAAAATTTTTATCTTCTCTTTGGTTTTTCCTTTTCTTCTGCCTCTTCTCTTTAACAATAAAAATTATAATCCTATCCAGACTAGTTGACTACCGAGAAATATCAAAATCGGGACATCATAAAAAAAGTCAAGAAAATGGAAGTAAAACAATAAAAGGAAGTGAATTGTAATCAGGAAATGGAAACTTTTTACTTGTTCTTAACCCTTAATTTCAATGACATTTTGGAAAAAAAAAAAAAATTATTCTTAAAGACTCAGCACAGCTTCTTGAAAAACAGTTTGGAACAAGCAAATATCACTAGGGCACTATTTCAATGTTACATTTTTCTCTGGCAGAAACTCTCATGAAAGAAATTCCCTCCCTTTTTCTATGTCAGTTGTCTCTGCCAGTTGTTTCCTTTGGCAGTTCTGTGCCAATGCAACTCTCTGCAAGACTGTGGTGTAACACCAGATTGATTACATCACTGTATCCCAACGATCAGTTACATCAGCACTGCTGACTGGGCAGTGAACTACTTCAGGACAAGAAAGAAGGTTTAAAATCAGTCTGTTGCCAGAGAGGTACAATGGTGCTATGCCGTCAGATACCCAGAGGTGTTTCTGCAAGTTAGAGTGGAGAATTTCTTGGATATTTGTTTTTCTAGTGTAAAAAAACCCAACCGTGAAAAGAAAATAAACAAAGGAAAAAGCAACAAAAAAGTCTTTCAGGTATTAAGAAGCAAAACACAGGGGGGGAAAAAAAAAAAAAGAAGAAACAAAAAGGCAGAAACCCCATTTAAAAAAACCCAACCAAACAAAAAAACCCTCCACAGAAGAGAAAAAACCCAACCATGACAGCCTTTCCAGGTCACCTTTAGCAAACTTAGGCAGATAAACCTGCTACGTGCCAGGGCATTTAAGTAAGTTCAAAGTATTTCTGAAGTTATTCACTCCTCCTAGATTCCAAAATCTCTGTCTATTTACTTTTTTTAATATGCTTTAGTGTTTCTTTCAACGGGTTTGACCTGTTATAGCTGGAATGAGATGGAGATTGTGATTCAATAACCAATAATCAGGTGCTGCCAAATGAACTGAAACTCCTCCTTTTTAGTGCCAAAACTATATATTCCAACTTTATACTCTTCAAAGCCACCAAGTGGAAGAGACAGATTTCTAAAATTTTTCATAGACATCATAAATCATACTGTCAAAATAGCTACGCCTTTTGCGTAGAAACTAGATCTGCTACTACCCACTTCTTTTTTGAAATATGCATTTTCAGATATAGCTTGGATTTTGCTAGAACTAGTTATTACAATGTCATATAGCTGAAGTACAAGGAAGTACAATTACTGCAAGTATTTGCTATATTCTTACAAAACTTAAAAAACTTATTTCACTCCTATTTTTGTGAGTCATACAAGCCGTGCTTCAGTGATTTCAAAGAAAACTCTCCCTAGTTAACCTGTAAGCCTTTATTATGGTTAGACAGATATTTATTTTTAATTGAGTTTTCCTTGTAATTATATTTAATTCAGTTACTAGTTCAAGTATTTATAACCCCGGGAAGCATTCATTCAGCCTTCATTCAAATTTAATCAAAGCTGAAATTACTCAGCATGTTGCAGGTAAATACTACTTTTTTTTCTGTTGTAAAAGCTTCTATATTTACTTAAAAACAGATTTATAGGCAAGAGTTGAGGTAATAAAGATGTCTTCTCAGCTACTATAGTAACTAACCACTCTTTCAAAATACTTTGAGCATTAAAGAGATTAAATTAGCAAGCAAAGGTTTCCAGATTTCAAAGGAAGAGAGCACAGTAGTCCACAGGATTATTCAGTGAACTAATGTTCCAAACTTCACCAGTGTAAATTAAATGCAATTCCCCCTATTGGATAGAAAAAACCCTGATGCTAATAGTTATATAACCATTTCCTGGCACACACAAAATCACCAAAGACAGCACCTGTCTTTTGGGACCTTCTCGCCTGTATGTAACTCCAAAAATGAACCATATGCTGGTATCGCAAAATGCATGAACCCTAATCGACACATCCCCCTTTCCCCAACATCCCATCAACAGCTGCCTCTCTGAAGCACAACAAAACTATATTGTGACTCTTCTTGAGTCCATTACCCACTGCCCTAAACCAATGGCTTTCCAAAACATTTTGGCGATAGCTACAGCTTTGATAAGCTATTTAGCATACTAGTTCTTTTTAAGAGAATACATAGTTACTATTCTGGCATCATACAAAACTAGAGAAACTTTTTGTTTTAAATTGGCATTAGTCCCTCTATTATGCCAGTCAAACTTGGTGTCTTAGTATCCAGATCTAAACCCCTACTTGGTTTTGTCACTACACTTCCTCTACGTCACATAAACTCCAACTGTTTTTCATTGCTACTACATTTAAAACTCTCAGGTCAGTAACTGGTAAAGATGCAGAAAGTGTTCTTACCATCAAAAATATTTTTACAGGTGTTCTCTTTTGGACACAGAAGCTGAGAATTAGAACCAGGACTAAAATGTACTACAGGCTCAATATGCTGCAACATCATGTTATCACTATGATCTTCTCTTTTGCATCAATCTCACACTTCTCATTTTCACTTTCATGACTTTACACACATGTTAAACAATTTTCTTGTTAAGTTCCTAAATTGCCCTCACTTGTCTACCCTTATTCAAATCTAGCATTTCCTTCAGTAACATCTTAGCTTTGAAGCCCCTTTCCGTTCCGTCTTGTGAATCAAATATAATTAAATTTTATTTTCAAACTTCTCTTTAACATCCAAGAATTTTGTCAGACTCAATAAATTGTAATGTGAAAAAAATTATAAAGGATGCGGTGTTTCAAAGTATTTATGTCCTAGTTTCCAGAACTGCCACCTCCAGCAGAAGATCATGTTTGAGACCATCTAATGAAGGTGTACAAGCCCATGGGACCTGGTAAGATGCATCCACCAGTCCTGAGGGAACTGGTGACTAAAGTGGCAAAGCCACTATCCATCATGTTTCAGAAGTTGTGGCAGTCTGCTGAAGCTCCTGATGACTGGAAAAGGGGAAACAAAACCAAGCACTTCCTTATTTGTCATGTGCCCTAACACAGTTTCCAGAAGGATCCACTCTATGATCTTGCTGGGCACAGGAGAGACTGACTGGCCTGTAGTTCCCTGGGTCTTCCTTTTTTCTGGTTTTAAAAATGGTGGTTATGTTTTCCCTTTTCCAGTCACCAGGAACTTCACCATACTGCCAAAACTTCTGAAATATGATGGATAGTGGCTTAGCCACTTCATCCGCCAGTTCCCTCAGGACCTGAAGATGCATCTCATTAAGTCCCATGGACTTGTGCATCCTCAGGTTCCTTAGATGGTCTCAAACCTGACCTGCTACAGGTGGTGGTTCTCCATTCTCCCAGTCCATGCCTTTGCCTTTTGTGTCTTGGGTGGTATGGTTGGAGCCCTTGCCAGTGAAGAATGAGACAAAAAGTCACTGAGTATACCTCAGCCTTTTCCATATCCTGGGTAACCAGGCCTCCTGTTTCCTTCCAGAGAGGGCCCACAGTTTCCTTAGTCTTCTTTTACCAATGTACCTATAGAAGCTTTTCATATTGCCCTTGATGTCTCTGGCCAGATTTAATTCTGTCAGTGATTTGGCCTTCCTAACCTGATCCCTGGATGCTCAGTTTCTTGGACAGTCCTTCCTGACAACACACATATACAGGCTAGTCATAGATACAGACCAGTGGTTCTAAGCCACAACATAACTTCCACAGGACCCATGGCTCGACTCTAACTCTAATTTCTTAAACATCCTGCTAAAACTGATGAACTATCAAAGCCCAACTAACTGTCTCAGTAGAAAATTTGCATAAAATTGCCAACGTTTTCAACAGAATTTGAACGATCTCTGATCCAATATGTCCTGCAAGTCTCAGTATCTTTTCCACTTTAATTCCTCTGATCTGTTGCCTATGTTGCTACGGGCAATTTTTCTTTCTTTTCTCTTTGCTCCTTCAAAGGCAAAACAAGACAGGGCTACTAGATGGATGTATCATATTTAAACCTCATAATATTCCCCCTTGAACAGGGCACGTATCTGTTTAAGTATTATCAAGTTAACTTTGCTGTTCCACAACAGACTTTATAGAATGGTGTACTTTTATATATGGCTTTAATGTCAAAGTACAAAGGAATGTCCAAAAAAGCTTCATCATACCAAAATTAATCTATTAACAAAACAGAACTCCACATCATTCATTTTCAAGATTAAGGTACACGCTTACTTAGCAGGCATCTAACAAAACATCTAGCTCCATTTTTTAAAAAAAAAGTCAGCAGAAAAGCACATGAATGTACTACTATGCTAGTTCAGCAAGGTCTGCCAGTTTGCCTTCAACTGCTGCAGAAAGTATGCTGAGTTCAGCCAGAGAACTTAGCTGAGGAACAGACATGCTTTCTGAACTGCAAGCCTGTTGTTTTTTGTTACAGAGAGAGAAACAAATATGGAATGGAAGAGTAAGATAGAAGTCTGAGAAGGGAACTTAAGGAAACAGAAATGTTTTTAAGAACCTCCCTGAATCTGATCATACCACTCAACAATTGGCAATTCCAAACCAGGCACTGAAATACACAGAATTTCTCTGTATCACTCTCCAGCAGATCAAGATTGGAAGGTAAACAAAAAATATCTCCCTCAGTTCCAAGGAAGTGCCTGACTTATCCTGACATCATCAAGTTTGGTGGATACTATGACCTATTGAAGTACACACAATTTTACATGATTATGGCCAACCTCAAGAATATGAAGAGCTCTTATTGAGTATTCAGTTCCTCATCTAAGTCTCAAAAGCAATTCCCCACTTAACTTTCACAGAAAGCTGAAAAAGTTTTGGGGGTAAAGAGAGGAGGGGAAAAAAAAAAAAAAAAGAAAGAAAAAAAAAAACCCAAACAAAACTTTGTCACTAAATCCAGCAAAAAGAATGCTACATCTATCACCACTCCCTAAAGCAATATTTTCAAGAATTTGTTATACAGCTAAGCAGAGGTTATGGCACAGCACACCACACCCCATTCAGGAAATCTGCATTACAAAGTTATTTGTTATCCTGCTTCTCTTCCTAATTAAAGCCACTAAAAAAAATTATCATGATCAAATTTTCAATGCAACAGGGATTATTGACTTTTTCATTCTTACTGATAAGAGTATTGAAAGACTGTGTAATTCTCACAACCATTTCTGAAACTCAGATGTTTCCCTGCAACACCAGAGGGAGGGAGGGAGGAATAATCCCCACACAAACACAAAAAAAAAGCAAGCTTCAAATTATCCTACATTAAGAGAACACTTACACACTGCTTATAGTTCTAGAGACTCCCAACTAAATTTCAGTTTCTGGTAAGGTCTATCATTTCTCAGAAATCCAGTTGAAAAATTCCTTATAAACTGAAGACAGTTAATTCCTCTTCCACAGAGATGATGACAACATTTATGCCATTAGTAGTCAGTGAGCTGGTATCACAAACTTGACTGGGTGCTTTCATCTGTTCTTGAGACATACCTATTCACATATGTAAGCATAAATTTCAGCTAAGCTTTGAAACAGACTACACAATAAAAGGCCTGTGAGAAGCTGTCCCCAAAACAAATGTATGGAGAGCCAGTGATACAGGTCCCCTAAAACAGAAAGCAAAAAAGAGGCATTTTCAAAATAAAGGAGATCACCATTCAAATGGTAGGGGATGAGTTTAAAATGAAAGCTACATTGACATAATAACCTTTTTGTACTGTTATTATGAAGAATTCAGCAACATATAAAGAGGTTCAAGTATTTAAAATAAGTTCCTGGAGTTTAATAAAAAGTTTATGAGTAAAGAGATACTTGAGATACTCTTCTACTAGCTAAAAACATGTAATACTTTGATACCATGGATTGCTAAACTGTGGTCCTCCACAGATGCAATTATTCACTTGGTACTGCTTCCACACTAGTATTTTGCTCCTGAAAAAACACCATGAGGGGGAAAAAAAAAAAAACAAACCACCAGTATTAGTATTCTTCCAGATAAGCAGGTTTTGTTTTATGTAATGGCTATTATTTGATTGCAAAAGAAAGAAGAGGCAGCCTACAGAAGGAAAATAAAGAAGAAACCCCTACAACATACCATCTTCCCCAGTTAGAAGTTTGAGCCTCTTGTTTGGTAAATGCACTCCAGCTCTTCAGTGCCATGTTTTGTCAGTGCTAAGAAAAGTACTTGTTTTAACTAGAGAACTGAGATATCTCAGCATAGTGTTGTAAAAGTCTCTGTCTCCAAGAGTGCTTCAAGTGCCCTGTCCAAAGTGTAGAAATTCCCATTCTAACCCTATTACTTAGTTTTCTCTTTTGCTATCATGATGTAATTTTATACCAACAATTAAAAATAGAAAAAGATAACAACCCTCTTCTTCACAAGTATTTTAATCGATTTTAACTGATTTTCTATAGTAGCTACCCTTCAAGTAAGTACTTGAAGTCTTTTTCTGCATATGATCAGCAAAAAGGCCACACATCAAGAAGGCAAGAACATGCATACACATCAGAAAGGTGTTAACTTAATTACATGTTAATGCACTTACCTGATTTGATTTTTCTACTGTGCTGCTGGGAACCTCTGTGGTATCCTTCACAAAAAAGTTATCTATAATGTGTCTCTCTGCACACTCCTGACCACAAATTGGACAACGTATAACACCAACTGGGGAGAAAAAACAAAATATCTGATTATGCTTGCACAACTTGAAATTTATCAAACAACTCCAAAGAGATCTTGTAAGAATAAATACTTTGAAAGGATGCTCTAATACTTTCTTGCCAATAATGTGTAGGAAACAAATAGTTAATTCTCATTTACCACTGAAGCAAACTTTTACATGTTATTCCCTGATGGTGTAATTTTTTTTTTTTCAAAACAAGGTCAAGCACCTTTTTGTTTCAATCCTATAAACAATTTGCCCTAATCTTACAGAATTCTCTCTAAGGAGAATGTAATTCCATTGACAATTTGTGGTTATAAAATGGATAAAATTAAACATTTATTAATGTGCCGTTATTAATTAGTGACATTGAGCAGTATTACACACACATACATGACAGCACACTGAGGAACAATTCTAAGACAGTAACATACTTAGACTTCTGGTCAAAGAAAGCTGAGAATCAGTAATTCAAAGAGTTAAACAATAGTTTTCTCAAGAGAATAAAAAGGACAAAGTCAAATTCAAAACTGAGGGTTCAACAGTGAGTAGACTAGACTGAAATGGAAAAGATCTATACAAATATTTTAAAGCAAACACCTTTCCTGGGTGCAGAAAACAGAATGTCTTATTAGCACTGAGGCTTGTTTATCATCCAGGGAAAAGTCTCTAAAATGCTACACGTTAACATCTTGCTTCAAGAAAACTATCACAGTCATTACCACCAAAAGAAGAAAAAAAATGAAGCTACGTTAGGTTGAATTAAACAGTTAGGATGTGGATGCAAAGCCTACAGTGGAAGTCATGTGAGGCCACACAGAGAGATTCTAGACCTACAGCTGCCATTTGAAGAGGCATGATTTTAGGGCCATAGGCACTGTTGAACCCAAAGAATTTAACACCAGTATATAATTCATCAGTTTAATATTTAACTAAACCAGCATAATCTTATTTCTGTTCCTGTTTCACTTTTACAATATAACATGGAATTACAAAAACTATTGAATATGTTCCTTTCTGTAAACAACATAATTTCTTATTGTAAGTGCTTCATACAAGACTTAGGTGACTTTTTCATAATGTTCTTCCAATACATGCTACAGACTTAACTGGCCAACCTACTATAAAGCAGTTCTCTAATAAAAGTCCACCAGTTTTACTAAATTAGCTCTTCATTCTGGAAATTTATCCAGCAGTTTTCCACTTGTGTGCAAGGCATTTCATTTTCATCTAAAAGGGTCTATGATGCTAATCCTGTGTTTATTACAACCGCAATTTTGCCAGTCTACATTTCAAGACATATCTGTGCAGCTTCCTATATTCTGGCTAAAACTTTTGCAATATTTTTTATACCACCATCATGAAGGATAATTAAGAAAACCTATTCTAGTATGTCAGGCAGTTAACAGAACTCCAAGTACTGAATTTCTCCTTTTATTAAGCAAATCAATTTACCACAGTAAAGAGGAGTCAAATCTCCTAATACTCAAGCTATATACATGCTGAAAAGAATATTTGTGATATTTTTCAACAGTACGAATTACAAACTATCCTCTGTTCCCTTGCTGCTCATTCTTGCCCCAATGAAGTATAGTGCTTGGGCCAACACAAGTGACTAGGTCGGTCTTTGCATGTGTTTGGGAGTGGAGTATAGGCAGAGAACGCATGGATGCATTTCTCCTGCTATCTTAAGCCTCACTTTCAGCCCCCGATCTGCTTCACTGACCAAATGCTTACACTGAAGCAACATGAGAAGCAGCACGAGAATGGGAAGGGGCCAACACCTCCACTGAAAATTAAACATGGAACCACAGAAACAGACCAGTTGTGTTAAGCTAAGTTTATAAATCAGCTTGAATTGAAAACATGGCAGGCAAGGATAGGGCAGGCAACAAGTTAGGAAACATGCTAATGAAAACCAAACGTTTCATTTTCATTTTCACTAACAGAATACTGCCAACTACCTGTTAAAGAGATCACTTAGAAACTCTAGACTGAGAAGGGAGAAGGAGAAAAGGAACACTACCCAAACCTCTCAGAATTCTCTGGAGAATTTTTTCTAGAATTCCTTTCAGTGTCTAGGTTTAAATCAAGGTTTTCTTCTGGAACTGTGTGTAGGTAAATTTGCTTTTGTTATAATCCCGGATTGATGACTGCTACACAAATCAGTTTTAGTCCAGGTTTAACCCACTTCAGGACCCTGGATTTCAGTGAAAACACCTAGTATCATGATCTCAGTGTAACTGTTACAAGCCCAGTTACACTGATACAGGCACAGCCTTTGTGGCACAAAACACCAACCAGCCAGGCAACATTCCTTTCAGGTCCCACTAATCTTAAAGTATCCAAGGTTCTTAGTACTGAACAACATAAACCATGTGTGTTATTTTCCTCTCCACTCTCTAGGTGGGAAATGGAAGGTGCAAGCAGAGTGCTCTGTACATGTTTTTTAACGTGTGCTGCATTTGAAACAAAAGGGTGATGGCAAATAAGAGTAGCTAATGAATTCGCGCATGTTTACTTCAGAACTTCAGCCTAGACACCTCAGAGACAATCTCACACAGATGAGCTGCACCTCAGCACTGGCATTTCTAACTGTGCTCCTTATCAGTAAACGAATAGTACAGTGGATCACCACACAGTCCTGCGGAACACGGCGAGGAGCTAGCAGTCCACCAGAACCCACATAATTAAGAGAGACACTAAGTTACTGGGCAGGAAAAATATGGTTTACAATGAACCCAGAGTTCAGAGCTTCCTATGGGAAAACAGAGGTAGAAGAGGAAAAACAATTATTATTTTGGAATTAAATGGAAAACACAGAAAAATACAAAACCAATGTACTCAAGGTTAAAAAAAAAGAACACTGATTATGTTCAAGTAAAAACACGCACTCTAATTTAGCAAACCTCGTGGAAAAAGTATCTCTGTTTCAACATTAGCATTTCTACTGACATTAGCAGTTACCTGTCATAATTAAGTACTAACGTTTTATATGGAAATAGCAATTTTGAAGTAAATTCTTACTTTGCAATACTGGTTACAGAATTCAGCTTTTTGTGTAAAATCATAAAACTACACATAGGCCAAGCAAAATTTTCAGCCCTTCATCCAATATAAATTTTACAGTTGTCAGCTAGCACAGATCCAATGGGATTTGAGTAATTTCATGTTATGTTGCTTACAGCCCAAAACACATCAGCACAACCTGAACACCATGCACCTGTAAACATCAAGCTGCAGAGAGTTATAAACAAGAAGTAGTGGGAACAGGAAAGTTACTGGATTTGTTCAGTATCCACTTCTGAAGATGACACAGAACATTTAATTTTTTTCATAGGCAGAGTCCTCTTTTAGAATAATATTCAGTCCAATAACATGATGAATCGGGCTTACATGTCCAGATTTTGGTAATGGAGGGCAAGAGGGCACTGCACAAGTGGCCTCTGTGAGAAGACACGAGGGGCTGCCCCCATGTCAGACAGAGCCAATTCTAGCCAGCTCCAAGCTGGCCAAAGCTGAACCCATCAGCAATGCTGGTTGGCGCCTCTTGTGTACGTGTTTTAGAAAGGGTTAAAAAAAAATGCTGTGCAACAGCAGCTAGGAAAGAGTAAGAAAAAGGTGAGAGAAACAGCCCTGCAGCCACCTAGGTCAGTGAAAACAGAGGGGGAGGAGGTGCTCCAGGTGCCAGCGCAGAAATTCCCCTGCAGCAAGCAGACCGTGGTGAAACAGATTGTCCCCCTGCAGCGCACAGAAAACCATGCGAGAGCGGGTATCCACACTGCAGCCTGTGGAGGGCCGCACGCTGCAGAGGTGGATATGCCCTGAGGGAAGCTGCAGCCTGAGGAAAGTCCACGCCAGAGCAGGTTCCCGGCAGGAGCTGCAGCCCATGGAGAGGTGCCCGTGCAGGGGCAGGTTTTCTGGCAGGAACTGTGGTCTGGATAGACTGGAGCGATGGGCTGAGGCAACTGTAGGAGCTTCAATAATGCCAAATGCAGGGGCTGCCCTTGGGCCACAACAACCTCCAGCAGCGCTACAGGCTTGGGGAGGAGTGGCTGGAGAGCTGCCAGTCAGAGAGGGACCTGGGGGTGCTGATTGACAGCTGGCTGAACAGAAGCCAGCAGTGTGCTCAGGTGGTCAAGAAGGCCAATGGCATCCTGGCTTGTGTCAGCAATAGCGTGGCCAGCAGGGACAGGGAAGGGATCTTACCCCTGTACTCTGCACTGGTGAGGCCGCACCTCGATTCCTGTGTTCAGTTTTGGGCCCCTCACTACAAAAAGGACATTGAGTTACTCGAACATGTCCAGAGAAGGGCAACGGAGCTGGTGCAGGGTCTGGAGCACAGGTCTGATGGGGAGCGGCTGAGGGTACTGGGGGTGTTTAGTCTGGAGAAGAGGAGGCTGAGGGTAAACGTCACCCTCTTACAGCTACCTGAAAGGAAGCTGCAGAGAGCTGGGGATGAACCTCTTTAGCCTGGTAGAAAGAGACAGGACAAGAGGTAATGGCCTCAAGTTGCGCCAGGGAAAGTTCAGGCTAGATATCAGGAAGCATTTCTTTTACAGAACGGGTGGTTGAGCGTTGGAATGTGCTGCCCAGGGAGGTGGTGGAGTCCCCATCCCTGGAGGTGTTCAAGAGTAGGGTCGATTGAGAGCTTAAGGATATGCTGTAGGTGGGAACTGTGCTAGGTGAATCGTTGGACTAGATCTCCAGGGTCCTTTCCAACCTAGATGAATCTGTAGGGGGGACACACTGGAGCACCCTGTTCCTGAAGGACTGTATCCCATGAGAGGGACCCCACACCAGAGCAGGGAACAAGACGGAGCAGCAGAGAGGAAGGTTATAAACTGACCCCAACCCCCATTCCCCATCCAGGCTCCACCTAAGGAAGGAGGTAAAGTCAGGAATGAAGGAATGAAGTCGAAATGAGTTGGGAAGGGGTGGTTGGGTTTTTTTAGTTTATTTTTGTGTTTGTTTCTCACTCTCCAAATCTATTTAATTGGCAATGCATTAATCTTTTTCATGTTGAATCTGTTTTGCCTATAATGGTAATGGACAAGCAATCTCCCTGTCTTTATTTGTCCTGATGAAGGGGAGGAGAGTAAGCAGCTTGGTAGGCCTCTGGCAGCCAGCCAGGGTTAACTCACCACACCATAAGCCTTAGGAGACAGACCTTAATGGCTCTGGGGGTTGGTCTGCTTGCAATTTTTGGTTGGTTTGGGGATCCAGTTGTTTGCTTTTTTTAAAGCTAATGCTAAAACTCAAATTCTAACTTAGCTGACAAGAAAAATGAAGTAGAGCTGAAGGAGATGCTGGTGGGTATGTAACTTTGCAAGTTTGTCCTGGTTCAGCCAGGATAAAGTTTTCCCAAGCAGAGAGAGAGGGGGAAGGGATCTCCAGCAGGGTTATTCATACCATGCTGACGTCAGGTCCAGGGGCGGAACCTTTTCCTTGCTCTTTGACGGGCTCGGGAGGGAACTTTGCTTTCCATAAACCAGCTAGCGGTATTTCTCTGTATATTGTTTGTCTTGTTCACTGTTATTGCTGTTTATTGTTGTTACCATTGATACTGTTGTTGTTCAGATTGTTCTATCACTCTGTTGTATTAAATTTCTTGTTATTTTAGCCGGGGTCTGTGTCTAACTTCCAGCCCGACCGGCGCAGGTGAGGGAGGGGCAACGGCAACGCGCTCTCTCATCCCGGCAAGGCTTAAATCTTGCACAGTTTTATAGAGAGAAGACAAGTGCACTCTGTCATGTTGAGGCCTTAGAGAGGTGTAGAGAATTCATAACCTCATGCCCAATACAATATGTACCACTTCAGAGGTTTAATCCTTATTCGAATCCTTAATTAGAATATTGCTAACAATGTAGATCTTATGCTTTTTCCTTTTCCCAAGTAAAAAGGATTCTGAAGTGTACTGAGTGTCACTGTTCTCAGACTAGTCTACTAGATGACACCATATATGACAGCAATGTAAGAGAAATTTTATTTAAAAGATAGCAGGAAAACTCAGATGCATGCTAGAGTGTTTTCGTATCAACAATAAAAATGGAAACAGTGTACAATAAATATTAACCTATTAAAACTGTCAAGTCATTAATATATTACTCCTACTCTCTCAAATCATATTATAATATGCTTTTTATGTACAGTGATGATTTGATAAAGGAATCACAGACATGGTTTAAAACCCTTTTTTCCTCACCCAGTTTTCTGATACAAAGGCTTAACTGAGACCATGGACAAGTATCCCTTCCTAGGTCCTGTGGTAGTAACAAAACACAACACTGCACGCTAAGGATTACTATTCTCCCCAAACTACTAATAGACATGCTACAGGAGTTTGACTTCTTTTGGTGCATAAGAATTCAAGTTGGTTTAAAGTCATAACTGACAAATAGTATTAAGACAGATGGTTGAAACAAACACAGGAGCACACATATAAGCTTTTTGCTAACAAGCCAACAGGTACTGTGGTAAGCAATTAACTCTTAACTTTTTTGAACAACGAAAAGGCCAATTATATTTTCCAAAGACATTTCTGCTTCATCAAACAGTTACAATAACTTACAGAAAGAAGGAATACAATACAAAGGCACATTAACATAGCCCCAACATTTTCTTACTGCATTCCATGTAAGTATTTGATTTTAGTTTTCATTGGTACACCTTTTTTCCTCAAACATTTAATTATTTTAAATTGTTCCTTAAGCATGCATAGAATGCAATTTCTAAATTAATCTCTGAATTAATTAACGTTACCCTCAGGTCCTCTGCTAGACACTTCCCTAGTGCTACAATGAATCAATATTTTGTTTCAAAAAAAAGTGTTACATTTGGAAGCAGTCATGCAACAGATTTTTAACTATGCTTCATCTTAATGCCAGCATTTCCTTCCTCTTGTTTCCAGACACTTGCTTCCTGAATTGTGCTACAATTTACTTCAGTAAATATAAAAGATGTAAGTATAGTACAGTAAGTATATAGTACAAGTAAGTATACAGTAAGTATAAGATGGGAACCCTAGCTATTATACTATGGTCCGTTCAAGAAGATTCAAATTCTGAGTAGCAAGATATTAAAAGCCATGAAGTTAACGTCCTTGTATAAATTGGTCAGGAAACTTCTAATGAAACTATAAAATCACACTATGTCATCAAGACAAAAACAAACACTATGTCATCAAGACAAAAACTACATTATTGCTTTAAAGAGGGGGAAAAAAATTCCCCAAACTATTTGCTGTTCATTATCCCCTCCCCCCAAATACCCAGTTTTGCTAAAAGGAATGAGGGCAAAAGGGAAGAAAAAAAATCTAGCAAGCTTCAGCACAGAACATTGTTAATCTACACACTGTGGGATGATATAATGAAGTTTCACTAATCCAAAAATTACTTCTGCAATTGATATTTGCTCTACTGAGTCTATATTCAAGTACATTATGAAGTCAGCCCAAAACCTAGTATTTTCACAAAAGACAAAACCCCGGTATCTTTAAATAAGAGCTGTTGGAGCAATTATAATGCAGCAGCATCAGAAACAGCATCAGATTCAGGTCTGCATTTTGATTAACATTGTTCAGGTTAAGCATATTTCTGGATGGTAAGGCTTTACCATTTAACCTGATTAAACTGGGGGTAAGGAGGACCTCTAATTCCACATTAATGTTCTGATGCTCAACTAACTCTTGACCCAATCAAAGAGCTTTGACATATTTGTGTGTGAAGTGAACAATATATTTAGGGGGCTTCCAAGATCAGGGTAATTTTTAAGTGAACAAAGTAATTTCCCTTCCTGAATATTCTCTGAAAGATGACTTGCTACGATAGCAAATTACCAGAAATAAAGAGTTGACACTTGGTATTTTTAATGTCATTTCCTTTCAGAATGTCTGCTGTTGCACTACATTCTAGTGACATGGGGAATATCTGAGAAAAACAAATCTAGTATTACTTAGAAGAGGAAACAAGTTGAGATCAAACTACCTTTCCTATTCCTCCTTAGAGTGGGGAGGATAGGGGATTGGGCAAGGGTGACCTTACATTTCCTAAAATTGCCTGAAGTAGAATCACCTACCATCATCTACTGGAGTTTAAAGCAAACAAACACCAAACCCAATCAGTGACTCCAGCCCACCAGAGCAGCTACAATAGTTAACCAGTGACCTTCAGCCAGTAGGTTCATTTTTGACTAGACTTACCCCTCCCCAACTGCCTGTTTGTTTCAAACCCTATGCTTCCCTCTCAACCTTCTGTCAAGCTTCAGTCAGTTGTCAGCTGACTTGCCATCCTTCCTTCCAATTTAGAATATTCGATTCTACAGAACCTCATTTTCTCTAGTGGTTAACAAGAAACCTATTTCTGGTTAGAACCAGAAAAGAATCATCTGCATTATTCACATGAAGTGCAATCTACTGCTTCCAGCCCTGTAGTGCCCATAACAATGGGACAAATGCACAGGGAGAAGAGAACCAAGAAAAACCTACAGGATTCATCTGTAAAATAATTAAAAACTTCAGTGTGTTTGGGCCTGAAGCACTGCAAGGTTTAGTGGATGTGAACCTGAAAAGAAAAAGCATTTAAGAAGTAGAGAGCACCAAAAAAAAAAAAAAAAAAAAAAAAATAGATAAGGTTCTTAGCACTTACTGAATCTTCAAAAAGGTAACACTGCAAGGACAAAGATAATACGCATGGAAACGCCTTTCACTGAAAACTGTCTCATTTTACATGGGCTTAAGTTTTCAAATTTAAGAATCCTAACAAGAATTGCATAGTTTGCTCTCTCTCTTAATAACCGATTATGTAAGTATCTTCATTCAAAGGTATAAAACAAAGAAATCCATTGTCTATCAAGCAGGAAGAGAGGCTTGAAACTTTCTCTTCCTGTGTCTGTGCACTGACAAGCTGAGGGATAACCTAAGTCCAGGTAGGCAATCCACTGAGCTTTGAGAGTAGATAAGTATTTCTAATCTTGTCAATTTGCAACTGTTAAGTGTCTAACTTGAAACCACTTCCAGAAATAAAATTTTAAAAGCATTCTTACCTGTTTGTTCTTGCTCAGAAGAATGACTTTCAAGTGTCAAGGTTTACTTTTGTCAAAAAAATATTTTTTTTCTTGATGGAGCAAGCATTTCCAGAATGCTCCAATGGGCAGGTGAAAACATATTACTTAATTTGGGAGGAGTTCCATAATCACCATCATGATTATCATGATAATGGTAAGTGATAAGATCTCAAATTTTCATCTACTCCTTCCTGCTAGGATAGGTATTTATGCAGCTGTACCAAGAGCACATGGCTCTTGAGGATGAGTAGAGGGAAGACTCCCACCCTTTTTAGCAGCAGCATCCATTCATATAAAAATCAAGCAGGTGCAGAACCTCACATTTGGCTCTGATTGACCCAGGCCTGGACACTATGTTGCTAACAAAAGTAATGATGCTGGCTCCCATGCCCAGTCATTTCTATCCCATGCCAGCACAAGATTTATGCTACCAGGCAGTGAGCTGGATTGGGGGAATGATGTGGATTAAATAGGTTTGTGCCAGGAGAGATGAGTTAGTTTCCATCATAACAGTTCTCACTGGCTACAGACTCACAGTGCCTTTTTAAAGAATGCCAGCCTGCATTTTAGGTATAGGGGAAGCCATGGCACATTCTTACTCCTCTTTACAAGTTACACACTGCATCCACAGTAATGGCATCTCAAACCACTCAGTAGAATGGATTTACAGCATGTGCTGTATTATTTCCAACTCAGTTTTTAATTTCCTGGGAGTATATTTGAGACTACTTGAACCATCCTGAGACAACAGGAGGAGATTGCTGTGGTCTGCCCCAGTTTTGGCTCATTTGCATCTTCACTTTATTGAACAGGTTTCAGAGTCAATTTAACAAAGCCACTGGATAATCATTTGTGGATCCAAAAGGGTTTGTTTTGGTTTTGGTTGGTTGGGTTTTTTTATAGATGCAAAGTACTTTACTAGAAAAGGAGGGCCTGAGGGTTCCCTTTCTTCAGCACAGATCAGTCAAAAAAAATTACTAGTTTTGTGAAAGACAGCTCTTTATTAAATAGAGTCCTTGGAAGCAACTGGTAACTAATTTTCCCTAAAATGACAGAGTCGTTACAGAATAAATTAATTAGGCTTGCATAAGGCAATTTTCCTTGGTTTTACAGAAGTCTTGCTTGAAATTTTAACTATATGGATTTCAGAACAGAAAATACTAACAACGAGTCACACAAGCAGTTAATTTTTTTTTAAAAATGGACAGGCTAGTTAACACTAAGAGAAGGTATGTCAGAGACTGAAGACAGTGGCAGCTATAAGATTTTTAGCATAGCTACATAGAAAATTAGAGCACTTCAATTATGACCTACAGAATGTTTTCTCCTCTCACTGTGAATGTAGACACCATTAATATTTGCAAGGTTTTTCAATAAAATGCATGGGGTTGAGGGTAAACCGGTTATATTTACACAGGTCATGTTTTTCTGTTAAAAACAAACACTTAGAAAACTTAATTTGAGAGACGATATCATGTGCAGTAACGTCTGAATCAATTTTAAAAGTAATTACTGCTTTCCTCTTGTTTCTCATTAAGCCAATACTGCTGCTGCAAAATTGGCAACTTCTTCAAACCAGTTTGTTCCAGAAAAAGCTGCTCCTATCTAGTTCTGACAGCCTGCTGCTGCTAGTGGAGGGGAGATAGGTTAAACCAACAAGCAAGCGCATCTCAAGGGGAAACTGGCACTCACTGCCAAAACATAAACATGCAAAGCAACCACCAATCTAGCAGATAAGTTTATTAAAACCTGAATGCTTTATTTACCACCCTTTAAAATGTAAATAGATGAAAACTAGACAAAGACTACTAGCTGTAATCCCCCCCTCTGGAAGAGTGTTACAGGCCAGTTTTTATGCTGCAGTGCATTGGCTTTCTTGGAAAGCACTGCAGAGCTGAATTAAAATATTTCAGCTGCTCTGTGAAATGGTTCATTGTTTTTGCTATACATGCCCAATCTTCAAACATTTCAAATATCACATATAAGACTCCAAAAACTAAATTTTGCAAAGGTTGACTCTCCAGCCACTTCTGAATATCTTAAAAAATTCTGAAAGGAGAGTTTATGTTCACATTAAAGTCTGTCCAATGCCTTTCCTTCAACAACACAATTCTAAGAAGTGTCATAATGGTAACAACAGGAAATACTGCTATTGGGGGATAGACACTATTTAAGTACAAGGTGATGGAATAAAAAAAAAAACCTTCACTGTCTTGCAAAGAACATGCTTAAACAGTGATGCAGAAGCCACAAACAATTATGCCAATTGTCACTGCTGACTGTGATGAGCGTTTCTTTCATCAAAATTAAAATACATTCTTTCAAGTCCTGAAATTGTCAAGTATTTCCAACTTATAGGTAATTAATTCAAGCATACAAGATGCAAGGATTTTTAAGATTCAGTGACATTCTTGCATCATTTTCTCTGAGCAGCCTAGTATTTAATTTTTAAAGTTGCTAACAGTTTAAACGTTGGTTTTGTTATAAATTGAGACCACAATGGATCATAATCCAATTAAAATTTTATTAATTATAGCAAGTAGAATATGAGCAAATACAGCGCTGGACGGCAGGGGAGTCTGCGCTCCGCCAACTGCCGTACTGAGCAGTTCAAACAGTCCCTTTTTATACATCTTTACTTCGGTGTTCATGAAGTAGTGGAGGTACTCTGCGCATGCTTCAGTTGTTGTTAGGGGGTCGTTTTCTGCCTCCTGGTGGTCGTTGAGGCTGAAGTAAGAAGTCTTCCTCCTTTGTCCCATAGTTGACCCCTGTCCTGTTTCTGTCGGTTCCTGGACATCTGGCAGTTATCTTGCACAAGCGGTATCTGGTTTAGTTTGTATAAGCGATTGCGGTTATCCTATCTTACACAAGTGGTGTCTGGTAGCTGTTTGCATAAGCGATTTCATATCTTTTGTTGCCTAGCCTTTACATTGAGCTTAACATAAATCTTAATAAACAATACCCTAGTCCATAGTTTCTCACAGTTTAATGCTGTCTAGATTTATACATTCTACTAAAATACCATTTTGCAGACACTCTAGGATCTTGCCAACAGTGCTCAAGTCCATTGTATCCATGTGCTTCTGGACAAGGAAATTAACACCTTTCTTCCTGCATAGCAAGATGTTAGCATGTTGTAATTACTATTTAAAAAAAGATCACTGGGGTAAAAAATTTCTGTTGCCAGAAACTCTGGTAAGGAGATGGACCCTGCCTTAAGAATTGTGAGCACCACAGAGCTAGTAGACATTTCTTTGTTGCAAGAAATTTCATACTCTGCTCTTCATCTTTTAGAGTGCTCATGTACTACCTGACAGTTCAGTAGTTGCAGTACAATGCATCTATTACCAGAAATGATAGTTATAAAAAAGTAGGTAAGCAGATGGGTAGTTGGAGCCAGTCACAAGCCAAGGAACCAAGACATTCTGGAAGAGACTGAAGGAGTTGGCTCCTTTTACCCTCTGCTGAAAAGATGAAAACTACACTCCAACACATGACTCTTCACTGTTCCACCAGCTTCCTCCATTTAGCCCCAGATACCATAATGTTCCCATCAACACTGAGCAGATGTGAAAGTAAAAAAAGCCTTGAAAAATAACTTCTAAGAATCTGGACCACAATAGAGTTGGTAGCAGTAGTGGGAGCAACAGTAAGTAACAGGCTTTAGTCAGAGTATTTCAGGAGAAATGTCATCCAAAACAGGAACGTTAATGCAATTCAAGGCCTTTGGCTAGCTCATACTACTCCCTCTCTTCTCTGAGTGAGCACTCAGATGAACAGATGCTCCCTTGCAATCTGTTCTTTCACAAGTCTCCTCCCATTCTCAAAATGATCACCACCAAATAACTGGAAACGAGCCTCTTGGCGCTCATTTTTCAAGCCATTAGTCTCAGAGGAGCAATTCAGGTGCCTAAACAGACATACCTAATTTGAAGTGGATATCCTGCCTGGATTCCAGCTACTATTCCAGAAGGAAATAGGTCTCCTGTTCCAATTGTGAAGTACATCTGTCAGCCCTTTTCTAAATATCAGAGGCATCCCAGAAATTCAGAAGTGGCACAAGATACTCCAGTTTGGACAGTGAATCTCCATTTACCTGTCCACTCTATTCCACATATCTACTATGGCAATTTCAAATTCCTGGTGTAAAATGCAACCGTGAGGCACACAGAGGATCTCTTACTAGTACTCAAATGGCAGTCTGTAGCTCCAAAGAAAAACTTTGTTGAAATTACTTGCCAATGTGCAGAGCCATCACCTTGTTAATGCAGTGTTTGCTGCATCCAACTGTATTCTGCTATATAGACTCTGAAGTTCTCCTTGAGAACAGACATAATTCAGACAGAAGTCATCAGTGTCTCCATTATGGTTCCTTGAAATGATCTCAAAACATAAACTACAGTGATGTAACAAATAATGGAAGACTCCATCAACCTTACTCATAAATTGTATATGCAGGGAATGGATGTTCAAAAATACATAGAAATATGTTAATTTAAATAATAGGTTCTAACTTTGTTTATGTTATTTTGTTTGGTGAAGGAATGGAGAAAAAAAAAGGGCAGACCAATGTTAAAAAAAAAAACGCAGATTTTTTTTCTGACTAAAATCACAGAATTTAGGTTGGAAAAGACCTTCAAGATCAAGTCCAACCATAAACTTAACACTGCCAAGTCCACCCCTAAACCATGTCCCTAAGCATAACATCTACACATCTTTTTAAAAACTCCAGGGATGGTGACTCAACCACTTCCCTAGGCAGCCTGTTCCAGTGCTTGACAACCCTTCTGGTGAAGAAATTTTCCCCAATATCCACTCTAAACCTCCCCTAGTGCAACTTGAGGCCATTTCCTCTTGTCCTATTGCTTGTTAGCTGGGAGAAGAGACCAACTCCCATCTTGCTACAACCTTGTTGTAGAGAGCAATAAGGTCTCCCCTGAGCCTCCTTTACTCAAAACTAAACCACTCCACTTCCCTCAGCCACTCAAGACCTGTGCTCTAGACCCTTTACTGGCTTCATTGCTCTTCTACAGATGTTGCCCTTAGTATCTCTTCAATATATTCCTCAGTGACAATAATAGCATATTTACCATACAAGAACAATGCCTTGAACTTAGATCCCCAACAGTGAGAAAGAGGAATTTAATACATTATCAAAAAAATCTGAATATTTATAAAGGTACAGTTTTAATCTGTGCTGAAATTAAGTCTGTTATATAACAAACATTTCATTATTAGCCTGGTAATATTCTAAGGCTTTCTAGATTTTTTTCTTTTTTTAAAGCTTGCTGTTGGCAGGGACAGAGACAATGAAAGGCACAAACTATCTGATGAAAATTCCCACTCTGGTAAATGTAGTCAATAAAACAAACAAAAAAAATATTTATTTCCTGCAGTTTCCATCAGATAGGTCTGGGAGCTCTGCAAGACATTATCATTAGAATAAAAAAAGATTCCAGACATTTAATTTATTTGAGCAAAACAACCCCAAGATTCCCAAATCCAGTCTATTCTGACTACTTATTATATTCAGAAGCTGTTTAATACTCAAGCTTGTGTTGTGATTTGAGCCTAGAGGGCAACTGAGATCTGTTCACTCACCCCTTCCCCCGCAGAGCTGGGAAGGAGGAAAATGAACCAAAAGGCTCAGAAATCGAGATAAGGACAGGGAGGGGTCGCTCAGCCCTTAACATTCACAGGCAAAAGGCAGGGTCGTTAGGGGAAGAAAACAAGAACATCACCAATGCAAAAACTAACAATACCTACACTTACCATGCAGAATGGGACAGTGAGAAGCATTAACATATCTTAAAAAACCTTCCCCAAACCGTCTTTTCTCCCCGGGATCACCTTCTGTTCCGGATACCTCCAGCCCCCCACCCCCAGCGTTGTAGAGGATGGGGGGTGCATTTGCTTCTTCCTGCAAGGGGCAGGGGGGCAGAGCACCCCTCTGCATTCTTCCCCCTGCTCCACGTGGCGTCCCTCTCACGGGAGACAGTCCTCCACAGACCTCCTCTGCCCGGAGTCCTCCCCTTGGGATGCATTCTTCTCGAGATGCTCTGGTGTACTGCAGTCCTCCCAGCACTGAACTACAACACTGGGGGCTTCCTCCCTGAGTCCTGGGGGTCCGCTACAGGCGAATCTCTGCTCCTCCAGTGACCTCCATGGGTGACGGGTCAGCCCTGCCACCTCACTCTGCGATCCAGGGGGGCTCTCTGCTCCCCCCTTTCCTTCCACTGACCTCAGTGTTTGCAGAGGTGTCCTCCTAGTAACTCGTCCTCAAAGTCCCAATCCTCTCTCAGGTTTCCTTTCTTAAATACATTATCAGAGGCATGGCTACCGTTGCTCATTGACTCTGCCTGGACCGGAGGCAGGTTCGACTTAGAACGGGGGGAAGAAGCTTCTCACAAGGGCCACTGCTGTAGCCCCCTCCCCCGCTACCAGAAACCCCACCACACAAACCCAGCACAGCTTGTCACATACAGAATTTTTACATCTATGAAAAAGTAACTCTTAAAGGCAGCACAGCAATAATACTGATTTACTATGCCAAGGCAACTCTATAAAGTTAAACCTGACACTTGAGAGATGAATAAAGTTTCTTTGCAGCGTTGCCAAACTTTAATACCTTGGGTAGGATTCATCTAAGTGTTGGTTTACATTAAGTTCCCTTCACAGTCAATGCAGACCCAGGTAATATAGTTAAGGATGAGACAACTTGTGACCTAAAGCAGATATCTAAAGCACTTGTTCAGGTGAACCATACATTAAAAACATGTACTACTTTCCAGTAACTACAGTAATACTTCTATTCACTATTGGGTATCCAGTCCAATTGCAAGATTGCTCCAATATTTTAAACCCAGTACTCAGGAGAATATCCTCCAAGTTACAAGCACTGCACTTCTGGGTGTAGACATACAGGAATAAAAAGCCAACTCACTTTATATTCCTGTTATATGTGCTAGCATCCCACAGCACTGCCATAAGGGTTCAAAAAGCAAGGTGACCAGCTTTCTTCCAGTTCCCACATAACTTTAAGACAACAAAATTGGAGCAAAAAACACATAGTGAGATCCACATAGACTATACTGCCTCCAAGAACCATCATTTAATTAAGAAGTAGCATTGTTCCTTCTACTCTGACAATGTATTAGTATGAAAATTACAGAATGTAACTAATAAAACATATTCCTTCTAGGTTGAAGAGATGCGCTGATTGATCAAGTAAGAACAGTGATTTCAAATACCTGCCCTACAGCCCTCAGAAAACAGCAGGTTACATACAGAGGCACCAGTGATACTACTTGTGTTCCCACTGCATCTCTCCTGATACTCTCTTCTTGTAATCTACAGTAGATAACTGAACCTGAACCCTGTTGGCTGATGTGAACATCCACATCCACTGAAGAAATCTAGTCTTCCTACAGTTTCTGACATTTTCCCAAAACCAGAGAAGAGCTCCTTCAAAGGCACTTTCGCAGCCTGAGAATTTCTACTAAGAATAAAGCTTATGGAAATGAATCTTCTATCAAAACTGGTCTTCACAAATTCCATTTACCTGTCCTTTAGATTAATTTGCTCTACTTCCACCTTCTTGTGCCATACTGCCCAAAAGTACTGATGATTATGTATTAGTCTAGATAATGAAGTTCTGGAAACATTACACTGTGCCTCTAATACCAGTCTGGAAACAAACTAGGATTATACTTCTATTTCTACTTTATTTTTAAGGGATAGTCACAAGTGTTCAACCATGGCATTATGGTTCTTAATCTACCTGGCTGGCATAATGACAAAGGAAGAAAAAAAACCCAATCAACCACAACCTTAAGGCAGAACAACAGCTACTCAGGCAAAAGTTTGAAGTCAGACATGCTGCAGCTCATAGCACTACACTATATTCTCAATAATTTAAATCAGTCAAAAGCCAGCCAAATAAAACCTTATTAAAACTGATCTCATTCCAATGGAACTGGAAGCAGGGTAGAAGAAAAACACCTCACACAATACAATGGAACACAATGCAATAACACTGTTGCTAAATGGACTTTAAAAGGATGTAAGAATATCATTTAGCTCTTAAAGAATCCAGACTACATTCAGCTCTTGCACAAAAGGTGGAATGGACTGTTCAATCCATCTAGGATGCCCATATACAGTAGCCTTCATTTTGCCAGAACAGCTTCTAGAATTACTATTTTGAGAACTTTGGCCCCATTGAGTTTAAACTGCAGTGATAATAATCTAGAAGACATGAGCCACCATAAACTGTGGCCTTGCTTTTAAATTTTATCCGGTCCCAGGCCATTACTAAGAAGAAAAAGGCAACAGAGGACTGTCTCTTGATCTGCAACTGAACCTACTCAGTCCATCAAGACTGAGCAGAATTTTACTAATGGTGCCAGGCCCAACAGTGTATACAACAAATACTTATTTATCAAGTGGTAAGAGCAATTCTGGCAGGTCATTCTTATAATACAGAATAAGACCCTATTTCTAGGTTTTTTTTGTTTAATCTTCACTGCTAGAAAATGTGGGAAGACCACAGGCTATCACATACATTCCAATCCAGGTTCTTCTGAACTCTCTTTCACAACATTGCCTTGTAAAAATGAGGGAATAACCATCCTATTTTGCAGCTTGGAGTACATCTGAAGAATCCAGAGATGCTAGCATCTCTGGACTCACATTCAGGCAGACTGCAAGAGATAAACTACACCTATGTTTATCCCAGGAAAAAACTCTATGTATCTATATTTTGAGCTAATAGTTATTCAGACAAGGTTTAAAGCATGAGTTCTGAATCCACATTTCAGTTTCTTGCATAGAGAAGGGACTGAGGAACAGAGTTAAGTAGAGCTTCTCAAAAGAGATCAAGTTTCGTTAACATTTGATTAAACTAAGCAACTGAAGTATTCAAAGTCATTTTGGGGGTTTTAAAGATTTGCTAGCCAGTGGGTTATACCCTCATAGTCCATGCTCACTACCAACAGGGGGAAGAAAAACCAGAACTATTGAAGGCCAAGTAGCCTGTAATCGATAAACTCAACAGTTCATAGATTAAAACAACTGAGAACAATAGCTGCTAATGCATGAAAGACCCCCAAACAAGACAGAATTAAGAACAGAACTACTGAGGGCTGAAAACCAACTGCCTAAGCACGCAAAGGTATTACGGGAATTGGGAAGCTCTGAACACTCAAGAGCTAAATCTAATCCCAAAGTATGCTACCTGCAAGATTTCAAAATTCCCAAGACATTTAACCATTATTGAGGTCCTGCTTATCAGACACTGAACATCATTACACAGCTCTCTATTCATTTAACAAAGCTTGTCTGCTAAATAGGCTGTCTTTATCTCGGCTTGTGACTGATCAGTTGCCTACTACCCTACCTAATTTATTACTTTGGGGCTAAGAAATGCTACTAATTTCAACTTTTGCATGAAAACTACTGAAAAAAGTTACAAGTCACATAAGTATTCCAAAAAGACAAAGATGATTCAAAGCTACTTAGACTTCTTTTTAAACCAACTGACTAGAAGGGCAGGTAATTTACACTCCTACATTGCTTTAGCAAGTAGTTCACTCATTTTAAAGCAGAATACAGGTTAAAAAAAAAGCATGTTTCAACTCACACTTTTGCTATTCAGGCCAATCTTGCATACTACTCATTTCTAGTAACAGGCCTGTTGGTGCTGGGCTGTTTTATCAAAGCACCGTACCTTGCATTTAAAATTAGAACCTTGCTCCCACTTTAAAATGTCTTCTCCAGCCCCAGCAGAGCACTGCAGCTCTTCACTTCTCTTTCTTCCCAGCTTACCCAGTCCCTGCACAGCTGCCAGTGTTCCCTAACCTAACCAGCACGAGCATTACAAGTATCCTGACATAGCAAGTTCAGCAACAGCTTAAGCCTAACATGAACTTCTGTTAAACTGGCTTATAGCATTAGTTCAACAAAGTTCAACTCCACACAGCCTTAACCATGTTGTGAGTCTATAGCAGATGCCTACAATTTAACAAAGCAGGTTTACTTTTACGTTTATTACACAATTTTTGAACTCAGGTACACATCCAAGAAAATACATGGATTTTTTTCCAAGTCAACATTTACATAAAAATAGTCCTGTTTCTTTTTTACTATGTACAGTACAGACAGATGTGTCAGCTCACTGGGAGAATATACAGTCACTTTTCAAATTAGGTAATCATTTTAGTTAAAAGGGTAGTTCAGCTACAGTCTTGTACTCAAATTGCATTATATTCACTTGAGGGACTACAGTAGAAAGGGGAACTTACTACCTTAAAAAAAAAGTTGCCTGTGGCAACTTATTAATCAGAAGCAGGAATCTCTCCAGTCAGAAAGCAAACAGCTCAGTTCTCTTGTCCATGTACTCCCACTTACAGAGAGTTTAGCACTGGAGTTGCAGATTTCTTTTGAAATGAGGATGTGCCCATGACCCAGATCCACTTTAGAAACAAGGGCCCTCAAAACCCATGAGTGCAGTTCTAACAGCTGAGCCCTGCTTACTGACTTCTTTTTCCATAGCCCACTGATAAACTTCAAAAATAACTAGAAAGCTTGTTTAACATCAGTTCTCTATCATAACTTAGTAATGTATGCAAGGTAATACACAATTTCCTCCCACATAGAAGCTTCAAATGAGCATTTACTTTAAGCACTGGAGAGACAGCATAAAGTAATTAGGAACATTCTTTTGCTCAACCTTCAGTTTCATGCCTGACTTTACAAGACTGTTTCTTGTTAAGAATAGTGTAGTTTTCTTAAGTTACTTCACACAACTGTTTTACCCTTTCTTTGATGATAAACATTTATGTTTTTATACATTCTCTCTGGCCACTAGAAAAAGTTGGTATTTAGTCAGTTCAACTATGACACTGACATCTTCAAAGCACGTTTGAGCTGGAATTTCATAGTTTAAGCAGTAAATTACTCCATAGCTACCTAATTGCTGAGGTCAATTTTAACAGCATCACTGGAATTTTTCTGTGAAAACAATATTTCTGTGACCTTTAAATTAGCCAAAGAAAGAAAAATGCATCATTAAACTGCTACAGCAGATAACAGTTAAATAAGACATAGTAATCCCAGTAGGAGATTTTGCTATTATTCACAATTCAGCCAGATCATCTGCACAGGTCCACAGTGCAAGCTACAGGGCCATGCTCACCTGAAGAGGCCTGCCTGACCAGCATATCATTGTTCAGAAATCAGTGAAAACCACTGTTTTAAAGTATTTCATTTTATTGAAAAAAAATCTTTTAGTCTAAACTTCCAATTTCAGAAATAAAACATTTTTCATCAACAGTCAGTTATTCATACTGAAATACAGTCACATTAAAAGTCACTTTAAATTCTTTTGGTTTTTCCCCCATCTTGTCTTTAAATGATATCTAATGCATGAAATCTCAAGTTTACTATTACTGGGAAATTCCACTAAATATGGAAATTCCACTTACAACATCTTAACACAAACTCTCACAACCCTGGCATAAAACTTTTCCTATACAAAAGACCAGCTTTACAACACTACTTCCAGAATCAAGAGTTTCCATAAAATTCCTTTCTTAAATTTAACAAACTGTGTAAAGTTGAGCAAACATGGCCACTTTGTAGTACTCATGCAAGTCAGCAGGAGATCTTAAAAGCCTGCTGCATAGCCTACTAGCTCTTCACTACATTTCTCCTGTGAATGAGCAAGCCCACAAAGAGCACACTCTCTTAATGAGCATAAGCACCATTATTTTTCCTTGCTTTTTAGACAAGTCATTTTCTTAAGAGATATCTCTATCACTTGCATTAAAACAACCCGATATGCTTCCAACTAGATACACATCCAAGAATTTTTAATACATTATTATATATTCCCTCTCCTGTTACCTTTTGATCTAGGATTCCTTTCCATTATTAAAAGTACTAATTGCTTACTAGACATAAGCCAATTCTGTACCAGAACAGAGGTAGGTTGGCTTCTAAGGATTTGAATCTTTGCTTAAAAAAAAAGTTTCACAAAACAGTTCATCTATTTTAATAACTTCTACAGCCTAACTTCTAAAAGGCTCCCAACTCAAATGAACCTGGCTATATCACTGTAGGTAACACTCACTGATGTTTCTGACGGCTTCAGTTTTTTAATCTCCCACTTCCTATTGGTAAAAGAAGCAAGAATGTAAATTCATCTAACCTCTCCTTGAATACTATTCTGTAGACATACATAAGTATGTATTATACACTTATATTAATCGTATATTGGGGAGCACAGTTAAAGCTTCTTTCAGCAGTTGTCCATCTTAATAAAGGCTGCATAGGCCTGTCTAGAGATTTTTGTGGAACTCCTGGTAGAAAAGAATGCAAGACCTTTAGGCAAATACATCAGATTAAACTTATACAATTAGTATCATAACCCATCATATATATCTTGAGAGCATTCCTTTTTCTAGAAGGGCATTAGAATTAGAAAAATAAAACCTCTAGTTTACTGATTAATACTTAAAGTTTTTACTAGTTTCATGACTCTAGCCAAAAGATTTGTCCATTACAGGCTATCAAAACAATTTTATATAGTACTGTAACAACGCTAAGTGCTTTTCAGATAGGCAATCTCTGGGGCTTCAAGAGTTTTCAATTCAAAGTTAGCACAAATCTAAAACAGTATGAAAACTAGGCATACCTTTCCTATGCTTATTCCTATAACATACAGTATTTTTAAATATCAGCACTCCCAAATCTCCTTAGGCTTGTTATGGGTTAAAGAATTCTGTTCTTGATGGCACCACAGCAGAAATAAGACTTGTGAAAGTCTTATCTCATGGATGAGACCATCTATGTGCAAGTGTGAGTGTATACCCACACAAATAAAATATGAACTCCTTGTAATGGCAAAGAGAGAGAATTCACTTTAAGCAAGTGGCAATAAGAAAGATTAAATGAAGCTAATCATATGTAGCAGGCAGATTAAAAAAAATCTTAAATCTTCTTAGACTACCAAGACCTGAAAGAAAAATTGATCTTCACCATAAGAAAGCTCAAATGAAGCTATTATATATATCCTTCAAACTAACTAATGAGGATTCTGATCATTATCAAACTGAAAGAGGGAAAAAACACGTTACAAACAGATAAATTAGAAAGTTTCATTTCAAAAAGCTGTATTTTCAAGGTCAAATGAAGAGATGACATCAGAAAGTCCAGATATCAAGATCAGATGAGAGTCTGAAAGAGTTCAAAGCTATCTGGATAAGGACTGACTGTGGGACATAAAACAGCACATGCCATCTACATACATGAGGGAATATCAAGGGTTAGGTCTTCATTCCATGCCTTATAGACCTCCAATTGTAAACAAGTATTTCTGGGCATTAATAGGCTGAAATATGAAACATGAACACCACTGAAATCCTCATTTAGTAACTCTTAAGTATTTATTCCTTAATTAATAGCAAGTATAAAACATATTTGGGTTGTTAGTCTGGACACTCCCCAAGAATATATATCCTGGGAGTGTCCAAACACTGCATGCTTCCAACAGCTTCACACAGATTGGTTTGCTAGTAGGTCTACAGATAAAACATGGAAAAAAATTTCCCTCCGCTATTTTTGATATTGACACTAGCAAGATTTAATCATGATACCTGCATGAAACTTTGCTACATATTTCCATTCACAAGTTTCTCCCATTCACAAGTTTTTCCCCACACCACTTCCCAATCTATTTTGTGTACAGACTAATGATAAAGAACAAACAAGGACGTCTGCAACTTAAATAGTTTTGAAAACAGAATCTCAATCCATAACTTTGCAGTTTTCAAGTACCTCTTTCATTTAAAAAAATCCATAACAGTACTATGATGTCCAGATACTCCTCACATTACAAACACTGCTCTTTAAATATAGACTACTACTTAACTAGTCATTGAAGTACCACCCAACACAAAATTTGGGCAAATGGCAGATTTCTAATAACAGCCTTCTTGAATGCACCAGTTAGAACTTGCACAAACAGTAAGGAATGGGCATTTGAAAAACAAAAAAGAAAACACACATCAAGTTAGCCAAGATACTTGATACTAGCCTGCAGACACTTGCTCACAGGCTAGCATCACATTTACAGACCCACTCTTGCAGCATTCCCTACAGTTTGTAATGTTCTGTGCCTGGCAACCTGTTTTTGGCAACGCAATGACAAAAATATCACCTACATGAGATAAGTTGCCATTAGACATTCAGAAAACAAGTAGCAGTTCTCCAGTGATAAGACCATTGAAGTCTGACACACAGCTGATGCTTCAACACCTTAAACTTCAGCAACAGTACAGCGGACAGAAAGTCCAGGTTTTCTTTTCTACAGAAGTAATTTTATTTGAAAACTGAACACATGTGGCAGTACAGAGTATATCCATGCAATTGCACCTGCCTACCTTCACAGGAGGAATACTGATTAATATCCACCACAGGAAACTCCTTCGCATGTCTTGACATTTGTCTTTGCCATTCTCTATGCTGAACCTCATATTCAAGTGAGCAACAATAGAATACTTAATTCACTCTAGATCCCTAAATTTGAAAAACATTTTCACAGCACTCCTTTATTGGTTGTTAATATCTTTCGAGAAGGAGAGATGACATTTTCCCAAGTAAACTTGTCTATATGTTGGAATTTGAAGGTATGCATTATTCTAGGAAAGCGAAGGACTGTTTCTGCTTGGAAAGTTTACTGAAGACTAAAAGCATATGCAGATTATACTTGAAACTCAGTTCCTCTTTACCTACTTGTTTCTCAACTAATCTGGATATTAGCACAACATTTCATCTCAAGGCTTGCTCAGTGAAGCACTTTACAAACAACATCCTTTTCGTTGTACAAGACAGACTCCCTTCTACCAATCTTCAGGCTCCTGTTTGTGCAACACCTTACCGCTCAGCACAGGTGCATAATCTTCCTTCCTAAGGTCTGCTTATCTTACAGGAGCTTTTTATAGTTGACAATTCTACTGTATTCCTTACCTAGGACATTCCTTCACACACAAACAGCTTTCTTGCTCTTCAGTTTAGTCACAGTAATCTCATAATTTACATCATGAAAGGCATTTACTATCCAATTTTCCAAGTTTATACTCTTTCAGTTTATTTCTTCAGGTCACTCCTCATATATACTTTGCACAACATATTACAAAAAGAGATGACAGATTTGCATTGTTTTGTCCTTCTGTCTTCTGAGAACTTAAGAACTCCTCCAACCATAACATTTTCCTTGATATAATCAGCTTCAGACACTAACACTTTTTCTTTCCCAATCCTAACTTAAGTTTACAACTTTTTTGCATCGGTTGGAAAACAGAATGCAGTCAATGCACGTCATCAAGTTAGGCCTAATATACAGTCATTGTCATTTTAACTGGGTCAAAACTATGACAAGAAAAGATGTAAAGAATATGTCAAGGAGAGTGAGAGCTATACAAATTTCTTCTTCCTAGTGGACAATGAATGACAAGTGTGGAAGCATTAAAATAAACTTGAAAGAGAAGTCGACAGGGTTAAAATAATGTCACCAAAAAAAAAAAGGGTCTGTAAATGCGTAGAACAAGGAGGAATACATACTGTATCATTCATTCATACAGAACCAACTCAGTCAAAACAAATAGATACACGAGTTTGCTGTTGCTACAATTCATCATTTCATTTATCATTTGTCCTCTCAAGCAGATGTTTCGATAGCACTAATCTTTTAATTCTTATGATGCATCCCATTTCTTACACAACTACAGAACCCTATTTCTGCTATATTTAAATAGAACACCTGGGAATTGAGCTGTGCTGGTCATGACCTCAAAACTTTTAAGACAATGATTATATTGTCTCTCAGCCTATGTTGCAACCCCTGATCTAGCTGCATCGCTGCCCTCTTTCTCCTTTCGAAGTATCTCGTCTTGAAATATCTTATCATACACCAGAGCTTGTGCTTTTTCTGTTCCTCCCATGCAAAACTTCACAGTTCTACTCAGACGTATGAGCAATAACATCTTCTGGATCAGCCACACTTAAATATACTGGCTTTGGGTCTCACAGATTCTCCCATTCTGGAGCTTCTGACTAGGCAGTCTGACTACTACATAAATTACATGCTAAAATTAAAGACTGAATGAATACACTAACACAGACACCCATGTAGATAAAGAGGCTCACCATATCCTGTAATAACATACTCAGGACTTTGTCAGATATTCTGAAGCAAGACTGTCTCTCCGATCATCCCAAATATTCCTTTCTCTCAAGAGGGTGTTCCCTTTACGAACTGCCGCAAACACTTCGCACATTCAGGTTGTAATCTTTCTGGTCTGAACTGCTGTCAGGATGGTAAAGGTTTCCTAAATGCACTTAAAGGACAATGGCCAGTACTTGCTTGAGAGTGGTCAGCCTGGAGTTACCACTTCTTTATTCATGTGGAGCTTTCCACTTGAGCCCCCACTACACATCCCCGTAAGCACAACCTCCACTAACACCTATAGAGGAGCTCAATTTCCATCGCACTTCTCTTATCTATTATATTAAAGTTCCTCCAGGACCTTCACCCATTTCCACTAGAGGATGCTTGCTTGCACCTTTTCCTACGATGAAGTTGCCTTTAGCAAAATTAAGCGACCCACTAGACCTAAGAGAGCTAGGAAGAAAAAAGAAAAACATCAGGAGAGTACCTTTCGGTTACAGGAGTTTACTGCACATCTTCTACAGCACGATGTATTTTCTCAAACCCATTGACATAAGCTACTACGTCAGTACACGAGCTTACCAAAACTTCCTCGCAGCGTCCTCCCTTCAGCGCGACAATTAAACAAGTAAGCTTTACATTTTACATTAACGCGCTACCAGATCCATCCAGGCTGCCCATCACGTGGGCAAATATTATGGCTCGTCCGCACCTACTACACCCGCCCCGGCGCTCGCCCCCCCGCCGGACACTCCGCAGAGGGGTGGCACCCGCAGGGCTTCCCTCCGGGTCAGCTCCAACTGCCCGCCTACAAACGGGGCTCAAAAAAAAGAGTCTCTTTTCCCGCTACGGTTTTCTGCCTTCGTATAGCCCCTGTTAAGGTTTTCCCCCGGCAAAAGCAGAAAAAGCCCTTTTGGGCGCAAAGCC
>NW_020799092.1:17297975-17372152 GCF_003259725.1 Athene cunicularia | reverse complement strand
ACCCACCCGGCTCCCCGCCGCCCTGCGCCCACCGCCTCGCACACGCCGCGTTAAAGGCGTTCCACGGGCCCAGCGGGAGCCCACGGTCCTCTCAGCCCCTGCCCAAGTGGCCGCCGTCTCCTCTGGGCAGGAGGCCCGGCCCGCGGCCAGCAGCGCACGGGCAGCCTGGCTGGGTGAAGGGCCTTTGCCCCTCTGAGAGGTCGGTGAGGAGGTGGTTGAAGAGGTTGTCCTCTCCCCTGCTTTATGTGCGGGTGTCTGTAAATTTGGACTTGCACTTGGCTTGGCCACACACAGGCACATCACCTGTCTGAACCTAGTGGATGATGGGCTAAATTAAAAAAATACAATGGAAATGTACTATTCCAGTTTGGACACAACATTTTCACAGAATCACAGAATCGTCTATGTTGGAAAGGACCTTGAAGATCATCCAGTCCAACCATTAACCTGACAGTTCCCAACTACGTCGTATCCCTCAGCGCTATGTCGACCCAACTCTTGAACACCTCCAGGGATGGGGACTCCACCACCTCCCTGGGCAGCCCATTCCAACGCCCAACAACCCCTTCTGTAAAGAAATGCTTTCTAATCCTTTGATTTTATTGAATCGAATGCTTTAACTTAAGGACGCATGCAGACATGAAGCACTGCTTACGCACTGGTCACAGGTCAACTGTAAACTGATCCAAGCTCCTCAGAATTTTCCAGATGTCTGCGCTTAAAATCCTAGAGCGGCCAGCGTGCTTCCCACTTCCTTGCAATCCCATCGAGACACTAACATCAGACCCGTAATAAATAGGAGCATAAAAAAGACATACATGACAAAAGACTTAATTTCTTCAGCACACAGAACAACTGTGTACAGGAGCATTGTCATGATTCAGCATGTCTCACATCCATAATTTACCATGATAACAGAAGAACAATAGTACAGGTTGTTTCAGAGTGGAAAAAAAGAGCAAATTTGGCTTTACAATGAGGAACTGTTAAGAGATAAATGTCATTCCCTTCTCAAGAGTATCAAGAAAAGAGACAATACATATCTTTGAAAACTTTTGACCTGCCAACACATAGGAAAAAATGTCACCAGAAGCAGTTTCCTGAAGCACGTCTTCTGCCCCTCAGTCCATGAGCCTCTCTCCCTTTGCTGAGACTCAACAACAAGTGGTAGGGTAGTGCCCCATCATCCTCTTTCTCTGGTCCCACACGCAGCTGAGGCTTTGCTATCCAGCACACTATGATCATGTTCTAACAATTCCTTGTGACAGGACCTAAGACACTGTAAGTGTTAATGATGAAACGCATTCAGAAATTAAAGCTGAGGATGAGGATACAGGTTCTTTAAGGTGAAACACTGCCAAAAATGCCATTAGTATGGGTCTGTTGGGAAACAGGTGATAACTGAAGTATGTTTGATTAGTTTTAATAGCAAACATGGTCAGAACGTGAATGGATAATATGAGGGATGATAGCAAGTCATAGGATCATCAAACTAGATGGTTTCTGTAACTAGTGTAAGCTGTTTCTCCAGCAAGTGTCAACACAGGAAAATAGAGATAGTAACAAAGAGTACAAAGAGCATTCTGCAAAGGATCTGAGCAGACAATTTGTTGGAAATGATGATTCCCATAAGCTAGTATCCCAGAGATTAGTAAAATGATACGATTATGTTTTTTGCAAAGTTTATTTGCTTGGGATGTTTGCAAAGCTCATATGAACTGTGCTGTAAAATCTGTAGTCACATGGCATCTGAACAACCTCTGATTTAAAATAAATGTTTGAACTTGTATGATTTGAATTTGAATGCAGAGCCTTGCTCTCCTTTCTGTTAGTGGTGGCATCACATTAGGAGTCCTCAGGACAGGAGCAAAAAGTGTCAGGAACAAAAATAGCCATCCCAAGATAACCATCTGTGCAATGTAGGAAGATGAGAGTGAATTAAAGAGCTTCTATGCGTAACTGTATTGCTCAGACAAAATGAGAGATGCTGCACCCCATTATAGTCACCTGGGTGCACTGCTTTTGGACCGCTGGCCCACAGGGACCCCAGGCAGAGGTGGCCTGGAGCTGCTTGCGAAAGGCAATGTAGACAAACCATGGGACAGTACATGCTATAGTGTCTTCAGTCTGAAAACAGCTGCTGGTTTTGTCTAGTTTCTGTCAGAAGTAGGCTATGACTTGCTGGGTTGTCCGTTGTTTCATTGGCATAAAACAAACCAATGGAGAAAAATTAAGATGATGGACAAGCTGATAGAGTCAGTTTAGAAAACATGGAAATCATGTAGACTAGCTGCAGGAAACAACCAGAAACTGAGATTACTTAATCCCTCTTTACCTCTTCCATGCTCACAGAAGAGTTTAAGAGCTTGCTATGCTACTTGTTACTTCTGTTCACAATATGTGAGTTCTATTAAAACCTCTGTTTCTTCTGGGCATCCCAATTAAACCAAATTCCAGAAGCAGTATTATTCCTCCAGTATTTTGCCTTTTGTTTAGATAGCACTCTTTGTGACCATAATCTAGACTGTTGCCATTTGTAATCTAGATTCCTGCAACAAACTCCACAAAAAATTACCATTTAGAAACTTCAGCTGCAGAAGGAAATGGCTGCTGACTACCCAGCAGAACTTCTCAATGGAGGGCTCATTAACTAGGATTCTTGCATTCAAAATTTGGTTGCTGGCTCTGATTTCTTCCTTTTGTCTCTGGTTCAGTTCATCTCCTTCCTGTATTTCTGGATTTTCTAGTAGTCAGTCAGCTGACCTTACAGAATGCAAAACCTTCCCAGATTACCCCTAAACATCATCATGTACATTTCCTCCTCCTCAGAGAGCCATGTGACACTAAGCAGTCTCTTTCCAAAGTTTTTCACAGACCAAAATTAAGCCATGGGGCTTGCCATGTGATCCAGACAGCTTAGTTTTATCCTTTATGTGGCAACAGTGAAGGAAGTGGCAGAGGAGACTCAGCAGTCCATCTGTATCATTAAAAAATGCTTTTGCCACCGTGGTCATCCAAGAGGTGGATATAGCAGCTTTTTGGCCAGACTCCACTACCAGCAACATGAAGCAGTCACTGGGAGGATATTCCCCAGAATATACAGCAATTTCTAGTCTGTTTTCTCTTGACAAATGGATGTCTTAATATATGGTTGGTTTTGCTGTTGAGTGAAATCCATAAAATATAAAAGATGTTCACTGGGGACAAGATGAATGCATTAGAAATTCACAGTTAGGGAGATGTAATATATTAACCTTTCCAGCAACAGTGAAGAACTTACATACCAGAACAGCTGGAATAAGCAGTGAATTAACACAGCACCTCCTTAGCTATGATAGCTGAATTAGGAGTTAACCTAGAATATGATTTAGACCTGTAGGCTGCCTCTTTGAACTCCTTAATCAAGAACCCCTAAAGCTCTAGTAAACTACCTACTTGCCCTCTCAGCCAGGAGAGAGTGAGAGAGACATGGTTTGGGTAATTTTCTTAGAGTTTTCAACTTTCTTGGTTTCTATACTTCACTCACCCAACATATACACACACAGAAAAAAAAAATCTTTCTTCAAATGGTTTCTTAGAAACCTTCTTTGTGTCCTATTATATATGCTATTTACTGATGTCAGATATTTCTTTAGCATCTGGCAAATAACCACTGTCACTCTTTCACAATCGAGGAGAAATTCACTTGATCAGCTTGGTCTCAGCTGGAAGCTCACCACAGATGAGGCTGGGTCCAACACCCTGGAGTGGGCCAACAACCATTTAATGTTTCCAGTGCTCCACCCAACATGCCTCCACTGTAAACTATGGAATAACACCACCACTGCACAGCTTCCCATTAGTTTCATGTTCAGAGAAGTTACTGCGCTTTTGGAAATTAACTCTGGGGTCATCTCATTAGGTTCCCTTTCATGGAAGAGAGGCTTGCCTAAGGGGAGAGGCAATGTGCCAGTTCTGAATGCCAAGTATTAGATAAAAACTGATGAAAATGACCATGTTATTCACAAACCCTTTTTCTTCCAAAATGTATTTTTTAGGTTTAACCTTCACTTTCATAGAAAATTCCACAAGCACATGGAATGAGCACAGCTAAACATGAACATACCACAGTTAATGTCCCCTAACAATGCTCTATCCACTTGTTTTATCAGTTACAGGTCCCTTCTCTAATCCCCAGTGGACCTTCAGAGAACCTATGTCTCTCCTAGGGATGAGCATGGTGCTAGGACGGCCTGTGAAGTGATGCTCTGGTTCAAAACCGAATCTCTTCCCCATTCCATGTCCCCGTACTCCCTGGCTGTGTAGTCTCAATAGAAGTGGGACATCCCAGGGTTGCAAGTACAGAACAGCCCAGCAATAATTTAGGAGTACAGTTGCAAGTCAACCCCTGATGAGTTAAACTCAGACATTCATCCAAATAATCAGGCCAACAGACCATATTCCTAAATTATCACAGGGCAGCTCCAAATCTGTCACATCCAGTTTCTTTTCTGACATGTAAAAGGCCAGAAATATCTTTCTGCAGCAGCACAAGTAACCCTGTTGGGTATTAGACTCGTTTCAAGGAACTCGGGAATTATCCAGTGGGGGCCACAGCTTCTGCTGATAAATCTCAGTAATCTCAGAAATTATAAAGTAGGGGGTATAGCTGTAGTGCCTGTGGATTTGAAATTCAGTAATAATTGAGTGCTTAGCTCCCTACCTGCCTAAGCACTTCCCTTGCCCCATCTCTTCATCTGATGAGGGTTTCCTACTCAGGTTATTGTTAGCATTAACGCTGTTTTTAGAAAAAATGTAGCATTACAAAGTCCTGTTAATATATGTTTCTGGGAAGGTCCAAAGAGAATCTGGACCTACAGATCAGTGTTTCTCATGTTGCCCAGCCCAACTGGGAGACTGTAACCCACCAGAATGAGATTCTGCCTCGACTTCATTCCTGAAAAGGGACTTCCTAAACTTCTTTTTCAGGAAGAGTGGGGGAAGAAAAAAAATGTTGCTTTAGCAGTCACTTTCAGCATCAGTAGCGATGGTAGTAGGTGAATGCACACGTAAAGGAAGCCTCTTATGATGTCCTTTTCCACTTCCCTAGTGTGACGCTTTAGCCATAAGGAGCATCAAAGTTTCGTTTAACAAAAGATTCCCAGCTTTCAGAATGTGCTCCCATTCAGATTAGGAAAAAGTTTCCCCAATTTTAAAATACTTTGTAAAGAAAAGATTTTGAGACATAGTCTGGATTTGATTAAAAACTATGTTTTCAATAAAAATATTTTGTTTGGATTTTCATCTTTCATTTATTACTACATTAAATAAATGTTATACTGCAACATACAGTATTTGGATTTTTTTTTTCCCCAAAAAACATCCAAAAGACATTTATCAAATTATCAGAACTTTTACTCCAACTTCACAATTTTCTGGAGCATTTTTATTAAAAAAACAAAACCTAAAAAAAAATAATTGAAAAAATTACCAAACCTGTGCAGACTGCAAAGAAAAATGGTCATTATCTCATTACTGGTATTCCTACTGTCACCTCACTTGCTGACCCCACCTAGTTTTCACTAACGCCTTCACAGGCTGTGCCATTTTTTGCCCTTAGATCTTTGGCTGAACACCCACAATAGGGTACATTCTGTTCTCTTCTTATTCTCATTGAGTGTCAGAGGTTTGTTTTCTCTCTTGTCAACAACGGATCACATTAAGTTACTAAGAACAGCCCAGGTCCAAAAATACGTTCATTTTCACTTCTGTTCTAAAGAGTAACCATAAAATGGAGTTATGCAATCACATGTTTATTTTCTCAATGATTTTAAGGTCAAATATGCTCAGTTTAAACATAAAGGGTGCTTTTAAAATTATTATCTGTTAAGCTACTGCAACTTGCAATCTAAAGGTCATTATATTCCTTCACAATCAATGGTACTCTTAATGAACCCTTATTTTTGACCAGAAAGTCCCTTTCTTTCAGCGTAGGCTCTCAGGGACATCTGTATGAATCACATTAACAAATCAGCTGGGAAGAATAGAATCTTTCACTTTCACTTCATTTTAAATATTGTGTATATTCAGAAATGCCCTACTTTGCACACAGGCATTACATCTGTATGAGAGATTTGCATCAGTGTGACTAAATTGATTTTGCTGCATCATTGCACATTTGCTTAATGTAAACAAGGCTATGCTGAACTAAAAAAAAAAAAATAGCAACGAGAACTTTCTCTAAGGTTGTTCGGGGATAGGATTCTGAATACACATACAGGGAAAATAAGTGTTGACTTGCTTTTACATGTTGCGACTTTTACAAAGTTGGTTTTCAATGAAGCAAAGCTTATTAGAAAACTCAGAATCTATCAATTTAAGCCAAAGGAGCATGCTACAAATTTACTAGCATAAAGCTATAACTAACCTTATCTTGGTTAATGAAAATTTTATTTGCAGTACCAATTAGCTAGTGAATAAAATGTTCACCTCTTAAAAAGTCTCTGAGCTGTTTAGAGTTTCCCTCTCATTGTGTCCCAAGTCTCATCCACACAACTAAACTGAACCCACAGTGGACAACAGGCATCAGGACCAGCTGGAGCCAAACCAACTCCTCTGTTTTATTATGCAACTTCTCTGAACAAACCTAAATAGAGGGTAGGACAATGAAACAGAGGATAAACAAGTCACAATCCTGGCCAAAAGCCATAGTGGATAAGACACAGGACTGCATTACCTGGAATAACACCTTGTGAGCCCTCCAGCCATCTGTGTCTGAACAGATGTCAAGGCTGTTGCACACAAAGTTCACGACTCTCACTGGCCTCTCAGCTCTGAAAGCCACCTTTGCGATGGGAGACATGGCACTCTGACATGTTTAAGCCCCAAGACTTAAGGGATGAGGTTCCAAGCCTGTCTCCAATTTTTTCATTCTGTCATCACTATTTGTGGTATTAATTCTCAGGGGATTATAAAATAATGAAATTAAAGGGATTAAATTATATATAGGAACTTTAGATATTTACAATATTTAAACCCAACATATTTTACTCTCAGTACAGTCATTTATGGATCTAGGCAAATACTGAACATCTAACAGCATTTCTTTCTCAATGTCTGTGTTTGGTTAGTATCTGGGGGAGAAGGGTGGGAGATAGGCAATGTTCATTTTGCCTTTGCTTTCCCACATGCAGTTTCCAGCTGTGGAGAAATTCTTTCCTGGTGTAATGATTTGATATACAAATCTTTTGGCAACAGTGCCAGTGATAAAGTGGCTCCACCTTACCTGCTCAAATGTTCAGTCATGGCCTACAAGAACATAGCATTGCTAAATGACAAATAAAGATAAAAAAATTTATTATTTTTTTTTTTATTACAGTGGGGCAGAGGGTTATCATCCTTCTGTTGGCTGCTGGAAAGAATATCTTTAAAAGTCAATGACTACACCAGGGGCAACTCTACTGTCCCATCACAACAGAGTTATAGAACACTACTGATACCCTGATACCTATGTTTCAGCTTCTCAGGCATACTCTCCTCTTGCTTTAAAACAAATGGGTGATTCTTAATTACATTTATGATCAAAACCAGTATTTTACAATCTAAAAAAGAATACATAAGGTAGCAAAAATATTCCCCTAATTATGAAGAGCTGAGATGCACTTCTGTGGTTATTGGTTCCATCCAGTCTCTCTCTCTCTCATTAAATACCCCAACAGTGAGGCCGTTGCTGGAGGGACCCTGTGGTATCACAAGCAACTCCTTCAGTACCAATGGGCTAAAGATGGATTAGCCATAAGATCAGAGGCCTGTGGTTCACATCGATCAGTGAATGACTACTGATTTACGGCGTTACATGACTTTGGGGCAGGCTATTTTCTATGTCACTGGCAGATTTGAGAGGAAAGTTTACATGCTAAAATTTTTACTTTCTTCTCATTTACACTGTCATAGTGAACAGTAGGACTTGAAGTTTGCATAATTCAAAATACTGCATGCTGGCGTACAGGCAAAACTGAAGAGGTTAAGACTGATACCACCTTTTGTATCTGTTGACTTATTTTATTTAAAATTCGTAATATTGGTAGAGGAGTCAAAATAAGATTTCAACTGCATTGGTATGAACCTTCAGAAGTACTGGTAAGGAGAGAAAAACAGCTCTATATCAGGATTAAGTTATATATTTCCTGTGAAACCATGCAAGTGCTATTACATCTCTTAGAAATGTTCCTACCAAACGCTGTCATATTCTGTCCCTCTTAGATTAGTACCTTAGTACATATTTTTATTTATATTTGGAGCAGTGTCAATGATGCGTGGCCCTATAATACTGTGATAAAACCTGCTCCTGCACTCACAAGTGTATTTCCATCCTAAGCAGAGTTTGACACTAAATTGGAGAGCTTTGTAAGCAGAAGCTATGTATTACAGTTGCAGAAATCTGACCTCCAGATCTGTGGAACCGCATGTTTATAATTTTCCAGTACCTGAATAGATTTTAAAATAAACCAGTCCATAAATATAAGGGAGAATCTAAATGCAGCATTATGAAGTTGTGCAATGCAGCACTCCAGATTTGTTTTCTTCACAACTTTGTAGAACTGTGGGTAGTATGTAACTAACTAAATGCCTAATTTATTTCTTTTACTTATTCTCAAACAAGCCATACCACAAAGGAATATCTTAGTGATCTACAGCACTGTGAATTTTAATGTATTTTTTGAAGGTATCATTTGACTATTCAGCTAGGATCAAGGGTGATGGTTCACCCATTAGAGACATACTCTAGGATTAAAGACAACTGGATTAACCTTTTATATACATATATCACATACTTCCCTGGGCAAATTACTGAGTCTATAGCTCTGTTTGCATTTGCACAAAAATAGCAATTTCCTGTCCCATGAGCATGATGTGAGGAACCTCAAAGACTGAGATGTCTCACATATTGTTGTAATTGGAAGTCATAAAATGTGCAGCAGGCAGATATTCTAAATGTTAAAATGGAGTTGGAACTCAGAAGTAATTTCTAATTTGTCATTATTGTCACCCAGTAAAGGATTAAAATAAGGAGAATATTGCACATTTTTTCTTGATCTCAAGTAATAACTGAGCGTATTTTTGTCTTGAGAGAAAACTCACAGCTAATGACATAATTTTCATTTCAGATATTGACCAAAACAAAGTTATTCCAAGTTATTACTTTTACTGAGTTTATACTGTATTAAAAAGAACAAGGATACTCAAAATTTAGCAAATATGTCTCAGCATAACTTCATTGAAGTAGCTAAAACTACACCAAGTTGTACTTCCTGAGAGTCTGTCCTAGTGTCCCTACTCACAGTTCTGCAGTGACTGAAATCTTAGTTCACGTTTACAAGATACATAATTTTGTTTCTTAGCTTCGCTTGATTAATCATAGGTGAGTAACAGATTAAGAAATATGAATGTAAAACTGGACTTGAATAGTATCCGTATCAAGTGATGAACATGACAACTCTTTTTTTCCCCTGAGAAAATTAAACAACCAAAATAGGAGTGGTTAAAAAAGATGTATGTTAACTTAAAAAACCCTACCATTTTCTGGTAAAAGGACATAGCTATGCTAAAACTACATAACATAACAGCATAGACAGTTGTCCACTGAATTGTAGAGGACAAGATAGAATTTGCTTTAAATTATTTATGGTTATCCAATGGGCCAGCGCAGAATTTTTCCATTCTGTAATTTTCTACAGATTTGTGCAGATATGAATTCTAAATAGCTCAAGTTAACAATTCTCACTTTTGCCACTGGAATATGATGCCACAGTCCAACATCTTTCACAGTTTTGGTTGCATTTGTTAATGTTTTTCTTTCATTTTCACACTCATTTTTCCTGCATACATTCTTCTCTATCAAAAAAGAAAAAAAAATCTTTTCTCATTGTTAGTATCTGCATTTCCAGTATTTGCAGACAATAGGAATCTTCACCCTCCAATATTTTTTCCTGAATGTAGTTCCTGTTAATATTCCATTTCAGTCTTTCCTTTACTCATGTTTTGCCACACTTGACTGCCACCTTCCCAATTTTGCTGCATTTCTGTTGCAGCCTGTATGTTTTTCCACCGGTGCTGCGCCAGCTCCGTGCTGACTGCAATATAGCAATCGCATCCCAACAGCATTATGATGAGATTGTGTCAGATCAGAGTCATGCAGTAGTCATATTAGATATACTACACTCTTCTTATATGATTACCTATGATGCACTGTAGCTGAGGCACAGGGTTATATTAAGAAAAATGCCTAAGAACCTTTAGAGGAAATACAGGGAGCTGCAGAAAACCAATGTTTCAAATAAAAAGAAAGGGCCTCTTCCACTTCAGCAAGGTAGAGGAAAAAAAGAAACTCTGCTAGTGATATTGCAAGCCACTAAAAATTGAGTGATTCAGACTTACAAGCAACCAATGATTACCTGTCATACGTCGGTCTTGATTGAAGCAGTATTTCAGTTCTTCCCTCTTCAGACTGCAGTCCTGTGGCCATCACCAGCTTGGTGAAGCCTGGAAATGCTGTAACCAGGCAGTGTCAGCGAGATGAGGCAGATGTGCAGCTTTGGGTACGGTAAGAGGTGCTGTGTTGGAACTGAAGAGTACCGAGAGCTTTTGGGCTCCCTCTGTAATCTGCTCAGCCAAGGATGTTGCTCTATGTCGGGTTACAAGTCCTTCCTCTGGTTGCATGGGGAGAATTGTTTAGTTCAATGGGGAGAAGAGGAAAAGAAAATAATAGACCAGGTAGAAACACCCCAGTCTGTTGGCCAGATCAGGAGTCTGAAGGTCAAAATGTTTAAACACATTTCAAGCCGATTTCCCTGAAACAGGGAAAGAACTAGTTTATGGCTTAAGTTAATAGGCTACTTTGCCCAGATTCTAATGTTTAACACAAAATGATAGAGAAGGGAAAAAAAAAAAAAAAAAACCCACAATGAAAACCAAAGCCTTATTTGACCAACCCTTAATTCTTTTCCAACAGACTTAACAATGTTTAGGTAAAAAGAGATATCCCCCGGCTAGCCTTCCATTGCCTAAACATGAAAATAAATACAATGTTCCTATAGTGGTTCACTCCAGCACATCCTTAAACAGCTAATTTCTCTGTTTTGCTTGTTAATAAGTAATAAAACAAAGACACAATAAAATCTGCACACAAGGATATATAGCAAGAGGGAAGAGTAAACAATGTTGACTGGACAATATAGAGTAATTGGAGAATAAGATGTTTCCATAATTTTCTTATTTGCAGTCATATGGAGAAACCTTTCAAACACAAAAAATAACCCATCTTGGATTTGGTTCCAGAGTTTGTCATTATAGAACAGTTTCCCAAATACCAAGTAAAAACAAGCTAAAAATAATTAATTCATGGTATCCATTCAAGAACTTTGCTTAACACAATGAGTGTAGGCTGCCATCCCCTTATATAAAAATATTACCTCAGCCAAGGAAAAAGAGTGTCAGTAGACATAGTAGTTAATACACCATCTATTGTTTTGATACTCCCTGAGTATCCCATAGAAATTAAGTACAATTCTGTAAAGCCATCACAATTTCTTTTTCCATTCAACTGCACTAGTGCTAACTGGCATGTTAGGGCAGGAGTTGATTATGTGGCTTAGGAGGTGAATTGGTTTGTATCCAGACATAAAATGAATTGTCTTGCAGAATGATATAAGGGGATTTAACTTTGCTGAGTCAAATTTCAGTAAAATAAATAGATCCAGGGGGTCAAATGTTTTAAAGGTACTGTGTCACTGTAACAAAACTATATTGCAAAACATGTTTTGGGGTAGGGTTTGAGGTTTCAAATGCATAAATCTTAGCTTGTTTATTCCTGTGACAACATGAACCACGCCAAATCTTTTAAATCCTTTATTAAAGGCAGAAAAAATAAGTGGAGAAAATAAACAAAATATTTGGAATGCAGAAAAGCCAGGCTTTCATTTTAAAAACCTCCCATTTCCCTTCGCTGTTAAGAATGTATATGAAGAAAACACCATTGTTTAACAGGCTTAAAGAAGTAGTAAGAAAGACAATTTATCGTTGCTTTTATTTTAGAAGAGAGTTATTCAGTTCACAGAGATGGACTGGAACTGCTACTGGAGCTGTTGTCAGAGCCCAGTCCTTCCCTGGAGAGGCAGGCAGTACGAACAAGGGACAAAGACAGCACAAGAGCTGCAGGGTAAGGGAACTCGGCCTCTCACTCTGGTGTTGGCTCTGAATAGCAAGTTCACCGCTACAAAAACTCCAGCACAGCATATTGTCTGTTGGTCACACAGAAACATGGAAATTGCAGCAGTGCCCTGCTGTCTCTAACACAGCTTTTTGGAAGCTGTCTATTAACAGCATCGCAGCAGCTCTCCAATGGACATAGCTTTAACAGCTCAAGCAGATTCTTCTTAAACAGCAAACAAAGGGAAACACAGGTGAAAAAGGAAAGAACAAGGGAGGGAAGGAAAAGCATAAACCAGGGGACTATGATAGTCTCCTTCCAGGTGTTTCTCAGAATTTAGCCAGTGCAAATGGAGGTGTGAAGCCACCTGGATTCCTCCTTCTGGCCCAGTTCTGTCTGTACACCTTTCATGTTGACAGTAAATGCCCAGTGCAAAGGAGCTGTGGTGGACTGACTGCAGGAGATGGGGCAAATGACTGCAACGATGCCTGTTCTCCCACTGTCTGCCTATCTTCTTGCAGTTTGAGTGAAATTAAGCCTTCTTGCAGCCGACTCACAAGGTTAGGGGCACCAGAGAGGCAGAAGAGCCCATCCACTCATGATTTTACACATCAGCAAGGCTTACTCTACAGTATATCAGTTTTGTCCCACAAAATATAGTCTCACACTTCTTTACTGGACATGATTTCAACATAGTCCTTGGGGCTTATCACTGGGTCTTTTTTTTCTTAAAAAAAATGACATTTTGTCTTTAATTTTTACTGGCCTTTGCAAATTATTTTATGTAACAGACTGAGCTGTACACTGGTTACCTTGAACTATTTAGAGCATAGGCCTTGGTACAGCATGATCTAATTTTTCTTATATGCAAGGATAGTACTTATCTTCTGTGGGAATCAAAGGGATGAAAGTCTGTGCAGTGGTCATTAAAGATATTGGAATGCTTTTTATGAGATTAAATGTATGAACCCCGATGTCCTATCTAAACAATATGAAATTGTATAATTCAGGACTTTTTACCTGACACACATCTCAAGGGGAACTCATATAAAAGAACTCAGACATGTCTGACGTGTCTGACACTGTAGGGGAAAATGTGCTGCACTTAAAAAATTCTGATGTCTTCTGTGGCAAAGCCTATATATTGCAAGTTTGGTGCAAGGACTTAAATTCTGATTGAAGACAGAATTTGTGTCAGGGACATGTTGTTTTTATCCTAATGTAGTAAGTGTGTGAAAAGTCATGGTGCATGTTCAATATAGATTACTTTGATTTTAACAGCAAACTTTCATAAAAGGTCCCATTTGCTATGGACAGGCATCTGCTACCATGAGCCGTAAGAGGTCTAAGCACCCAAACAGAAAGCAGGGGTCTGCCTTGCTCTGGTCCCAGCAGCCCCATTGTTTGAATCAGTACAGAGGATGGAATTGTCCAGATGCACTGTGAAGAAAATCTTGAACAGATATACTGGATCCCAGAGCTGTGCTAGATGAGGAACAGGGTAGGGAGGAGGGATTGAGGAGTTAGGATGGTCCAGCCAAGTAGCTTGGGAGCAAAAAATGTCATACTGGGAGTGATCAAAGAGCTAATCAGACTGGGAGATCAGGAGCTGGGATCCACCGTGACTCGCTGGAGACTGAGTCTGGGATGAAGCGGGGAAGGCAAAGGACAAGGATAGTGAGAGGCCAGAGGAGAGGCAACAAGTTAGCTTACATCTACCTGATTACTTGTCACTCCAGACAAGAAGCAAATGCTTGGTTCTTGTTTCTCAGCAGTGCCCATCAACAATCCTCTTCTGGGAGTGCTTTACTCAGAGGATGACAATCCGTGACTGGTGGTGGCACTCTATTAGCTCAAGTAGCAGAAATCTGTACTAATTCTGCAGTTCCCAGTCTGCTGAGGAAAATGAGATATGGTGATGAAATTCATCACTTTCCAGCTTGTTTTTATTTCTATATCTTTTTTTCCGTTTAAGAAAATAAATAATTTGTTAAAGAACATTACCAAGATTGCTAAGTCAAGCAATTGAAATAGGAAATAGACTCAAGTAAATTATGTTTATTCTGTTTAATTAATTTTTCCTAATGTGATATTAGGAGCTTATCTCCCCCTGTTATCCCTGTGTGGACTGATAAGTAATTAGCCCAAACTCATTTAGAGCAGAGAATATGCTAATAAAACATAAATATGCCTTGCTGTATGTCTTTTTTTCATATGTCTTCACTACACAGGCTTATTTTGTGCTCTCTGTGAGTTAGTACAGTGGAAAACAAGAATGCAACTATGCAGTCATCCTGATTTATCTGTTTTGTACATTGTGCTTGCTGCCCTTGCATTTAATCTTGGCTGTTTCTAGGCTGTGCGCTCTGGTCACAGACTGTTTTTCCATCCCTGCATGGTATCTAGAATATTTTGAAAGTGACTTATAGAACAATAATGCCAAGGTAATTTCCCCAAATATCTGCAAAATAAAAAGGACCCTTTGCTTGCTCAGCGGAGTAGCCTAACACTGCCTAAGAGGAAAATGAAAAGTTAATCATATTTTTCAAAGGAAAATAGGGGCCCATGTTTGTGTCTTGGCTCATATTCCCTCTCTCTTTGAAACAAGCCTTAATGTTCCAATTTATGTGAGCTATGGCTGAACCTGCCAGATCAGCCCAGAGAGACAAGGTCTTGTATCAAAAGTCATTGTTTTCACAGAGATGAAATTAATCCAATATTAATCCAAGAAAATTACGGAAATTATTGACAAGTCTTAGCTGTTCCTAAATCTTGCAGCAGCTCCACCCAACCGATAGCCTGCACAAGAGCAGAGCTGCAGCAGGAATCCAAAGGAGAAATCATTTATTAGCAGATAATAACAAAAGGCTTACGTTGCCCTGATGCTCTCTGCCACGGGGTCTCTTGGCGCAGAGCCAGCTGTCATGGCTGAAGGACCAGGGCATGGGAGCTGGCAGGGCAGGGCAGGGCAGGGCAGGACAGGGCAGGGCAGAGCAGGCAAGCATGATACTTGTTTGTCTCCAGTCAGTGCTGGGAGCTTATCTCCACCTTTTATCACTGCCCAGTATGTTAGGGAATTAACCCAACCTCATTTACAGCAGAGAATATTCTAATACGGTGTAAGTATGTCTTCCAGTCTATAATTGACTGCTCTAATTATATAACAAAATTGAATGTCATAACATAGATATTGCTTCGTCACAGCTGTATTCTGGGACCCACGGCCTTCATCTTGATGCTTCCACTGCATAAATGCAGGATACTTTACAGCATGATCTCACCCGAGGAACTGTTATGTGATTACATACAATGGGTACAATGCATGCTTTTATTACTGGTGAGGCAAGTGTGAGCTATGGTCTAATATGCCCTTGCTGCTGCTGTCAGCCTTGCAGACAGCCAGGGATCCAGGCAGTGACATTTCAGTCAAGGTTTTGATTCCAGAAAACACGCCTGTTCTTCATTGCACCCTCATTCAGAAAAGTGTGTAAACGCACACCAAACATTTTCAGTAGGTGCCTAAAAAGAAGGCACACATTTAAGAGCACCTCCTGAATAAGGCTCTTTACTTCAACTGCTCTACACTTATAAATACATATGGGCTCTGGTGGGAAGACTCTCAAATTAAAAAAAAAATATATTTAGTTGTTTAACTTGGAGAACAAGACCAACCTCATTTTGGAAATGAGGTTAAACCTCTGTGAAAATAGTGAATAAATTCTCATTATGAATACATGTAAGAAACACTGATGCTCCTTTATGGAGGCAGATATCTAAAATAACAGCAGTCTGTACTCAAAACACAGACACATGCTGCTGTTCAGGACATAGGAATATATATAGCACCAGAAGGTGGAAAAATTTCACCAGATACCATTGAGGAATCTGGGCTATGTGTGGGTCTGATTTTATGAGGAAAGTAGAAGAAAGCTGAGAACAGACTACAGGTTTACGTTTTAAAACAGCATAAAAATAGTGGTTTTGTGTTAAAACTTGGCTAAAGAAATGACAGGGAATTATAGCAGAGACTATATATCCCGAACATGTTCAATATAACAGGAGTCTGTGTGCTTTTTTACATCAGTGGCATCACCTCAAAAGCTATGCTCAGATCTAAGCTCAAACGTAACAAGCTGAAGCTGAAACAACTTGATAGATCACTCAAATGAAAAAGGACTACTTACGTTATAGATATTAGTAACCTTGCAGATCAACACCAGATTGCACACCCAAATATTTATGGTTAAACAGCAGAACTGTCTCTACTGCAACACAGTTTGATTAAAGATCTCTCATTCAGTCTAGGTAACGAAAAATAAACCATCACTGCTTATGACACCAGTAGGTTCCAGATACCTTTGAAGATACATGAAAGGCCACACTCCTTTAATCAGGGATCATGTAATTTTTCACTGTGGCATGATTACCTGAGTCCCACACCTGACAACTCTTCTTGGCATGGACTTTCTTCCCCGTCTGTTATGACCGCAGCAATCACATGGCAATGCCTTGGCAACAAGCCCCAGCTTTTTGAAGCATCTGGCAGAGTGCTTTAATCTGGACATCAGCTACTATCTGCATCTCTTGAGCAAGAGCTTTATTTTTCTCCCCTTCAGTAAGGTTCACAACTACTACCTCCAGTGGCAGCTGATAAAACAAGCTAGCTAATACAAGCTTTGCTTCACAGAGAAAGATAAGCAATTATGGGGAATATATTTGATTCTCTAGTAACCCTTAATAGCAAGGCTGGGACATGCAGTGGAAGCTAGTGCCTTCCATTCCTTTCGGTCATCTGTTGGTGTTTCTAGTGGACGTGGTTGAGATTGTTCACTGTCATTCCTGTTAGGTGGGCCTTCTTAAGATCTCTAATAAGCGTCTTCTTCATGCATGCTGATCTCCACTGGATTGCTTGGGGGCGATTCTTGAGGGCTGCCATTCAGAGAAGGCACACCAAATACATCCTGTGCTCCCTGATGACTTTGGTGAAAGATGAGCTGGTGGGCTGTTCAACTCTATGCTTCAGACTTTCTCTCCCCCAGGTCATCTAGTCTTCTAGCGCCTTTGATGTCTCTACTTTCCAGGGTCTATTTTAGCATGGTAATTACATGTAGATAACAACTTTTAAAATCTCATTTTCATTCTGGGACTGAATATCTTGGGTTTCTATATACTGAAATAAGTATGAATGGTGGAAAACTCTCCTATCCTTGCTGTCAGTTCCTTCCTAATTACTCAGAAGTGGGATATGGACAGGACAGGCAAGCTGTTCTATTTTGCCAGAATTTATGTTTTCTAACATGGCTTTGATGCTTCATGTTAAGCTTTCAGGGATGTTTGCTTTGATAGCTGATTTTGAATCCTGTTTGGCTTCCTTTTTTTACTAGGTTATGTATCTTCACAGCTTTTTTTCTGGTCTATGGCTCAGTAACTAGCTACCAGCACAATTTATGCTTCCAAGATTTGTGTAATCCACCCCATAGTGTGCTGCTACTTGTGCTGCCTACACAGTAGCTATGTATGATCATGCAAAACAGCAACAGAAAGCAAGCGTACCCTGGTTTTACACCAGTGTTCAAAGTGAACAAATCTATTACTTAGATGGACTCCCAGATGGAGCTATCTATTCCTCTCTGCAAGGCTGTGATGATGGAGGACAAGTTGAGTGCTGTAGTTCCACAAGGCCACTGTCAAGTAATCTTTAAAAAATCAATGAAAGTGGTGATGAGCAAAGCCTGTCATTGCATGCTTTCTTTCAGGATGCTCTTTTCTGTGAATACCCAGTTTTCTGGGCCTGAGTCCAGAGGCCATTCTCCTCCAATTCTGCATCCAACATCTTTGTCATCTTGTGCGACATTCCACTGAAAATGGCCTCCCCTATAGCGCAGGGCAAAGAGACACTTTCCCAGACTCATTTTTAAATATTTTAACAGCTCCATGTTCCCCCTCATCAAAAGTTGTTTTTTTCCCAGATTTTATTCAACAACTTTTAAAATATATTTCTGCAGTGACATCATGGGCTCTTAGCATTTCTGCTATGATCAGATCATCTTTCATTGCATTGTTGCTGCTACCTACTGGACTACAACTTGCTTGTCTGATATCACTACTGAGCCAGTGGCAATCTCCTGTTGTTTGAAGTCACATCATCTCCAGTCACAGAATCTCATGTCAAGGTAGGGCTGAGATTTTTGCCTCTGACTTCTTTAAAATGCTTTACCTATCTATTTTATCTCTGTTGTATGCATTTCCCTATCTTTGCTTCTGATCAGCCCATTTCCTGTTTAAACTAGCCACACAGGATTTTTGTAACTTGGTAAACAAGATCTGTGGTTTCCTACCATGCAGGAGCTTCAGTTTCAAGTATCAGGTCTTTAATATATCTCTGTTTATCTTTCCTTGAACGTTACTTTTCACCAGTTTGTCTGCTTTCATGTTCCTTTTTATAATTCCACACTTTTCATTGGTCTTAGCATTATTTTTATTTCTGGGTTTTTATTTTCTTTATGATGCATCCTTTTTGAGCTTGCCCAATTTGTTGATCTGCCCATATTGAAGCTGCTGCAGATACATCACATTGTTTCATGAGGCAGCAAGCCAATTTTAATGGCTCACTCCCACTGCAAGGGCCCTGCCCAACCTTAACTCCTTCCAATCTTAACCACATGTTCCCACCCCCTCCTCATGCTGTGGTGCTCATCTGTCTCATAGTGAAATAGTTCAGCTAACTAGATTAGCAGAAAGCCAACCAATTTAAAAAACCTAATCAGTTTCTGCCAGGTCAGTGAGCTGAAACAGCTCAGAGATGTTGGACAAGGGCCAGTACTACCTCTCAAGAGAGAGACTAAGAACACCAGGACAGGACCTGGAGACACTCAGACACTCAGACATACCGGGATATGTCATTCTCTCATTGTAACACCATTTCTCCACCTCACCTACCCTTTGTCTCCAACAGTAATTTAAATCACAGACTCATTTGATGATCCAAGCTGGAAGGGGACTCAGGAGGTCCTAAGTCCATCCACCTCACTCGGTGCACCGTCAGTGCTTGAGCTCAGACCAGGCTGCTTAGGGTTTTATTCAGTCATGTCTGGAAAACCTCCAAGGATGGAAACTGCCAAACCTCTCTGGGCCACCTGTGCCAGTGATTAATTATCCTCACAGTAATTTTTTTTTTTCCTTATAAATCTATGCACGGTCAAAGACAGAATATCATGCAGCACTGTTTCATTTTCAGCTTTGTCCCACTGATTTCTAAGTAATTTTTCCTTTGAAGTCCATCCTTCCAAGACTTTTCTGTTTGGCATTACAAAGACCATCACTGATACCTCCAGTTTTATAGCGGATCTGACCCCAGGTGGTGTTTGTGTCAGCATCCAGTTCTCAGAGTCTTTTTGCTGTCTGGCAAGATCCACGTTTTTAAGCCAGCCAAGTGCTTAGAAATATGTCAGACAACAAGCACAGATCAGTCTCTTTCCCATCATTTTGGTAGATTTTTCACACACTCTTACTGTTTTAACACAAGGCTTAGGTCAGGTCAGCCATATGACCCCAGCTCTGCTTGACTAAATAAAAAAGGTTGCTAAGCTATGAATGACAGCACATAAACTTAAGACAAGCAAGATATATAAAAAAAAAAAGCAGAAACAAGGACAGAAGTGAAGTAGTTGAGTCAGTAGCAGTCACTCAAGAGCCAAAGGAACAAATATTAACTGAAGAAGCTCTAAAACCCTGAGGAAAACATCAAAGTTGAAGATAACAACTCAGCAAAACTGAGGATCAGCCTATTGTAAGTAGCAATGGAGACTGGCAGTTCCCTGTGTGATTACCATCTGCCTGACCAGCAGAAACCCAGTGGGTACCTGCATCAGAGGTGGTGAGGACATTAGTGCTTAGGCTAATAGCATGTTAGTCCCAACCATTTATTGCGTGTACAATCCAACAAACAACATAATCGCTGCATACTCATAAATTGTGTTTGTGATCCTGCTTTTGAGTCTCCATGCACAGAAAAAGACATCCAAATAAAAGTGACCAAAAATGATGAGAGAGTTATACTATACTACTGCTCTATCCATTTCTTGAGTGTTATAGTTACCGTTGGTATTGAAGTGCTCCATGAAAAGAAATAGGATGAGTTTTGGTATATCTTTAATTCCTACTTTGAAGGCCATTTTGGAAATGCATGTGCTCTTCTCCACATTTCTTTGTCATAGCATAGGATTGTGCAACATCCTTTTTGGCACGTGGTGTGCAATGCATTGCTCAGATCACCTGTTTTGCTGGCACACTTCCTTCTCCATCTTAATTGCCAGATGACAGTCTACTATCCTGGGGTGACTCAGTCTGCAGTCTAGCTGGCTCACTCATCATTCCCCCCGTCATCCTCACATGGACCTGTGTCAAGGCAGGATATGGGTGGAGATGGAAGCACAGCCCAATTACAGAATCAAGAATGCAAGAGGGAATGCATGAAATTAATATTGGTAGAGTGCAAACACTGGCTTTCTTCCTAAAATCTTAAACTCTACCCACCTCTTCGGATAGCTTCCAGCAGAGCTGAAGAATTGGGCTGGTGTTGCAGTCTAGGGAAATGGTATTCACAGACATGCAGTAGATTCAGGCAATTCACTGCATCATCCATTAGCCAAAGAAGCTAGCCAGCCACCAAAGCTGGAAAAAAAGAAAAAAAAAAACACAACAGACAAATTAGGAACAAATGTAAAAAAGAGTTATTTTTTGAAGTTGAAATGAACTATCAGTTTATTTCAGATAAACAAGATTATTTTAAAAAATAAACACAAGTGGGAATGTCAAGGTTTGGGAGAAGTTGCTGAGGTATGATAAAAAGTGTCAGTTTGGCCTATGAAGCCCCATGCTGTCCTGTAGCAAGGCCAACTGTAATCCTACAGACTCATCAAAGAGACAGTTTTCTTGAGTTTGGGGAAGGAAGGAAGGGTGAGTCTGGTGTCCATACATTTCTGCTGTCTGAGCAGCTGGTAATCGGAGCAGTAGCCCTCAGTGATGGGCCAACACCTCGTGATCTGCCCAGCAACAGGACGCTGGTAGCTTGCCAGCACTTGGTGATTTAGTCCAACAGCAGCTCTGAAATTTTATTTTTCCATTGGTGGATCAGTACAGATGTGTGGCCTCACTAGGCTCAACACAGTCAATCAAAATTTTTTACACATGCATGGTTGTTTATCAAGGCATATAAACGTGCAGTGCTGCTATCGCCTCAAACTAGCAGAGTTAATTTTAACATACACTGAAGTTTCCTGAAAGCCAAAGGAAGTTGAGTTCCAGTTGTAAATTGGGCGTATGCATAAATGTCTGCCAAAATGTGGCCTGTATACATGACCTGATATCTGCTGTTATGTTTTCTGGTTTACAAATGTTAAAAAAAAATCCTTCAGATCTGAAACTGCCCAAACTGTCTTGTAACATGAACAGGACCTTTTTCTTCTGAGATGTAAAGAAAAATATTTAAAAGAAAATGCATGCTATCTATTAGTGACTACATATAGCTTTTCAGAATTCAAAAAAGATTATTTTTCCATGTTCATCATTAACCTTAATTAACCTCATTAATTCCCATCATTAATCATTGATGTAAATGAGCAGCAGCTTAGAGGAGAGCTAGACCCGAGACACTGCTACAGCTGAGGGAATGACAGGTACAGCTCACCACCTTCTCCAACCTGAGAGCTGCCCAGACACCAAGCAGCTAACACTGTCCTACTGACCATGAAGCCCACAGGCAGCCCAGACAACCTGCTCTTTCTCCTGCTGAACTGACAGGAGCTTGAGAAGGAACTGGGCTACCAGAAGCATGTTGTAGACACAAAGCATGAACCCAAGGAAGCCATGCTCCAACGGTCCCAAATCCTCCACTATGAATAAATCTGTTAATTACCAGTGGTGTGACCCGATGGGAGCATATCAAATCAATATTTAAGAAACAGAAATAATTCAATCACTTACAAGCTAGTGAACCTTACTGGCATCGTATGTAGAGTTTTAGAACACATTTTGAAGGAAGTAAATTAATAGCTGGATAAATGGAAAGGGGATTAAAATGCATTGATAACTTGAAAAGAATAGATCATGCCAGCAATCTTGAACAAAAATGGACACAAACATGCTTTCATGCTGCTGGGAAAAAAAAATAGCATTGGGTATAAATCAAGCCTCAGCAAAAGTGTTAAGTGATTCTTGTATAAATATACCACATTGGACATGCTGTACGTGTAATAAACACTATGGTGATATGCAACATCATTTAGGAATGCATAACATAGATAATTGGGAGAAAATAGAGCAGTGAGTAAGGCTGACCATGATCCCTCTTGTTGCTTACAACCTCAAGTCTTTAGAACTTAGAACACATTGTTCAAGTATCATAAATTTTACAGTTACATTTCACAGCTAAATTGTGATTAGAGTGTTAGATATATACAAAGTCATGTGTGATGGGACTCCATAAGCCTGTGACAAATATGAGTCCAGCTTAGCTGAGGACCAGAGGGACCTGAGAAGTTAGGATATGATCCCAGGAAATGAGTGAAGGATATGAAAGAGAAGAGTAGAATGTTCCTACTAAAGGAACTGGAAAGGGAATTCAAACATGAGAAAAGTGTGATGATGTAGGCCTGAGCAGATCCTCAGCATCAATGACATCACATCCAGCTCAGGTGCTCTAGTACATCACCACCACAACCCTAGTTATTAACATGTCAGCTGTACACCGCTGACTTGTATGTAAAGGGGAGGGGGTGTTACATCCTTTTGTAAGAACAGAATGACTTGTAGTTTGTGCAGCACGCCCCAAGTTCAGAGAGATGAAGTCAAACGTGAAAACAAAGTCCTATCAGTCCTAATAGATCACCAGTGTAGGAAGACACATTTATCCAGTTTTCTGGACAGCTGCCCCCGGACTTCCTCCTCCTACACCCTTTCTGAAACCTTCAAAATGCCAGGAAATGTGATGTAGATTTGGTGCACTGTATTCCCTCTTCTGAACAATACTAGCCGACCTGGTTACTGGGTTTTTGTAGGTGATAATCTAATGGCTGCCACTGGTATTTTTTGGTATTACGCTGTTGGGTTTTTTCCCAATATTTCTGTCAACTCATACCCTTCTCTTGAGAAAAAGTGTGCTAGATTTAGGTTAAACTATAGCGGATACAAATGAATGGTTGTACCCAGCATGGTTCTCTGGGTTGAGTAGCTGAATCAAGACATGTTTTCTTCATAAAAGTACATCACTGCAGTAAGAGCACTCCACTGATCTCCTTAGGATGAATTAATTGGAGAGGAAATAGATACTGAAAGAGCCTGAGCAAAATGGGTGAAAACAGAAACAAGAGGAGGTGGCTGAGGAAGGAAAGTAGATACAAAAGAGGAAGAAACAATGAGCTAACCAAGGGGAGTGAGTATACTTTTCATTATTTTATACAACATCATTGCCAAAATATGTCAATACCAGTTGTCTGCATTTGCACAGACTCGTAGCTGGATCTGGGGCAATGCCGTAGCTCCTTCCTTCCCTCCGATGTCAAGGGAGCAACTGCCCACAGCCAGATTCCTTGCACTCGCCTGGCAAGGAGCAGCTTTGTGAGGCCCTTGTTAAAGTCCTAGAGCAGTTTAAGCAGCTTAAACTGGTTTATAAGCTTAGAGTGTCTAAGTCTATAAAGCTGCTTAAAGCTATTTAAGCTGCTTAAGACACTTTAGGCTGATGGCGTGTGCCATCGCTGTATGCGACATCCTGGCCTACAAACCAAACAGGTTTACAGGTCCCAGCAACGAAACTGGCTCACCAGGGCTGCCCTAAGCACTCACCTGAGCTGAGATTTGTTTCCTTGGGTCTAACTGTCTCTCTGCACTTTGGGATTAAGGCTGTCCTTGACACCTGACAGGATTGTCCTGGCATCTTTGAACTTCTCCAGCTTTTTACTGTTCAACAAGGGTAGGGTGTCTAATGGTAGACCTGAAGCTAGCTGGATTCATGAGGTCAATATTCATCCATTTCCACAGCAAAATTCACAAGCTCCAGTGTTTGTTTATAAGAGAGAAAGTTCTCATGTAGTATGAAATCATTATTCTGGTGTCCAAAAGTCATGTGTATTTTTAAAAGAGCAAAAGGACCAACAGACATTCACTGAAGTATGGCCTAATCAATAAACGCCAAACACAAATATTTCTGAATTTCTGGAAAGCCCTATTTGGTCCAGACCCTGATCTTATCTTTGAGGCTTGTGACCATCTTTTACTAGACAAAAATAACAATGGTGGGTCATACTTGTACATATTTGGGTCAACACCATAGTGCACTGTGATGAGCACAGATTTCCCTAGAAAATATTTTTGAGACAGTATTTTTTTATATACATATATATTAAGGAATGACTACAGTTTGTCAGAAGATTTACACAGGTTTGAATTTCTAACAAAGCACATTTTCTGAAAAACTTAGTTTTGCTCAGTTTTCCTTTGGGAGTATTATTTTTAAAAGACTCATTTTGAGCTAACAAAAAAATATCATATTGCCTCTTTATTTGCATTATAATTCTGTTTGGCATTATTCTGTGTATACTAGGGTCCCTGGAGGACTGTGGCTCCTCTAATGTTCACAGTGCTCCCTTACCTGAGATATATATATGTGTGGTACACCATGACTGCAACATTTTGATTTTCAAATATCGAAATGTTCATCTGTAATTAAAGTCCTCAGAACTTTCGAACCTTTCCAAAACACATTTTTTTTCTCCTTCCCATCTCCAATCCCCACTTTTCTAAATTAGAAGGAATCCTAAAATTCTGAATAAAAACAGTTACTAAAATTCAGAATTTCCCACCGAGAAGTCCTGACTTGTTAGTTTTACTGAGGTCTGTATCTATGCTGTTGTTTTGCAGACCCACTGGCATAAAAAGAAAAAAAAATAATAATTGTCCTTTTCTATTGGCAAAGATGATTTGATCTGTGTTTACTTTGGATATGTTTGTTTAATTCCTCATTTGAGCACTATTATACATGAGTAGGTCATTACTGCCCTGGGAAAAGGACTAGTTTAATAATTAACTAGTGCTTTCAAAGCTCGTCAACAACTCAGAAAAAATACTGTGCACATGAATCATAGAAATGTAGACTTGGATGGGATCTCACGGGCTTGTGTAGTCTGTTATTCCTCAATATTTTTGATCAAAGCTGTACCTAAGCTTCCTGAGATAAAATTAAAAAAAAATAAAAAAACCTACAACACAAAGTCAAACTAGTTTGTTTTTTTTTAAAAAAAAAAAAGTCCAGGGAACAACCTGTGCAGTCTTCCATAATAGCTGATGAATATGCCCAGGACCACACATGGAATTTTCAAATGTTTTCATAGTGAAAACTTGTTATGTATTATCTTGTAATAACGTGTACATTTTGTCATGGTGTCAGGGATCTCAGCCCCCCACTACAAAACATTCATCTGGTCCATCCCCTAACTTTGAGGAAAGACAACAATTGTCTTGATAATTGTAGATGGCCGTCCCTCCAATTTGTATCTAAAAACATTAACGATCAGGATTATGTAATCTTTTTGGTTAATATATTCTAGTGATAATATTTCCTTGTGGTTACAATGTGTTACTGTAATATCTATTACAGTGTAGTTAAAAAGCTTTCCTTCACATTCTGCCCCTATCTCTAGTGGGCATGAAAAAACATATCACTACCCTCTTTATAATAAACTTTTATGCTCGAAGACTGTTGAACCCCATATAGCCTTATATTTTGTAGATTAAAACGAAACCAAAACTTGCAATCTTTCTTTATGCATCCATTTTTTCAAACTTGTCCTTGCTGATTTTCTCTGGATTGTTTACAGTTTATCTACGTCTTTCTTAAATTATGATGCTTCAGAGTAAAATACAGTATTTTAGTTGAGGGCTCACCAGTGCCAAGAGCACACTAATTTTCTCTTGTCTTACACATACTGTTTCAATCAGACAGTACAAAAGACTCTAGAATTACATTTGTCTCTTTTCCTCAACAGCATCACACTGTTGACTCATTCATGGCCCTCATTAATCACTAGATCTTTATCTGCAGTGGCATTCTGTGGTTGTGCTTTTGATTTCCTCCTCCCAAATGTCGTCCTCTGCGATTGACTGTTCAAATTGTTTTGTTGGATTTCAGAACCTTTCAGAACCTATAGATATACTTTTGAATTCTGATTCTGTGCTTGAGCACGTTTTGCAAATGTTTACATGGTGTCACCTACCACACTTACAAATATATAATTATTTCTAGTTCTGTCATCAGAGTCTTTATTGAAACGCTGAACAGAAGCCTATCCATTAGGAGCTGTGCAAGACTCCTCTTCAACATCCTCCTAGTGCAACTACAAATGATCATGTGTTAGGTTTACATTTAACAGTGGATTGAATTAGGAGTAATTTCAAATGGCACAACTTTCCCCAGTTCATTTATCAGCATACAGGGCAGTGTCAAAAACCTTATTTAGGTCAAGATACGTCTTGGGTCATTATATAGTCATTTCTACTGCTTTTCCTTATCTATTGGACCAGTTGCCTTGTTCAAGGAGGAAACTAGATTAGTTTGACAAATTCACATTGGCTGTTTCTTATCGCCTTATTATTCTCATGGTGTGTATGCATTTACTTCTCAATAATTTGTCCTGCTATCTTTCTCTGTATCCAAGTTAGGCAAAGTACTCTATAATTCCCTACATTCATTTCCCATTTTTAAAAGCAGATATGGTTATAACCCTGCAAACCAGGGCTGCAGCCAACTTGATTCTTAACAGTGCCCAAATCTGACCCTACTGTGAATGCCACATTTAAGAAACCTTATTAAATCCTTTCCTTTCCTTTCCTTTCCTTTCCTTTCCTTTCCTTTCCTTTCCTTTCCTTTCCTTTCCTTTCCTTTCCTTTCCTTTCCTTTCCTTTCCTTTCCTTTCCTTTCTTTTTTCCCTTCCCCATGTGCCATGATGGCAAGAATTAAGGACAAGCAAGTCTTTAAACCAACTGGGTGTTTTGTTTAAAATAATTTGCAAAATGTATATGGTAATGTCAGATCTCTGATCATTACCAAAAATGGCAGTGTGATCCCGACTGTATTTCCATCTTAGGCTATATAGTTGCTGCAGGTCTGGGTAACTTACCCACTGTTCCAGGAACACTCAGAGATAAGTTGAGAGCCCAATATGTATTAAGTGAATTTCAGCAATCTCTAGAGACTGCATACATCTAATTTAGTCAAACATTCTTTACTTGTTTTTTTTCCCTATTCTGACATATGACCGTCCCCTTGTTAAAAACATAGTGTTAAGTACCTAACATTAATGTTTATGAGCACATGAAGAATGTAGCAAAATAAATAAACATTTCACTGTGTTCTGCTTATCTGTTATTTGTGCCTCTGCCTTGCTCTTTCTCTAACTTCTTTGTATTTATAGAACCTCCTTTTCTTCTATTTTATGCTCCATGAAAGTTGTAATTCATTTTGTGACTTAGTCTTCTTAGTTTTATCCCTAGATGTTTATTCTACTGCTTTATTAGTCATCTCACTTATATGCCCTTGCTTTCTCTCTTTGTAGGATTTCCTTTTTGATATTCAGGTCACTGGAGAATTCCTGATGCAGCTATACTGGTCTCTTACTACTTATCTGTCTTCCACATCAGCTTGGTTTGCTGGTGAACCAACAGCACGTTCATTTACTCACAGGTTTATATTCCTTATAATTTCTTCGCATGGGACAATTCCTAGCAGCACCCTGAACTGCTGTGCTATATAGTGGTCATTTTTTTAAACTAGCTTCATTTAAAAACAAAACAAAACAAAACAAACCTGGTATGTTTCATCGGACATTTTCACATGAGAAAAATAACAGGTTTAAAATAGATAATATGGGGCTCTCAGCAACTTGATTATATCCCATTTTAAAGAACTACTTTGCCAATGAAAGAAAAGCATGCCAGGATTTCAGCACAATGATTTATGATCCTGTCACAGTGACAGATGTTCTTCGTGTATCTCTGACATCGTAATCTGGAATCAATGTGCTTTTTTTCATGTTTGCTGGTAGAAAGAAATGCACTATATAAATACATTGTTATTTGTCTTCAAGGCCTTGTCCTTCATTAGCTTGGAAAACTGGTCTGGTTTTGAGATGAGTTCTGTAGTAGAACCACTTTAGTCGTGACACTGTACCATAAAACCAGCACTGCAGACCCAGTCGGGCCCCCTTACTGGACACTTACCAGGCTGGTATGCTCAAATCCAGTGAGGATCTGGCACGCTGCTCTGCTCCTTTGAATCTTGGCAGACTTCAGCCATCTTCATCTTCGGCTTCTCAGCTCATCCTGAGGGCTGAGATTCCTGATCTTAAGCATCCCTTGTCTGCATTCAGGATGTATTACCCATACCTCTTGGCTGCTGAGACGCAGAATTTAAGTCTAGTAGGAGAGAGAATCACCGAAGCATGAACAGAGAAAGGCATTGACTTATGGAGGAAGAGAGGCATCAAACTGTACCAGTAAGGAGCTTCTTTGCGCCACTCACCTCTTCACTCACTGCAGTTCAAGAATCCTCCATCTCTAGCCCTTTCTTAGGTACAAGAATTGTTCTTGGCACCCTTGTTTCTGCTTAAGGTACTGCTGAGAGAAGCTGAATGACCAAGGTGTTAGTTCAGTAAAGTGGTGGAGTGAAACAGACACATGAATATCTACATACATCCTTCTTGAAGTTGTGCTGATGAAGTAGAATTATGCTAAAGTTTTCTACCAGTACAGCTCCACTCACCAGGGATTGCACTTTACATCACGGCCACCCTGGTGACAGCTTGTGCGATAAACATAGCTAAGGTTCAAAGGTTCCCCAAAACACATCTCATCTTGCTGTAACGGGGAGCTTCCCACCAAAACTTATGCTCCTATTGAATTCTAATTATGAGGGCACTTCCCTGCAGTCTGGATCTCTGCTGCAGTTGTGTTTACTGGTTAGCCTTGTTCAGCTCTGAGTTCTCAGAAAAAGGTGCAGAGAACTATTGTACCACAAAAGGAAGAAGCTATAAGAAAACCACTGTTGTCAGACACAACTTTATAACCTATCTTTGCTAGGAAAAAAAAAAGTGTGATCAGCTATAGATTCACCCATAAAAATGTAGTGAAATATTGCAAAGAACAGTTAACCCTCCAGACTGACTCTATTTTTTATGAACATTTTGATAGACAAGGCTTAACATTTTGATAAACTAGGCTAGGTAAGATTAAAGTAGAAAGAACAGTTCTGCACTGAGGGAGCAAAAGATGTTAATGCATCTTTCTTATCTCTAGTTTCTCTGAATGAGCTAGCAAACAGGTGCAAACATCAATAGGCAATCCAAATTCTGAATTTAAAGGCTGGCTTCCTGATTATTATCAACAGAAGATGACAACACTACATTCGAGGGTTTCCTGAGTACTGCATCACAGATTAAACTAAAACAAGCCTGCCCTGCTTATTTCTACCTTATGTCTAGTAGTAAGATGCCTGATAAGTAAAAGGAGATCTACTCTAGAAGATGTCTGAAGTCTTCATGGAGTTTCATTAACAAAAGGCACTGCTACATGGATAGGGGTCCAACAGAAACAGACTTAACTATGTGTGCTCCGGGATGCTGGGACTCAGGCCAGTCTGGGGGCTACAGAGGCATAAGTGTGGCTCTCCACCGCTGCTGATAGGCCCTGTCCCTCATCTACAACAGTCACAGGGCTTCCAGACCACAGCTGGTGCACAGGACGCAGGTGCAGAGCAAGGGCAGAGAAGTTTGGTTCTAGCCATAACTGCCCATGTGGCCCTGGTCTACGATACTCAACCACAAGCTAAACTTAGCAAAACTAGAACATGAAATAAAATTACTTTTATGAAAGCTACAAATGGGCTTATTTTCAAGATGGTAGAGTTTATCAGTGTCAGTTCTGCAAAGCTTCAGACGTCTGCAAAGCTGAAGGCTCAGACTCTATTCTTTAAGGTTTAGGAAATCAACAGAAGTTAACCTTTAGGCATGCAAATACTTAACTATTGTGGTGCAAATACAGAAATCGGGTTTCACAGAGGGTTGCCATTTCCTCCCTTCCTCGAAGAGAGGCTGCAGATCTTTCAATTTATTTGGTCTTAAAAAAAAAAAAAATGCAAGTGACATTGTTCAACGATTTATACTTATAAAATCAATATATCTGTCAGCTACTACACAAACTTATCTGGGTTTGAAATATTTACAACATAGCAGAAAAGCAAAGTATGGGTGGAGCTCTTTGTGTTATCACAAAGCAGTCCTGCTCAGAGAAGGTTCTTTTTAGTTCTCTCCATTTTGCAGAAAGCCAGAAACAATAAGCAGTAATCATATTATTTATTTTTAAACATATACCTTTAAGTAGAACCCTTAAGGAAAAAAAATAATAATACATCATCTGATATAAATTTTCAATCGTGGTCATGAACATATTCACATACAAGTCCCAGTCATTCTGTCTACCTAACTAATTTTGTTCATAACAGTAGGGTAGCTTTGAAGCAAATCCCCAGGCTGTTCCAACTTGTCACATGTTAGCTGGTTTCTCAAGGCGGTGCTGGTGTACACAAAAGTAGATTCCCATTGGATGAAACCAAACCAGGAGCTGTGCTCCACAGCACTCCACACTTAGTGGAGCCATGGTTCCTAAATCCTTGTGTGGACTTTCCACTGCAAGGACCTCCAGCATGTGGCTAAAATACATGCATTCACAGAAGGCTCTCAGACCCTGAAGAGTAGCGTCAAAGCCAGGAGGAGGTTGCAGGGTCAAGTACTGCATATACCTTCCTATTTGCTGTCAATTCCCAGTCCTCAACTGCTTTTGTGGTGTCTGCTTTATCCTCCTGTCTTCTATTGTTGAACTCCTTGATGAACCTGTCTTTTGTATTATCTCCTCTCCATATTTCTACTCTCCTCTACCACATTGGAAGTTCCCTCTTCCACCTGCCAAAAACCTGATATAACTATAGCCTTAAGCCCTGAAGATATGACATCTCCCATGAACCTGTGCCATGAGAGAAAGAGGAGTTTCATAAGGGCCAAGATAGCCCAGTGGCAATCTCAGAAGGTTGAGAAACTCTCACCAGCTGTCACCTACAAAAGAAGTGGTGAACAAGACTGCCTTAAAAAGTCAAATATGAAAGTAGTCTTCTTGTAGGCCAGTAACTATAACCAACAGTCAGTCCTGTGCCCAGTACAGGGAGCCTGAGAAAGTCTTTGGGACAAAGCATGCAACTGAGTCAACATCTGCCTTGGATTTCTTCATCATGAATCTCAGTGTCCCCATGTAGGAGAGTCTGGAGGAACATAAGCCTTTGGACATCACTTGTCACCCTGGCCCCAAGTCTTACAGCAGCCTCCTGGGACGGCACATCCAGGGACAATTCTTCAGTCTCCTCCCATACAGAGCAGATGCCAGCCACCTTCTCTGCCATCAGCCCAGTTCTGACCCCAGGAGGTGTGTACCTCTTTTCTACAATGTCTCTGAAGTAGAGGGAGGGGGGAGCTGTAAGATTTCTAGTGGGATTACAGCACTGATCCCAGAGCTGTGGAGAAGGGATTTTGCCAGGCTCCCCATGGGGACTACTGTATTTTGAAGTGCAGTGGAGCCATAAGCTGTAGGAAAAGACTCCTGCAGAGGAACTGCATGCATCAGAAACCTCATGTCCCAGTCCCAGCCTGTACAAATGCCTGCCTGGTGCATTGCCAGGGCCGGGTGAGCTGCACATGGGGACATGTCACGATAACACAGTTATCTGAGGCCAGACAGTGAGCCCTGCCCGGCTCCTCCTCACTGAGCAGAGCCAGCTGTAGGCTTGTGACAGTCACATGTTTTGTCATATGAATGCTTTTGCCAGTCTCTTTCTGTTAGCTGCATTTCTTCTTCTCATACCTATCCTCCGCCTTTCCTTCAAGCCTTGTCTGGTGTCTACTTTGCATCTGTCCCCCATAGGCAGGGGCATGGCAGGAGTGGGCTCCCCTCAGTGCCAATGGCTCATTGCAAGGGGGGAGCGGGGAGCAGGGGAGAAGCTCGTGCCCCAGCTAGGGAAATGGGGGGAGGGAAGGTCGCCTTGCTGAAGGAATCCTCTGCCTTCCTCCAGAACCTAACCAAATCAGCCCAGCCCCTGTTTCCTTATCAAGCGTAGTTCTGCCTTCACAGCCTTTATTAAGCTTCCCCAACTCTGCTGCTTTTTCTCCCCACTGTTTCTTGCAGATGTTTTAGGCAGCAAACCCTGCAGCCCATCACCCTTCCTGCTGGGCTGAGGCTGCTCCCTGGCTCTTCCCAGCACAGAATGCCTGGAGCAGTGATGGCACAGGGGGTAGCACAATGACTTCCTGAGAGCCACAGAGGTCCACACCACCAGAGGAGGGGCGAAAAAAGGTAGAGAAGGTTGGAGACCACATATTAAGAGTGAACTAAAGGGATGGTGGACTGCATGCCCTGAGGAGTGAGTGGACGAAGCAGGCCAGCCTTACGGGGTGTACTAGGGTGTGAAGAAACTCTCCATCCCTTCCCCCAGAAGAGAGGAAGATAACATGTCAGCATTTCAGAAATCTTTTCTTTTTCAGTCTTCTCATTACAGGCATTTCAAAAATGCCACATCATGAGTCCCTGAACCAAAATCTGCTGAGAAATCCATAAATCTCCTTTAGAGGTTGAGCAAAGCCTTACAATATTGGTATGTAGTTATAGCTGCAGTAGTCTGGGAAAAGAAGGAGAATATGAATCTTGTCAGAGCCCCTCTCTCAATTTAGGAAGTCATAGAGATGAAAGGCTTGGAGAGCTTCTCAGATGTCACCCACAGCATTACTGGATTAAAGAAGGTTTGGAGGATGAAATCTCCATAAACTCTCTGCCTGTGGTGGACCTGTCCACCTCAAAGGGATTAGTGACCAAGGGGTAATGGTCAGAGGCTGCAAGACTCTAAAGGATGACAGCCACTCACTTGGGCATGGCTATGAACTCTGAAATCTCATGTGAGGATGGTAAAAATATGGCACCAACTCACAGAAGAGGGCCTTGATGATCACAGAATCACTGAATCATCAAGGTTGGAAAAGACCTTGAAGATCATCTAGTCAAACCATTAACCTGGTTATCCTATCTGCTTGCCACGGTCAACACAGTCCCATTTGCTAAACTTATTTTAAGATTTGTATCCTATATTCAGAAAAGACTGCAATATTTGAACCTCAACATGTCTTACAAAAGGACGGTGGCATTTTTACACTCTTCCAGGCCAAGAATATCCAACTGCTCAAACAAGATCATCCCAATGCATTGCAAACTCTCATAGAAAAACAGAGCTTAAAACATTGCCATTACAATATTAGGTCAGACCCTTGACTGATCTAGTCCAATAGGTAATCTCAGGTGGAGAGTAATATCAAATATCCATGACTAAGTCTTGTGACTCAACTGCTCTTGAATAATTGGAAGTGGCTGAATATACATTATTGGAAATTTGTCAGGCAGTGATGATCTTTTAGCACATCTCCATAAAGTTGTTCGCTCTGACACAATTAAAAATGTTAACCATGTTATGTCAAATCATTCTTTCAGCTACAACAGCTCAAATCTGTTACTTCACTGAAGTCCTGCTGTCTTCCTTTTTACATGTTTAACCTATCAACAGCTTCCTGATAACAAAACCTGAGAAAATGGCTAAAAATAATATTATTGTCTTTTGAACTCAGAGGATGCTAACTTAAGAAGGTAGCAGCCAGCACCTTACCTACCCTCTTTTTTGATCACTTCTGTGTTCGCTTCTTGTCTGGAGAAGTGTTTGTAAACACTCACTGGAAATGCTACAGCCTACTCCAGTCCTGCTCTAAGAGAATCTTTCACCGAGACTTTGTTACAAATGCAAACAACCCAGACAGAAGATGTGTAACTGTGAGGCAATATGATTTTTCTTTCACTCTGGACTGATAAGAAATCAGGTGCCTTTTTATTTTCAGTTAGATCTAAATCTGAGATATGGGGAAAGGGAAAAGAGCTGTTATAATTTCTGTCATTTTAAGAATATTATTATGTGGCTCGTCTATAGCTCATCTTATATTAGTGGAGATATAAACACTTCACTTTGAGGTAATTGGTGTCATTTTCCATACTGGCTTCCTTTTCAGGTCTCTTCATTCCCCCATTAGCCACAGCCAGCCTCTGCACATCCCGTGCCCCTCATCAAAATGCTTTTTTTCCTGCTTACAACCCTGCACCTACAGCTCATTCACCCTTCGATTGGGACATTATGCATTGCCTCAGCAACCTCTTCTGTATGCGCTGCCCATATCTCCACCAAGTCCTGCTCCCTCTGTACCCTTTTCTTTCTCATCTTTTGTTGAAGCCTGCATTTATTTTCAAAGACTCCTCTACTCAGCCTTTTATGTGCTGTGCTTTAAACCCTTTTATTCCCCTGAGCATTCCCAGCTATCCATTCTTTCCCTGAGAGGGAGGTGGATCTTCCTTGAAGTCATTATTCAGGGAAAGAAGACTAGGCCCCATGATTTGATTGATTTCACAAGTCATTTAAATGAATGGTAGTATGCACAACTAGCAAATGCTTGTTAAAATGGTTAATTTGATCGTTTCTTTTCAGTGATAGTGGGAGAATGTAAAAATCACAAAATGAGTAACTGAGCAAAATGGCAAGAATTATGTTTTGTCCTGCTTTCTTTGAAATAATATTAAATGACAACATAAATCCTGCAGAAATACTTATGGGGTATTACTAAATCTACCAAGAGTTCATTATGTCTTAAATTATTAGAATGAAAGGAAAAAAAATGAATTATTAGATTATGATGTTAAAGCTGCACCATTTTTATTTAAGCAATTGCATTACTTGCAGTGTAGCATGCCAGAAAAGTGACTGGTTTGGTGACAGATCTCCTTTTCTATTACAAAGCCCCTTTTAAAATAATTAGCAACAGGACAGAAAGTAAGATACAAAATATCTTTAAATGTGGAAAAAATTAGTTATTATTCTGATGATCTAAATTACCCTAAAGCACTTGCTTGTATGACAAAATCACTGCAATAATTTGTCTAACTTGGTGGTCTTCACACAGGAACATTTAAATAGGGTAGCAGTTAGGACAGGAAGGACAGTGACAAAGCTCTTCAAACAAAATCTTGCCACGATCTGCCTCGCTTCAGTAAATACCGAAGATTTTGTACTTTTCTGAGGGCAAAACCGCTGTTTTTTCTTAAAAATAAAACTGTCGACTTATTAAAAACATAAACAACAACTTCTTGATTATAGTTAATTAAAAGACCTTGGAAAAATGCTACAGTGATTTCAAGTGAACAGGCTAAGATCCTGTTGCCAAACATTTGGGTATGATTTCCACTGGCTTTATCAGGAATTGCACCTGTAATCAGTTAATGGAGAGAAAAATATGGCTGTGGAAATAAAGATTGCTAAGTTATGTCTGACAGTGTCTCCAAATAAACCTGTGCCAATTGATAGAGGTATAGTCGGAAACCACACCATTACATTTTGCCAGGCAAGTGTACTTGTTACTGATTTTATTATCAACTGAAATTAAATTGTGTTTGATTTTAATATAAGTATAGAATTAAGAGATATTTTAGTAAAAATCATTTATTTTACATTTATTGTATTTTGAATCTAGCAACTGACTGCCACTCTAAAATCCCCTGTACAGCCCCGTACCAAGGTCAAAGGGATTGGTCATAATTGTTTAGTGGGAGCAGTTAGAATCTAGGTAACAAAACACAAGATGGTTTGTAAACTGATTTATAATACATACATCGGACTAGAAGAATGCAAGTAGTTGTCAAGGTCCAGGATTAATGGGAACTGAGGGAAGTAACTGTAACAGCTTGCAGGTACCTGCCAAGAAAACTGTGTCCTTAAGCAAAAGGTAATTCCGGCAGGGGGAGATCGCGACCACCGACTCATGGACCACCTACTCACATTACACCCCAGACCCATTTCTAGACATTTCTAACCTTTACTGTGCAGATTCGGAAACAGAAGGAGAATATGTTAATGATTTATTGGAAGTTGTATGCTTATGTATGAATATTTAATGAATATGTATGGGTAAGTTCTATATAAGGTGTATGATTCTAGTGCCCGGGACGTGTTGTTGGTGAGAGCACTCCCTTACACGTCCAGCCATCAATAAAGAAGTGTCTGCTTATCTACATCACATTGGTGTCGATTTTATCCCAGTTTTCGGTGACATACTGATGACAGGCATCCTGTGTTTGGAGACCTAATGTAGGCATAAACATATTCCTCAATAGCAAAGCCTTAGGCTTAATGCTGGAATTTCCAATGGGCTCAGCATTTGTTAACCTCCAGCCTTGGTCCCCAGCTTGCCGCCTTTCACTCAAAGAGAGGAAAGGAGCTGCAGTAACTCACCACTTCTCCTTGGCCATGGACTTCTCTCCAGCACATCCCCAGAAGCATTACAGCCAGTGCAGTGCTAAACCCTTTGACATCACCTTTTGCAGCTCCTGTCCTAGGGGTGTGTCAGGGACAGCGTCTGTGCAGAAACCCCAGCTGACAAAAGTGCTCTAGAAGCCACAGGCAGAATGTTGAAGGACTAAATTAAAAGGTTTCTGCGGTCATATTGCAGTTGGCCATTGGACTAAATTGCCGTAAGGCACTCCCTTTATTAGTGTAAGCTCGATTACCATGAGGGAGGGTTTCTCCTTGGTGTTTAATCCTTCGACTGTGTATTCTCTATGTCAATAACTGTATTATACTCTTAACAAGAACAGAATCATATTTCATACATATCTTTCTATCAGTGATTGGGAAGTACCTTGAAACTGGTTATTATTAAGCTTGCCTATGCTTACGTGCATTTTGCTAACACTTCCCAGACCAGACAGCAATGACCCTTTGTTCCATGTTAAACCTTGAGCTTCTCAGAGCTGTGGCAATGGGTCCATCTTTATCAGAGATGTACTTGTTTCTTGGTTGAAATTCCTTAGCTCTTTCTGAAGTCAGATGGAAATTGTGTCTGGAGTGAAAGGTCACTCTTACTGAAGTCTATGCAAAGCAGAGATTCCAGCAAAGCAACTATCCTTCAGGATGTATAGTGCTTTCCACACATGGAAAAACACCAGTGTTTTATATACATGCAGAGATATGCTTGCATAACTTGTATTATTTATGCTCTAGACTTCATGAGTTTTCCATATTAAAATGTCATGATTTCATATTCACTCTGTGGCAGTATATGCTGATCATCCTGGAAAATATTAATCATTTTTCTACGGTTTCAATTCTACAGAGTCATTGTTCTGCCATTCCGATCTTCGCACTGGATGAAGGCTTACCCACTGGTGTGATTGTAAAATGATAGACACCAAGTCCTTACTAGAGGCATAAAGCTTGTGTTTAAAAAATTAAGTTAATAAAGAAATAGGAACTCAGTGGCAGGAAATAGCATTATAGACTTTAGAACACCAGGAGCATAATTAGTACTGTGGCATAATGATGAAAGAAGGAAATAAAATAATTTTACTTCACTATGTAATTCTTAGAGCAATGCATATTAACTTGTCAGCAGGGAAGGGTTGGTTTCCTTTCTTAAATTTCATCTGTATGCTGTCTTAATGTTATTTTCTTTTAAAGAGATTTTGCAGAACACAGTGAATACCATACAACTTAATTTTGAATTCACATGCTACATGAATGATTGTCCTTTTTAAGGTTGAGAATCTCATCTACAACACAGCTGTAGTTAGGAGAGTTTGTAGTGGCCAGAGAATCAGTGGTTCTCTGGTCCTAGGAAAAAACACAGGGTGTGAGCCTTTTACCTGTGATCTCTGCAAAGCTGTGGAGGCTCAGGAGGGCAGAGGTGATAGCATCACTGTACCAGCCTTTTTCAAAGCAAAGAAAAATCATGTTGGTGACAATTTGAAAAATTCAGAGTGTCAAGAAAGAACCAACATACTTGATTATTTATATTTTGTGGAAAACAAAACCAAATATTATCTCATAAAGTAGAGGTGGAGAAAAGTTGTAAAGCGGTAAACCACTAAAACAATTAGGGTAAAAACATATTAAAAGCAGAAGCACAAGGCAAATGACACCAAGTGCCATCTCCGCTTCCTGCTTGATGCCCATGCCAAAACTTCCCTTGCACTACTTGTTATTTCTACCATATGATTCGTGGGGAAAAAAAGACTGTACAACTCGAATAGAGTTATAAAGCAGGTATGTTTACTCCGGTGCCGGGGTGCAAGGGGATTTTTCCACAAAGCTTGCACACCCACCGCACATTTTACCAAAAACTTACAGAGTGTGGTTATCCATATTTATTGGGTTACATCACACAAACACACAAAGGCATGAGTAAGGCTGGGTTAGATCGAAAGGCTGATGTCAGCAGTTTGTCATCTTTGCACCTGCGCATTGCCTCCTGGGGGGCGTCTTCAGGGGTCTTTGGGAGGAAGGCTGATAGTCTTTCTCACTTTGTTTTTTCCCCGGAGCATGTGCAGATTCTCTTGGCCAATTTCTTGAATAACAAGAGTGTTTTTCAGACGGTTTACTTTCTGTCTTATGTAAGAGAACCAATAGAACTTCTACCATTTGTCTATGGCTATCTTTACTCATTAGCAAAATTCCAACTAGTTAGAGCCACCTGTTACTCAAGGACAAAACTATAATATTTTGCTGAACACTGTAATCCTTAGTAGATTTTCACAGTGAACTGCTTTGTTTTGATGAACGCAGTAGTCCTTGGTAAAATTCCACAGAACAGTCTGGGCAAGCAGAATTCTTAGCAATATTTAAAAAAACACTATAACTTACTATAAATAAGTAAACAAGTTGCTAAGCAGTTTTCTATAAGTAAATAAATCTCAAAACAAGTAATTATTTCTCTGTATCACATATATTAAAAAGCGATTATTTAAAATACTGGTCAGAGAGATCATTGTGCCACTGTTTATTCCAAATCCTTACATTTTTGTTTCACAGACAGAATATGTTGGGCCAAATTCAGCTGGTACATGTTAAACAAATGCAAAGGCACTGAAATTAATGCTCTTCCAGTATCAGTACTGCATTTGCTCTGCAACCATTTTACCGTTGGAGATTTATTTCCTCTTGACTGTATTTGTAATACATTTGCAACACAAAACTGAAACATTAATTTTCTTTTTATTTCTGGATGATAATTGAATGTGATCTGATTCTCTGCTTTTTATTTATCTTTACTATTTTCAGAAGGGTACTGGAATTCAGATTTCTTTAGAAAGAGAACAGTCAGTCTGAGTTTCCATATATAGTAAGTCAGTTTGCTGCTATTTCATTAAAACCTAATTTAGACTGAACTAAACACTTCTCTGAACTAATTAATCTGACATAGAAAACTTCAGAATACTAAATCACTAATGGTCTCATTTTATATTAATAAATGTAGACAGATGTATGGATCATCTTATGGACTCATGCCTATATATGGTATAAAAACATCAAAGAAAAGAGAAGGAAAGGCAAGACCTGATGGTATCATAAGTTTAATGGAGCCAAGCTTGGTCGAGAAATGAGACAGGGTTATTTTATGAGAAAGGTAGACAGGAATTATAGGACCAGAAGATGGAATTTGGTGATGGGATTTAAGACAACTCAGGAAGCCATTTAGTCTGTTCCAGATGGTGAAGGCAGCATGGGAGAAGGAGCTCACTGCCAGCTGTGGCAAGACAAGCAGGAGAAACACAATATTTAAATGATTTCTATCGCATTACATAAAAGGACTACATTCAAAGTGTTAGGGTTGCAAAGTTGCTTACTCAGAGAACAAGAAGTGTCTGATTTAAAGTTTCCCAGACAAATTAAACTTGTAACTCTTATATGTGCTGTAAAATCTCTAATTACAGGATAACATACACTTTTTTGCACAGGACCTTTGGCCTTTCTGTGCACATGAAGGGCATACATTTAATGAAAAATTAATTAGCTTGTTTCATCCTCATTGTTAAGTGCATGGCCTCATGCCTTATTTACTATATCCTATTCAAACTCTGCCCTGAATACACAATTAGTAATATCCTCATAGGATCTCCCATGTAATTTATTGCTATAGTACTTAGTGCTTCACAAACATTAATTAATGTCTCCAACCTCCTTGTAAGGACAGTAATTTTTCTTATTTTTATAGTTGGGAATAATGTGAGATGACAACTGATTTTTTTCAGAACACCTGCATTCCTATGTCTCTTCTTGAAGAAATGACTGATTACCATTTTCTTTTCCGCCCTGGTGTGAAGCCAGGACCCCTTCCCCTTCTCCTGCAGTAATACCATGCCAGCTGTATGACAAGCCAGTGAATCTCAGCACCTGACTGTTCTTGGGCAAGTCTATCCCACTGGGCCATCTGCAGCCTGAGCTCTGACCAGACATTTCCTTGGGCAGCAGGGGGACAAAGCAAACAACTACCTGTCCAAACCTCCTGCTTGAAGGAGGGAAGACCACTGTGTGATCACAGCCCAGCGGGAGCTGCTGCTCCCACAGCTCCTCATGTATTAATGCTGAAGGTTTGAGTGGCTGCTCCACTTGGCTGCAGCACACAATGGGGGAGCAGTGCCACTGCCCACACCTGGTGGCTACCACCAGAAGATGCCTAACTTCCTACCTTGCCCCATGCAATGACAGCAGTACAGTCATTTTTATATAGGTCCAGCACTTTCACCATGTCATGCTGTGGTCATGCCTACATGGAGCATATGGCCATCTCATGCAACCAACCTGGTATTCCTGCTCCTCCTGTAGCCATGGCTATGGCATCCCATTGGGCCCCGAGTCCTTGATGGTAGGGAAAGAGCCTCTCCTCTTTGACAGACAAAATGTGATCCTTGCCTGCTTACTGTAGCTTTCCTGGGTTCACAGACCATCGCCAATCTCCTGACAAAGTGAGTTCCCATGCTGATACACTCACTGGGACATTGCTCCTGGCCTGGAAGAGATGCAAGGAGTCCAGCTGATTCTCCCACACTTCTAGAAAGATGCTGTACAGCAGGAAAAGTTTGACCTCATCCATGGCTCCCTCCTTAACACCTATGGCCACCACAGTGCCTGTAGACACTAGCTCATGGGAGTTATAAAGCTGCCCTAGATCTTACAAAAGTTGCTCTGGTGGACCCTCCCATACAAATGCCAGGGAGATCACCCTAAAAGACACAGGTATACTGAGAGTCTCTTATGGTCCTGCACATTCACATGAGGTATCTTTAGTTTTAGAAGTTTATCTTTGCATTGCTCCCTGCACAGCTGAAAGAAGCCTGAGCTACTGCCATAGCCAGCAGGAAATTTTTGCAGCAGGAAATGGCATCAAGCACATTCATCAGTCTTCTGCCTCCCCAGACCCATCAGATCCCAGCCTAGCAGAAGCAGAAGTGATGCACATGATTCTATAAAGAGCTCTAGTAGAAATGTCAGCCTTGGTATGGGTGGAGCACAAGTGGGAAATGTCTGGGTGTGGTGTCTCCAGGAAATTTTCTACTCTGTTCATTCTGAACTTATAAATAGAACAATGACAAGGTCACTTACTGATTTAAGACCTTGCAGTCAAAAGAAGGAGCCAGGAGATAAGAGAGTGAGTTACTCCAAATCTGCATAACCAATGCAGGCCTTGCTAACAACTGTACCTTTGAAGAGGAGCTAAAAGACTGCTGATAAGAGGGGAACATCCTACCCCAGAAGGCGCTGATGGGTGGAGGATTGTCTGAGAAGCATGAAGTCACTGAAAATCAGTAGTAACTGGTAAAGGTGGTTGGGAGAGATGGCGACCACCAACTCAATTTAAGACCAGGAAGACACGGTCCCCTTCACCCTTTGAGTTTCCGTAGAAGAATTAAAAGACCCTGTAACTTTAAATCGGTGAGGGACAAAGTGATAGGCAACTAACCAGTGGTCATTACAGTAAATGTGTATTCATGTAGTTTGAAGTGTATAAATACATAGAAGTTCTTTGGTGTGGTGTGCTAGCTTTGTGGCATTACCACATAGCACCCCTCTTTGAGCAAACATGGAATAAATAAATACCTTTGCTCTGCGTGTATATTGGCATATTGCACACTGGGTAAACAACCCGGCTTGTGGGACAACAGGGGTGGGAGAACAGGAAGAAGTGGAAGAAGAAAGAATGAAAGAATAGCATGCATTGATGACACTTAATTTAGTAGGTCATTAAGTTCCCAGCACAACTATCTTTAGTTTCTCTAAACATCCAGACTGGAAAAACAAAGGGCAAATCCAAATAGAGCAGCCTGCACCCAGAAAGAGAGACAAAAGAACAATTAGTTAATCAGCAATTTTGCCCAATGACTCACAGAGGTGGACAGCAGAAGACACAAACATTCACAGTCACTGTCAACTTTTAAAAGGTGTAAAAGACACATTCAAAAACCAGCCACGCGGTTGCCGATCATAAGAACAACCCAGAAGACAGGATAAGAACTAAATAACTAGCTTCCCTCATCCTCTGTCACCACAAATAATCATGGACAGACCACGTGCAAGCTTCTCAGTACGAAAGAATGAGTGAGTAAAATCTATGAGAGAACGACCATGTACAAGTTTGTACTAAATACAAACACTGTCCTTCTTATCCTGTCTCTTGTTGCGGGTCACTCCATTAGCTGAGCTTTGCAGAACAATTGTGGATTCAGCTGCGTGGCTCCACTCCCACCAGGCGAATGAAGTCACTCCTGCCAGGACTCAGCACCAGCTTGGCCTCAACATGCAAATTGGCTGTGCTGGCCAAGAAGCAGTACATGTTCCCAGGTGTGATTTCCTCGTGGAAATCAGATTGATTTAAGCCCAAGGTCAGATGATGAGGAAGAACCAGCACACAGTGAAGGGGTTTAGGTGGGCACAGGCATATGGCTCTGGCTCTCAAGCAGGGACAGAGCATACTTGGCTTCCTGCAGGCCAGCAGCTCAGTGTTGCACTGGGAGTGCTATGCAGATTACAGAAGAGGATCTCACCCATCCACCATCACTCGCTGGCCCTTCATTATGTCCTCTCTAACCATGGACAAGCTGTGTCAGTCACCTCTACTGTCTGCAGAAAAGTGACATCCATCTCCACCCCCAGATGCCCACCTGTTGCAACAGTTTCAGGTCACCAGTCTACTGAGGCACCTGTTAAACTTCACAGGTTGGAAAGGGGATCTTAAATACCAAAGACTACTAAATCTTTACAAGCTAGTCATTCCTCCCTTGCCTATTAATGGCTTTGCAAACTCCTGTAACATGTAGCTTGAGTACACATTTTTAAATGGTTTACGAGCTCATGATAGTCACCCATTCATCATTCATGGTCAAGTACTAAAATATTTTGCAGGCAACTCTATCTAACATGAGAAAGTGTTAATAAATACCAGTTATGCAGTGAAAATTTAAACTTTCTTATATATAAGAAAATTGTGACATCAGTGTCGTTAGTATTTTCCTTTTCAAAGCACATTAAACAGGAATGAATCTGTATAGGATCTTCATAACAGATGTAGCTGCTGAAGAGAAATTAAAAATATTTGCTTCACATGCAGCACTGGGAATGTGAGATTGGGTTACAGTCTTATGCCATCAAGGCTGGAAGCTCTGCTTACATGCGAAAAAGTAGCACATACTGTACTTATATTATTTTGTATACTGTACTCTGCTTTCCTTACAGGTGACCTTTTAATTTGGGCTCCATGAAGTTATAGCTGAACAGGCTGGATTCAGACATGGCAGTATTTTGGTTACTGCCAGGCAAAGTAACCTGTTTGAGTGCATGGCTATCTTGGTCATAGTCAACATTTACACAGAATCAAGTTACTTTCTATATCTAAAAGCTAATTCTTCATCATAAAACAGTTCCACACCATCATAAGCAAACAGAAAATAATGGTAAACAGTAAAGGACTAGTTTGTTTTCTCTGCATCACTTCAGCACTGCAAAGGGACACTGATGAGAATGATAATCATGGCCAAAGCCATTATGCAGCACAGGTGTAAAATTAGTCCAACAGTCTGAGATAACAGCTACACATTAGGTTCAGTACTCCTTAAATAGTTATTTTCCAGTCCAACCAACTCTCTCATATGGTTCATCACACAAATAACCATGCTGGCACAGAGTGTAGAAAACAGTGGTGGAAAAGAGAGTGGTGAAAGAACTGAAGGATAAAGTGCTTCTTAAGCCCTCACCACCAGCAGGTGAAGATGCTCACAAAGCTACAGCCTTATGCAGACACTCCCATGGAGTTCATCATCATGCCTTTTAGGCACATGGTTTAGTGTTAGTGGGAGATTTGACAGTGTTAAGTTTACAATTGGACTCTATGATCTTAAAGGTCTTTTCCAACCTAAATGATTCCGTGATTCTCTGCTCTTTCTGTAGCAGTTTGTGGTGTCCTTCGTCCTGGTCATTAGGATGCAATATTTTTAGAACTAAGCAGTAAGGGGCCTGTGGTAGTACATTCAGGAGAAAGTTCAGTCTTATGAAATGGTTGACAAAATGTAAACATTAGGTGACAGCTGATCAAATAACGACTCTACACAAATCTAGCAGCAATTGAGCTGTGATGTGATAAAATAATACAGAAACAGCTTTATAGCAGTATATAGCCACAGACATCAACTAATTTCTCCAGATGTAAAATAGATGCATACAAAACCCCAAATGTGCTCATGTTACTCAGACTTGAAGCAAAAACTTGTTTTTTCGAATCCTGGATGTGGCTATAGTAAAAATGACTTCAGAAAGGACTTTGGTCTCATCAGGTATTGCAAAATGGTGGCTATAATTTTCCCAGACAGAATTTTGGTCTGGCTGCAATACAGGGAATTATCCTCTTTGATTGAAAAACCAGTTGAAACCCAGTTGATGATTTTCTCAGCTTGGGATTCACCTGATGATTCCTGACAAAGTTTAATATCAACAGCTGTGACCATTCACTCAACTCCAGATTTTTGGCTGACAAAGCTCATGCTAAAGCCTCATGTATATCGGGAGTGATGCAATTGGGTCAAATGAAGAGCACCACATAGGCAGCACAGGAGGGACAGGAAGAGCTAAAGCACCATTGTGCAGCCATTATCGCCTGCAGATGGCCGTCTCCCGTTGCCATCATCTTTGCTTGTTGGTTGTCTGGCAATTTTGTCAGAATAGGCTGGTTCATGGAAATACCACAGACCAGAAGGTATAAAAAAACACCTTAACCAAAAAGCTGTTGAAGCTGATCCAACAGCAGCTGGACTACTGAGGCTTTTGTGTTTCCCTGTGTGATAGAGGGGGTGCCGGCACAGCAATGGAGGAGGAAGGATGAACACTCTCACTGCCAGCTGGGTAACTATTTTACTCATAAGTGCATGAGTTGAGTTATAAATTATAATCTGTGAGTTGCAAGTTACGAGTTAGAGAACTTGCAAGTGAGAAACCTCATGACTTATGCGATGAATTAGTAGATTCATGTGGTAGACTAGTCTGTGCAAAGGGGATTGAGACTTGTTTGTTGTGCTCGTTTCTCTCTTAATGAGCTTGTTATAAATGATCGCATCCAAATTTAGTCCTAAACAAAATTTCCAATTTATTAAATAAAGATAAGCAAAACCAGCTCTGGACTAACCGTGAGCCCCTGCTCTACACCTGGCCCACGTGACCGGTTTCCCTCCTCAGTATTTATTCTCTCTCTTCTCATACATAGTTATAACCTTTAATACATATTCATAGGATTGCCGGGAAAAGGGTGGGTTAATGGAGATCTTTCTCACGCATGCTCTCTTTGTCTGTTGGGGTCTTTTTCACCCCTCTCTGGTGGTTGTGGGATGAAGTAAACACTCTTCCTCGGCCTGCCCTTTTGGTGACCCCAAACTTCCTGCATGCGTCCTACAAACAACTTCTTCTTGGGCCCGGATAACTGTAAACAACACTGAACAGAACCAGTATATGGAGTCTGGATGGCTTTGCAAAAAACAAAGAGAGCTATTTACACACTGTGTCACCCTGCCTCCTCAAACCTGCAGTTATACAAAAACAGTTCAGTCAAAAATAGATATAAAAAGAGCAATATTTTAAACTTGTTTTACACTGTGCAAAACCGTATGCTGAGGTAGGTGAAAATGGACTAAAAAGTCCTAACATTATTTTATAATAACACAAATCATGTAAACGTATTTCACAAGCTCATAAAATAAAGTTAATTTACAGAGTACATTGTCCTGTAAATTTGAAATATCCAAATGGACCATGACAATAATCTTCAAAAGTTTGGTTTACTGCAACATGGCTTTGTCCATTTCAACACAGAAGAGTGAATGAAAAGTTGAATTAATTTACTTCAACTTATTTTGAAAAGGTAAATAATTTTTTTTAAATCCACAGCTGAGGCTTGACACATATTAAGTTTTCTCACAGCTAGCTAGGTGGGTGAACCTAGGAAGCCATAATCACTGTTTTGATTATATAAGATGCCTGTGAAGCCAGAGAGATACAGAGCCCAAATAAACTTATTTAAAATCAGATTGAACTAGCTGTTTTATTTTCACCCAATCTATTACACATTTGCGTTTGAAGTCTGGAAATTAACAATTTTTGCTCTTAAGTTTCACTATAGGGTTTCCTATGTGACATTATCAAACTTCTATCATGTATTTCTAGAGATGTCAAAACTTCATACAACATACAAGCTGACGCTTGTAGAGACTTTGCGTTTAATTATACTGTTATAAACGACCAAAATTCCGATCCACAAAATAAGAGTTGATTTATTATAGATTAGTAGAAAAAGGCAATAAGCAAAACAGCTCTGGGTGCGTAGGGAGTCTCCACTCCGCCAATACGCACACCGCGTTCTAAAAAGCAGCGTCCTTTATACTCCTGTACCACCGTCTTAACCGATCCCTTTTTGTCATAGTTGTCCTGCTCTTCTTCCACTGGGTCATTTGCGTTGCTGGGGTACGTGTCCTCCTCCTATTGAGTCTTCTGAAAGTCTCGAAGCCTTGGTCTCTTGGCACGCTTTTCTCCTATTGGGTCTTTGAAAGCCTTATGATCCCATCTTTCGGCGGGCCTTTTCAAGCAGCAGTTATATCAGCTCTAGGCGGGGTTTCTAAGAAGCGGTTACATTGTTCCAAGCGAATGGCACACTTTATATTTTATCCATATATATTCAAACATTCATCATAATTATAATATAGGTTATAGTGATCACAAATAATTTCAGATCCACACAGGGTACCATATTCTATTTTTACAATATTTCAGACAGCAGGATATTATGGTTTAACATTTACAAATCATTCAAGCGTAACGTACCTGCCTTGCTTAACTTAGCATATTAGTTACAATGGTTTATTACAATACCACTTTGCACTTTATATGTTTTGACCAGAGTGAACCATCTTGATTAACCTTTTCACCAGCCTTTGTAGACCGCATAGTATGTCTGTAACAGCTTCCATTATGATCACAAAAATTATCATTGCAACACCCTGGGAGTGCTTTTTTTAAGGAGACTCAGTTCCTCATCTGTCATTTATTTATAAGCATGGTCTCATGCCAAGAATTTATAGATAATTGTATGGTCTCTGTTTAGGCATATAGCCGGTGAGTATCACTAATTCCCTGTAAAATGCTTAAGAAAAAAAAAAAAACAAACCACCAACTGAATTTGAGGCAGTTCAGTGAATTTTTACTGACAGAGTAAAGAAAAGGGAGGAAACAGGACTGGAATCTGCCTCACTGGTACTCTATCATGGAACACACAACTTTTACACCAAATGGTCCCTGAGCCTGTGCAGATGCTTGGGTTAGGATGCTTTTCTTTTCAATGCTGTGTCAATATCCCTGATTGTTTATGACATGCATTGTGACAGTTCTTGGCAGTGGACCAAGACAGTAGGTCAGAGAGAAAGGCCCTGGCCCTCAAAGCTTCATGTATCCCTATGCAATGCAGGCAGGGCAAGGCAGAGATCCTGGCCAGGCACACCAGGGCCAATAGCCACAGTCATGGATCTGAACACTGGTGGTCTGCTGTGCACATAGTCTGCCTTGGGGTGGAAGAAGAGTGTTGTCAGGCCTGGTGAAGTAGAACAGCCAAGAAAGTGGCAGCTAATGTGGTGTTGTATGGCACAAAGCACATCCCTTCTCCCCTGGCCAGGGGATGCAGCCATGGCATGGAGGCAGTGGCTCACACAGAAGGCGCCAGGGATGGCAACCACACTGTTTGCAGACACACTGCCTGGCCACACATAAATGGAGTTGAAGAAATGTGGAAAGAGAAAACTAAACAGAAAGTCTGTCATGTAACTTGTAATAATAAATAGAGTGTTGTATAACACCATACCAGGTCTCCTTCTTGTGGGCAACAGAAGCAAATAGTCACTGGCACGGTAAGGCAGACAGAAGCAGACAGAAACACCAGAGAAGCAGCAGAAGAAACTCCCTGTCTATAGCTAGTAATTACCTTTTTCCTGGATGAACAAGAAGCAAATCTGTGCATATTCACACACACAAATGCATTTTACCGTGCCCACTTCTGAAACCAATTTTGTTGTTGTTCAGACTTTTGGTTAAAACAAGAAGGGGCAACTGAAATGCAGCCTGCTGACCAAGGACACACGCTCTTGTTTAGACAGGACGTGCCATGACACTCTCCAAGAGCAGCGATCAGACACGGCACCTATGGGTTTCCCAGCACCACCACAGCAAGTTTGGTCAACATTTGTCTTCTCATGCTTCTTGTATAGTATTTTCTGCTCTGCAGAATAATATAAGATCTCCCCTAATTTAGGAGCATTTTTATAGAGGTTCTGCTACCAAATTTCCTATCTGGGAAGGTATGGATATTTTTCTATTTCAAATACAGCAAGTCAACAGCCAATGTTGTTTTGTCTTCAGAGAAAAGTCACTTACCAGGCATCTCTAGGTCTCACTTGCTATTGTGCTATTTTGGCTTAGACTACAATATTTTCTCCTCTGCTGCAGCATTTATTATTCCATTTTCCACTATAAGTACCTTACATACACCTAGCAGCCAAAAATCAAAGGATGCATTTTCCAAATAAGTGGTGGGTCTTGTGCATTTGTTGAGATATGACTTCATTCCTCACCAGAGAAAATTAGTCCCAATTTGTGTTCTTTGAACAAAGTCTCGCATCACCATAAAATCCCAAAGCAATTTGTCTAATGACTGTCTGCTCCATTCAGATTTTATTGCTGGCAGGCTTGCAACCCTCAAAGGAAGATATTTCTGAAATGTGTAGTAGGAGGGCTCTTTCCACAACAACACAAAACCTCTGGCACAGACTCAGCTGGGACCCCTTCCTCTGCAGTGGGCCTCTGGCACTTCAGGGGCCAAAATTTACTGACCAGCGAAAGCCTGTGACATGGTTCCACCTAATTTCAGCTCTAATCTGCATGCAGTCCTGGTCAAAATGCCCAGGATTCCAAAATTTCCCACTGCCCAAAGCATTTTCAAATTTCATGTAATCCTCAGTAATCCATCTCAGACCTCAGTCAGGGCGTTGCTCTGATCCTTCTAACCAAAAAAGCTGCACAACTCATTCCAATCCCCCTGGTTGCAGAGGAGCAGCCACTGCTGTTCCCGTGAAAGCTCCCCTGCACCCAGCTGGCACTGTCCCTGCCTCATGCAGCCTTTTAGTTGTACTTATCCCTCCCTCCTTGCGTTGCCACTCTTGAGCTCCCCAGCTCAGGATATGCCACTTTCTGACTCTGGATTTGTTCTGGTTGACATCCAGCGCAATGCCCTGCACTGCTGATATGCAGGCAGCTCTGTCTAACCAAGGGGCTCAGCCAGCCCATCTCATACGGCTGTTTATATCCCTGGATAGGCTTTTCCTGCTAATCAGGCTGACCTGATTCCCATGGTCTCTGCTTCTCTGGTGGCGTTTCTGCCTAAGACCAATTGCCAAGGCCGGGAGAGCTCACATTGCTGCTCCAGTGCACTTATTAGGGCACTATAATCCATTGGTAGCTGACAGCCATGCACAAACCGAAAATCACTCCCTCTGAAAGGCAATAGGCCAAAATCTGACTTCTCTCCTTCAAACAAGGCTCCTTGCAGATTAATAATGGTGCATTCACCTAGGAGCTTTTACTCCCTCAAACACCAAAAGACATTCAGGTCTAGAAAGTGAGCAGAGGTCTGCAGCTTCCCCATCCCTGGACCTTGTAGCTTGTTGGCACACACAGATACTGGCTCATTCTCAGCCCAGAATGTAGACGGCACTGCTGGAAGTGCAAGCAAAGGCAGCCGAGGCAGCGGACTCAGGGACATCGGCTTTCTCTCAGTGAAGCCTTTTCCTGGGCCCGGGCAAAGGCTGAGTTACAATGGCTGGTCCTGAGCTCTCTCTGGCTGTGGGAACCTCCATCTGTCAAATCCAAAGTCTAAAGGAGTAGCCAAGTGGAAATAATCGTTTCAAAAGAAAACAAGAAAGTAAGATGACCTAAGATCCCAGGAGGCAACTTGTTGCCTGGCTCACTCTTTCTTGCCCTCTTGCAACACCTTCCCAACTGCTTGGAATCAAAAGGTCAAAGATTCTTTGGGAATTTGGGTTTTAAAGATGCCTGAGAAATCTGCAACAGGTTGTTCAGTAAGAGATTCTGCAAGCGGTGGCTCTGCCAGTCCATCCTGAGGGGCCAGGCTGAGCTCTGCAGAGGCCTGCTGAGGGTTGCTGACATATTTATCCAGGATATAAACACAGATGGAAGGAAATGGCCATAAAAACACCCACAACATGAAAAGTCATAAAGGATGTAGCTACACCTAAAACACGTGAGAGATGAGGAAACCTTTAGGTTTGATAAGTGGCAGAGGAAGATTTCATCCAACCAAAAGCCTGCTGTACTTGGCCAAGTGACTGAGTGAGGAGAGTCCAGCAGGCTGCCCCAGGCCAGCCACACGGGACAACACATCTTGCCCCCTTTCTCTTCTACTGAGCCGCCCGGGAGGGGCCTGGACGCCAGGCACAAGCGGAGATCCTCAGTCCAGCAGGAGGTTTCACCTGCAGCAGCAGTGAGGGTTCAGAGGTGAGCCCAAGCTTCAGTGTTACATCAATACCAGTGATGGACACCAGAATGACATGCAGCCATGACTTGTATTCCTGCTGCCTCTGAGAATGGCAGTGCAGCCAGAAATAGGATCGGTGGGGACAATCACCCCATTAGGAGGAAAGCATTAGCCACAGAAATGAGGAATGAGCCTATAAAAGAATCTCACCATCGAGGGACCCATCTGGCTCTCACCAGCGAGCATTTGCATGGCTCTCAAGCATTTAAAAGTAGATTTAATAAGAATCTTTTTCTTTCATCAGTTCTAGGCAGTAGGAAGAACAGTTGATTAGTTTGCTTGTTAAAGTATTACTGACATACCATATTGTAGTTTTCAAACAATCAGATCTTGATTAATTTTGGTCATGTAAATAAAATTCTTACAAAGATTATTTTCAAGCCTATTTAACTCTCTATATAAATGCAGCATTATTTTCAAACCTCAACTTCCCTTGCCCCAATAAACTAAACATTATGTTTTCATGCACATGGCACAGGAAATGAAGAGTTTTTATGGGACTATTTAAAACTCACTTTTGCAGACAAAGCAGGCTTAGAAAACCTCATTTGAGAGGGTCAGTTTTTCAAGGTTGGAAGGGGCAAATTATGAGCCTTGAAAACAGCATTCATCCTCCCAAAATAATTTCATTTTAATCACACTGTTTACTGGATGCTTATAATGCACATGCAGAAGATTAGGGGTAGATGGATGAAAGAGTATCAGTTGTGCAGAGCTTGGGAAATAACCCCGAATTCCAGCTTTGGAGAGAAGTTAATTGGAAATTCTTGGTGAGAATTATTATTTCCATAATAAAACCAAAAACCAGATATCTTCCTAATGCACTGGATGCACTACAGTGGTCTATGCCCACAAGTACATGTACTCTGGGAAGAGCCCAGATTACCAAGTTTCTGGGCCAAGGAACAAACAAACAGCAGCAGAAGAGTTTCCAGGCAGAAAGGGACTCTTGCCTGGAGGACTGCGGGCTTCCCTGGCAGAGCCAAACATCCTCAAGGCAAGATGTGTTTCAAGAGCATGCAAAATGCCAATCTAAATATAAATCTTTGATTCATCTCACTCTACAAAAGCACAGACAGAATTTGCCTCACTCCCCATTAGCCTGTAACACTATTATAGAATAAGCAAGGGAGGACCAAGGCACAGCTCATGAAGGATCTTAACAGTGACACAGAGCAAATGGCAGGAACTTTTAGATCATCAAGGAACAAAACTGAAATATTCTTCATCAGAAAAAAATCAAAGTCAAAAGAAGACCCATGAAAGTAGGAGAATATCTCACTGATAGGGCAAGAAAGAAAATTCAAGAATTAGTTCAATAGCAAGAGGAAAAGTTCTGGGGGATGTTTAAAAAAAAAAAAAAAAAAAAAAGACAATGAGCAAATTCAGGTTCAATTCAGCTAAATTCTTGGCTGAAAGAAGAATACAGGAATAGATTTTTAAAGATGGCAAATACTTCCATTACAATGGCTTGCAAATAAAATGTTGCAGCTTATTTATTCAAAGTGTCATTCAATTTACAAAAAGACAAGAATAATCAGAACACAAAACGTTCAATTTTGGTGGAAAGAAACATTTTTGTTCATTCAAGGTTTTGGCATGATGAGTTTTTTAGTTTCATTTTGCCAAAGAAAACTTTAGAGTATTCTGACCCCAAGACATTTTTTTCCTCCTTTTTCATTTTGGCCTCTGAGCAAAAAAAAACCCAGAGCAGTATTTGCCTGGATCTATTAGAGTCACTGAATGAAGTGATGCCAAGGTAACATCATTTTATCATAGCAAAATGAAGACGCTAAAGCATCAGATTAATCCAAAGCAGCTGTGTGCTGGTTTATGCTTACTGACTACTGAAGGAAATACAAAAGAAATGATGCAATGCTACACATGATGAATTCTGGAATATGATCTATGTGTCTAGAACTTAAAGATGGTGGAAGCTTTCTTTCCCTCTATTCTTTCCTTTTTCTCCCTAGGCTTCTGGCCACACATACCAACAATACACCACTAGCGAGGCAGAAAGATGCTCCCCAAAACTTTTTTTAAATGGACTTCACAGACAAACAGTGGCTGCCTTTTGCTAGCACAAGTATTGTCTTGGCCTTCACAGGTTATTTATTGGTGCAGTACTGCAACATACTTCATTTCAAAAGACATAAGTCATTTTAGCTGTAAATTTATCTGAAGTCCTTTCAATTTTTATGTGCCCTCACTTTTAATGCTGAATGTTCTCCAGGAAGCAAGACATGATGGTTCAGGAGACAAGCACGGCCTCCTGCTGCTCTCTCTGTTCCCATCTGTGTGGCTCCTATGGCCAGTCCTGCCACCACTGAGGCCACTGCTGGGATCAGTGAACTGCTGCCAGCGTGAGTGGAAACATGTTTCAGTCCCTTTAATGTGTATTTGGCAAACCTAAGCTTTTAGAGCTCATCTCTCAGAGAAAAAAAAAAAAATCCCGTATTGTCTTCACCAGAAAATATAGGTACAGAGAGCACAGATAAAGAATAATGAATGGGAGCTAGTAGAGCAGTTATTAGTGCAGGAGGCATCCTCACAGCACTCTGCTTCCAGCAGCAATGATCTGTCCCCATCTTGATCATGGTCCATTTCTAGGGCTTGGGGGACTGAGTGCAGCATTTGCTGCAAAGGTAAAGAGCTGTTTCATGCCTGCTTCATGTTCCCTGCTATGGTTCCATCAGAGAATGGCTCTATCTTATGTAGAAATAAATTAATTAATAAAGTAGGCACCAATAAAATAAATTTCTTTGAAAAGTACCAGTCAAACCTATCCATTAAGCATTTCATGGAAATATCAGTAAAATGCGGTGTGTACTACAGCCAAAACAGAAATAGTCTTCCTGATGCAACAGTAAACAAGAAAAGCAATGGAGCAATAACAGAAATGATGAATTAAAGACAGGGAGCACAACATTTTGATACTCATGCAAGAGCTTAAGAACATTATTTTTGTACTGGCATGAAAACTAAGCAGAGTAATGTAATAAGGTGTGATATTTTCAGTGGTTATTAGCCCTTTAGATGGCACATGTGACAAACAACACTCTGACAATGATATTAAGACTTGTCTAAGACCACCTGGGAGGGGATAAAGTGATTTAGAACAACATTATATGGTCTGGCGAAGCTCAAATTAGTATGCTACAGTTTTCTAGAAAAGTCTAAAGATGAAGCAAGGAGAAAGAGGACCTAATAGGGAAACATCTAATTTTTCATATTTAGTATGGTGGCAGAAAAACTTCCAAATGTGTAATGGTACATATTGTAAATCTATGCTTAGTTATATTTTATAAAAATATATTCCACACGGTACATAGTAAGGCAGTATCAAAGCAGAAATACTCCTGTCAAAAGGCAAAGACACTATAGCCATTAGCTAAAACATGGATAGAGGGCAAGAAGTTACTGGAAAGACGATTTTACAGGAAGCTAGGTAACATGTACACCCTGTCATCCTTGTGCCTGTTCCCACACCACTGTAAGCAGTTGTTCCCCAAAGAGTAAATTCAGATTTAGAAACATGATGTTGTGTTAATTTATTATTCAGCACATGGCAGACACAACGGATGAGGGTTTCATTTCATGTATTCCAGGCTTATAATGAAAGCATAAGTCAAAACTCTATAGCTAAACTCTGTCTGGGATTCACTCACTGTGAGTCTGGTACCCTGGGCAGCTGCTTTGCAACAAATCCAAAATAAAGGATAGAAATTTTTTTTTTATATTTATTGAACCTTTCTCTTTTGAAACAGGAGTCACAGATAACATCTTTGACATGGCACTGGGAAAGAGGAAGACAAAACTTCACTTGTTCAGAGGATATAATACCCGAGTATCTATTTTCAAATACACTTATATTCTTTGGTAATTAACACAGATTAAAGTCTTAAGGATCTTCTCACCACCACTAGAATCTATCCCAGTGTCGCCATGAGTGAAACAGCAGGAGACCCAAATTTGGAGACCCTCCCTTTAGACAGTGGGCTTGTCAAGACTAAATTACCACTGTGTTTCAATCTAGAATCAAAGGGTTTTTGTCTCCTGGATACACTTTGTCCATGGCATTTGTTCCATATAGCTTACACAATGCCTCTGCAACTGACTACTGCATGGAGGATGCACCTTCATCCCAGGGACTTGCCTCCTTATCTGACTACACTTGCTATGAGGAGCCCATTTTGAAGTGCTGTGGCAATGGTCTGCATTTATACTGCTGCTTATAGAAGTCCTGAAAATAGGCACAACGACAATTTATATTCCCATTTATGTTACTAGTTACTTGTATCAGGCAGACCAGACTGCCAAGGGGTCTTCTCACTGCATCCCAAAATGGCAGGTGAGAGCTGCAGGCTTGGGCTTAATTTAGGTAGGCAAGAAGTCAAGCATACACTGCAGGATCTAAAGAGTGACACGGCCTTCAAAGCACTGCATGATCAGCATACCAGGTACAGAGCAGCTGTTTCCCAATTTAAGCATGTGAATTGGTATCCGCAGTACTAAGACTAGATTTTAGGCTCAGTGGTCCAGGAAAAGCATCTTCCCTTTTGTAGAGCTGAGGTAAAAAAGCTACAACTTCCAAACGTGACAAAAATCTTTATTATAATTTATGCATTAGCTTTCTGTGCAAAGTCTTTCAGGTGACAGAGAAGCAGATGGTTTTTGAGTCATGTGTACATATGTTTCTCAGCACAAGAGCTTCCTGTGGAAGCTTCTAGGCACAAAGAACACAAAAAAGATCAGATAAAATCTTTTCAAAGAGGAAGAGAAAAATGTGTCATTCCAGTGACAACTTAAAAAAAAAATCAAATACTGAAAAATATACTTCAGCATATATTTAAAGCTTAGTAGAAGTTTCCTGGATGGACACACAAATGAATATATGAGGTTTTCTGTCTTTTTTTATTTTTAGTGGGTTTTGAGCAGGTTGTCACAGGGGCCCCTGAGAATACACCCATAGGATGACAGAGGCCTTGAAAGTACAGGCACAGGACGACTCCAGAGGTAAAAGCACAAATACAGACGTTTGACTATGGTCAGTAAAGGAATTCAACCCTAAGAGCTGGACAGGGCTTACTTTATGTCGTAACAAAGAAGCCATAAAAAAAGGGAACAAAGAACTTACATTGAATAGATATAAAACATCTTCCATATGGCGAAAATGCAAGGACGGAAAAAAGGAGAAATAAAAAAACCTCTCTGCAAGACTGGGAACAGAGGAAGAGCAGAACGAGAGGAAGTGCCCCTGCAGTGTGCCGTCCCCTCACCCAGGCAGTAAGAGCATCATGCCCAGGCAACACCTACCCACAGCAAGTCCTCACTCCCCTTCTGCAGAGAGGTGCTGTCCTACTGAAACTCAGCAACTACCCATTCAGTGTTACCTTTTTGTCTATGGGTTAAATAAACTACAATTATAAAAAGTTGTGTACATATGCACATGTGAATGCGCATGCACGTGTGTGCATGTGTTAATACATGTGTGTGTTTTCTGCTCCAGCCTTCCCCCCACAAGGTGATTGAGACCACAGCACCAAGTCAGACTAAAGGTAGACACATCCCACAGTTTTTTTTAAAAATTAATTAAAAATGTGGAATAGTAAAAAAAAAAAAAATCTACAAAACCCCTAAGTACTTAAAGATTTATAAAATGGTGTAAAACTTTAAAAAATGACTAAATAATTCATTATACAAATACTTTCCAAAGATGAATTTCCATGCTCGAGGAATTCCTGAAATGAAGCTTGGCAAATGCAATGAACATCTGAAAAGAATGGCATTAATTCCAGAAGGTTCTGAATTTAACACGTTTCTACCTTAACATGAGATGGGAATTATTATTCTGTCACTCCTTCTGGAATGATATTAAGATGCAGACACCAAGCGTGGCAATGGAGTGCGAAGGTTTGCTGTACACCAAGCAGCTCTCCGCTGCACCTGTTTACGATCAACTGCCTCATTATCATTTTGCACAGCAGGAGAGAACACAGCTAAATCTGCCTTCGGAGAAAACTGAAAATTCACCGGGCTTATTAATGCCCCTTTCATCTGCAGCCCCACACGCCGCTTCCTGGGGGCCGGGCACCGCCGTGCAGCTGTAACAGGGACCTTTATTGCCTGGTGCAGGATGGCAAAGAATGGCATGAGAGAACCTTCCCAGCTGCCAGGACGGCACGTGGGCATAATAGAGCAGAGAAATAAGAAAACGTGGCCATACTTTTTTTTTAATTTCTGTTTTTTTTCCTCCCAGATGGATAAGTCTAACTGAGAGCAAGGATGGAATAATACATGGAGAGGAAGGAAACAGGAAAATCACTGCATTTTTCATGTTTTCGTAAATCATTATAAAACCCCATCCCTGGCTATTTTCATCCCTGCGGCCAGGTGGGCTCCATGCTGTGGAGTGCTCTCCAGGCACTCTCGATAGTTGACTCAGGGAGTAAATTTGAGGGATAGCCTCCTATCCTCTGGGAAATGCACTTAATACAACTGGAGCACCGTAAGACAAAAAAATGCTGTAGAGATGCATCGGTACTGACATTCCTCCTGACAATATTTGCAAGCCCTTATCTCTGGTTTTTGTATGCACACTGCCGAAAACAAAATTTATTTGCACATAGGGAAATCTTGGCAAATAGTCAAATATAATCACCTAAAAGAGCCACACATAAGAATCACAGGTGCAGAGACTGGTAACCATCACACAAAAATAGGTGACCAGCCACAAGCCTCAGAACAGCAAATACCCAGTGAAATGGTTGTAACACTGGAATATGTTTGCATAAATTATTCACAGAATAATTCTGAATATTGAATATATAAAATGTTAAGGCAGTCTAGGAAACTCTGCACACATTTATTTTTCCTTTTTGTAGTTTTTTTATTCCTTATCCTGCTGCCCCCCTTAATTCCCTCTCTCCTCACTGTCTTTGCAGACAAAGGTGTAACTAAGTGTCCCTCTCATAACTCAGAGTCTGACCAACTCTGGACACTAAGAGCAATGGTTAATATGAGCAAAATAGTTAAAACAGGATTCCTTCATTACAGCAGTTGCCTGTTTGTATTTAGCAGATCCTATTTGCTTGATGCTGAAAACACTTACAGAAAATGAATGCTAAGAGTTGACTTGTTTTATTTGCCACCAGGGCATTGCACTGGCTTTTGGTTGCCTGGATCCTATGCTGACCAGCCTGTAGCAATCTGTCACTTGCCCCAAAACTGCACACATCTGTAAGGTGAGATTAAGTACCAAAGATCCAAAAAGAGGCAGTTTGACACCACTATTTATTTCCTGTGATTGATTCAGCACAAGGCAAGTAGTACCATGCAACAATTTCTTTTCTAGACTGAAAGTACGCAAGAAAGATAAATATTCCTCCCTTAAAATTCACAGAAGATGAGACTAAAGATTGTCTTGATTCATCATGACCAGAGCATTTAATTCTATTCTGACATTAATTTAAGTCAATGCATCTTGGGTGGAAAAGGTATGAATCAGTCAATTTTACTTTATTTATATTCAATAGTAAAAAAAAAAAAAAAAAAAAAAAAAAGTAGGAAAAAGGAGTCTTATACCACTTTTCTTCTATTGATTCTCCAGCAGTAAGTAAAGAAAAAGGATTTTTTTTGTGCAGGGTTGTAAATTCTCCTACTAATGATGTTTCCTGTGGTACTTGTGCACAGTGGAATGAAGAGGAAGAAATGCAAGTTTGTGCCTGAAAGGAGAAAAGGCAGAAAATTAGTGTTTGACAGGTAGAAGAGAACAACCAGAGGAGGAGAATGTGGTAAACAGCAGAAGTCAAATGAAAGGATTAAAAAAACAACCACAACTGAGAGGTTTCAGAGTTGAAGCCCTATGTCTTTCAGTCAGTAAAGATCTAAGCAAGACGTGATTAGCTTGCGCCCACATGCAGTCCTTTCAACACTGAACTCTGTCCGGTGTCTCAGGATACATCTTCACGGCACAGTATCAGGCCACACAGAGACCCCAAATGAACTTGCTCAAAGATCTAAAGCAACTAAAGCCCTTCTGAGAAGTGTATTAACAGTGTCACTTTAGCCTGGCTAGACTGCATCTAGTCCTGATAGAATGATTGAATGAATATAAATCTCTCAAGCTCTAGAGAAAAATGTAGCCATAGGTGCTTGTGTGCCATCTGCATGATGCAGTATGTTTCCATCTAGACAAACTCATCATTGCCTTGACCGCTGCCAGCTGTTTCTTTTGTACGGCTAATTTACAGACCCAGTGATGTAGGTATTATTTCATTTATTATGGGAAAATAAATATAAATAAGAATGAAATCCCTTGAAGAGTAAGTGGATCCACAGAAGTCAATAATAAAATTTACCACTGATCTCAATATTACAAGAAGTTCATTTTTACAGCCAAAAATGTCCTTTCAAATGAGATGGAAAGGTCAAATTAGCATCAGAAACTATGTACTCCTATTTGCAGCAAATTTATGACTTCTATACCTATTAACTATGACAACTTCACAATCGTTAGTACATTTATCAAGTATATGAATCATCCTTTCTCCATTTTTCAGGTACAAACTCAAATGCCCCTCAGAGAGTGTCAAGATACTTGGCATCTAACCTTAACCAATTTCCATGGAAAACAAATAGGTATTATACCTTGAAGAATCTGACACTAAATTATTTCCCTCAGGTCTTATAAGTAATCAACTGCAGAAGAGAAAATTGAATCCAGTTTCCCAAGTTCAAGGCTGGCAATCTCTGGACAGGTTCCCCCTCTGCGTGTCAAAGCAGCAGCCTGGAAAAGGAGCCATGTTCTGTGCATCGGTCAAGTCTTTGACATTGTCATGGCACGAAGGATTGGTTGGACTTCTTGGGGCAGGCTATTGGAAGAGGACTTTCTATATAGAGTGAACGCTTACTATAAAATCTTGTTGCCCAAAGTCATTTGTGCAGGTATTCATTACTACAAGAAATATCACTAATCCACCTGATTTTTTTTTTTTTTTTTTTTTTTTTTTTTTTTTTTTAATCTCTTCCATCATATAAGTGTTGGAGAACTTGACACTAGCAGACCTCTGTCCGGAGCCACAGTGGCAACTCCACAATCTGAGGCAGAGAGTGTTTTTTTGCATCGTGAGCACATGCTGTTGCATTACCAGCAGTTCCACGTGCTCTGCAGTATTGCTGCTAAGAATAGCTGTTGAAGACCTCAAGGGAGGAGGGGACTGCACAAGAAGAGCACCTGCCTTGAGTAGACAAGACCTGGAAGTTCAGAGGCAGATTTCTTGTAGCCTTTCTGGCATGCCTGTGTTCTCAAGAATCTCATGTTTTTCTCTCCATGGGCCCCAGAAGACTCTCATTTCCCACCTCCAACCCACAAACAAGTCATAAGTAGAAAAAACATTTCAAGGTGAATTTGAGGTGTTTTCTAGGCCTCCTGCCCCACTTCTGTAGGCCTTACTTGGAAGAGTGATATAAAGCACCAAGTCAGGGAGGCCTCCTATAATCCCTGGGATATACATGTAAAAATCCAATCTTCATTAGCTCTGCCTTCCTCATCATTAAAGCAAATGTATGAAACTTTGGATTTGTGGACTTTAAGAGTAAGTTCTTTAAATTATTAAAGCTTGTTTATTTAATGCGTAAAAGAAATCTGTTCCTCGGTGAGTTTATAGGACTATTGAATAAATTCCACAGTCAAATACAATCCTTAATCTTCAATATCCTGTTCCTCATCACAACAGCAGATTTAAACCTAATTAGCTTGTTTATTTTTAATTAAATTCTTCTCTTATGAAAGATGTAAAATCTGAATGATTGCTTGACAGTGGGTTCAGAAATTGCTTAAACAAGGGCTTGATGCCAAGACTACTGAAATCAATGTTTTCAATAAGTTTTGGATCAGGAACTGTATAAAATGAATTTTGTACAATTATCTAAATGCATTCTGTTGTATAGGAAGAGTCTAGAAAAGCTCCCATCTCTCCATGGTATCATTACCCTAAGATCACCTGTGCTTCCTCAAAAAGATTTGAAAAATGTTTTATTTGGAAACAATTTTATTAACGTGTCTGGTACATAGTATACTTTTCCCATTGCTGTTTCAGTTATTACTAGTATTATTATTAATAAATCACAGTTGCTATGGAGATAACTGCAAATAAAAGATTATGACTGAGTTTCTGAGGCAAATAGTAAGTATTGGGAACAGATTAACCTTAAACTATCAATGAGTTTATTTCCATATAAATCGTGTAATCAGAAAAAAAGGAAATAATAAAAACCAAAACACACACACACAAAAAAAAACCACCAACAAAAAACAAACCCAAAACATCTAAACCACTCTCCATATCCAGCATTTTCTGATGTCTTCCCAGAGACACCATGTCTGCTAGAAATGTTTCACTTAAAAGTCTGAATATTTTTTAAATTACATTATAGCTATCCCAAGGGCCAGGCACTGACACATTATCACACCAACGTGTTTAACCACTGACAGCAATACCAGTCAAAAACAATCACTAAATGTGCTGCGTGTACACACAACTTCATGTAGCTGCTTGCTGGAAACAGGATTGCAGACTTAGAGGCAAATGTACACTTTAACATTGATACAAAGGTAACTTTTCAGAATTTGAAAAAAGCTTTTAGCCTTGAGCTATGAATGTGACTGTACCAGGCCAACAAGAGTATTTTGCTTAGAGTAAATTGGGGGTTTCTTTATAGTTAGAGTGCTGCTAACAGAGCCTCTTTATCATCCAGGCAGAAGAAATGCACCTAGCCATGCCCAAATATTTAAGTATTTCTGAAAGTGAGATGGCAGATGGGAGGCAAACCCTTGGGAAAAGATTGAAATCAGCATTCTGATTAAATTACATTCTAAACGGAACCACAGAGAATAAATTAGGTGTAAACATTATACCCAGAAAGGATCCCAAGCAACAAATTTGGTTAAGCATTTTTCACTGCACAGAGGAAAGCCTCTTTGAGTTCATTTAAGCATGGGTGGATAAAAGAACAGTTTTCTTCTTAGTTCTGTCTCTAAATTCATTGTAATTGCGTTGCTGACATTTGTGCTATGTAAACAAGTTCTCATTTACATTTGCTTTCATCTTTATTGCTGTTAAGAGTGATTTCAGGAGAGCTAGAAAGCAGCAAGACTTGGGTGTAGTAAACCTTAAAACTCTCAGTGCTGGGCACTGCAAAGCCATCCCCAGAGCCTCCAGAAGTAAAAAGTTGCCGTGCTCTTCTGGAAACCAGACTGGTCCGGACCAGTGATGGCCACTCATGGCATTTGCACCACAGATATTTCCGTATGCACCCAGGATTAGGAGGGTTTTTCCCCATTAGCAGGACACTGGTGAAGACTGCCAGCACCCTACAGCCCTACAGTGAATGTGTAACAGTGGCCTGCCTTCCTTGCAAAGTTCAAGGAAAACACTCATCCCCATTAACTCTGTCCTGGTTTCAGCTGGAATAAAGTTAATTTTCTTCATAGTAGTTGGTATGGTATAGTGCTGTGTTATGGATTTAGGATGAGAATAATGTTGATAATACACTGATGTTTTAGCTGTTGCTGAGTGGTGCTTACACTAAGTCAGGGACTTTTCAGCTTCTCAAACTGTCCTGCCAGTGAGGAGGCTGGGGGTGCACAAGAAACTGGGTGAGGACACAGCCAGGACAGCTGACCCAAAGGAGCCAAAGGAGTATTCCATACCATATGATGTCATGCCCAGTACATAAACTGGGGGGAGTTGGTCAGGGGACACCACAGCTTGGGGACTGACTGGGCGTTGGTCAGTTGGTGGTGAGCAATTGTATTGTGTATCATGTGTTTTGTATATTCTATTATTATTATTATTATTAATTTCCCCTTCCTTTTCTGTCCTATTAAACAATCTTTATCTCAACCCATGAGTTTTACTTTTTTTTTTTTTTTTTTTGATTCTCGATCCCATCCCACTGTGGGGGAGAGTGAATGAGCGACTGTGTGGTGCTTAATTGCTGTCTGGGGTTAAGCCATGACACTCTCTCTCCGAAGATGTTAACCATCTGTCATTACCATTCCCCTCTTTCCCAACTTTCATAGCTGTTAATGGAATAATGTACAGTCTCTCTCCTTCACAAGGTTGACTGCAGGTGGTCACGGTCAGAGTCTCATGTAATAGCACTTCAAGAGCAATTCCTGTTCCACTAATTAGATGATGTTCTCAACACTTCATGAAAACAGAGAAGGAATTTTAAAGTAATAAAGTTAACAGCTGAAATACAACAGACAAAACTGCTAAGCAAACCTGATATTTTGAAGTTCACAGTAATAGTGAAGACCTTTAGAGGTCTTGAAGGCTTGAAGATATGTATGTGGAAAGAGAGCCCTTTTCTTTCTCCATAGTCTGGCTGATCACAGAATCAACTCAGTTGGAAAGGACCTTGAAGATCATCCAGTCCAACCATCAACCCAACATTAACAGTTCCCAACTACACCATATCCCTCAGTGCTATGTCAACCCAACTCTTGAACACCTCCAGGGATGGGGACTCCACCACCTCCCTGGGCAGCCCATTCCAATGCCTAACAACCCCTTCTGGAAAGAAATGCTTCCTGACATCTAGTCTAAACCTTCCCTGGCGCAACTTGAGGCCATTCCCTCTTGTCCTATCACTTCTTACTTGTTTAAAGAGGCTCATCCCCCCTCTCTGCACCCTCCTTTCAGGGAGCTGTAGAGGGCGATGAGGTCTCCCCTCAGCCTCCTCTTCTCCAGACTAAACACCCCCAGTTCCCTCAGCCACTCCCCGTATGACCTGTGCTCCAGATCCTTCATCAGCTTTGTTGCCCTTCTTTGGACACGCTCGAGTCATTCAATGCCCTTTTTGTAGTGAGGGGCCCAAAACTGAACACAGTCATTGAGGTGCAGCCTCGCCAGTGCCGAGTACAGGAGTAAGATCCCTTCCCTGTCCCTGCTGGCCATGCTATTGCTGACACAAGCCAGGATGCCATTGGCCTCCTTGGCCCCCTGGGCACACTGCTGGCTCCTGTTCAGCCGGCTGTCAATGAGCACCCCAGGTCCCTCTCTGACTGGCAGCTCTCCAGCCACTCCTCCCCAAGCCTGTAGCGCTGCTGGGGGTTGTTGTGGCCCAAGGGCAGCCGCCGGCATTTGGCCTGATTGAAACTCCCCCAGTTGGGCTCAGCCCATGGCTCCAGCCTGTCCAGGTCTCTCTGCAGAGCCTCCCTGCCCTCGAGCAGAGCAACACTCCCACCCAACTGGGTGTCATCTGCAAACTGACTGAGGGTGCACTTGATCCCCTCCTCTAGATCATCAATAAAGATGTTAAACAGGAGTGGCCCCAAAACTGAGCCCTGGAGGACACCACTCATGACCGGCCTCCAGCTGGATAATAACTCTTCACCACAGCTCTCTGGGCCTGGCCATCCATCCAGTTTCTTACCCAGCAAAGTGTGTGATTGTCCAAGCCTTGAGCAGTCAGTTTTGCCAGGAGAATGCTGTGGGAAACAGTGTCAAAAGCCTTGCTAAAACCAAGGTAAACTACATCCACAGCCTTTCCCTCATCCAATAAGCAGGTCGCCCTGTTGTAGAAGGAGATCAGGTTTGTCAGGCAGGACCTGCCTTTCATAAACCCATGCTGACTGGGCCTGAGCATCTGGTTGTCCCTCATGTGTTGTGTGATGGTACTCAGGATGAGCTGCTCCATCAGCTTCCTGGGCACTGATGTCAAGCTGACAGGCCTGTAACTTCCTGGATCATCCTTCCAACCCCTCTTATAGATGGATGTCACATTGGCCAATTTCCAATACGTCAGGACCTCCCCGGTCAGCCAGCACTGCTGGTAAATGGTGGAAAGCGGCTTGGCGAGCACCCAGCCAGCTCCTTCAGCACCCTCGGGTGTATCCCATCCAGTCCCATAGACTTGTGTATGTCTGTGTGATGCAGCAGGTCACTGACTGTCTCCTCATGGAATGTGGGGGGGGTTCGTTCTCCCAGTCTCTGTCTTCTGGCTGAGGAGGCTGGATTCCCTCAGTACAACTAACCTTGTTATTAAAGACTGAGGCAAAGAAGGCATTAGCACCTCAGCCTTTTCCTTATCACTTGTTACCATGTTTCCTCCTGCATCTAGCAGGGAATGGAGGCTCTCCCTGGTCTTTCTTTTGCTGCTCACATACTTAGAGAAACATTTCTTGTTGTCCTTGATTGCTGAAGCCAGATTAATTTCCAGTTGGGCTTCAGCCCTCCTGATTTCCACCCTGCATAGCCTCACAGCCTCTCTGTAATCACTGTGAGTGGTTAGCCCCTTCTTCCAAAGGCTGTAAACTCTCCTTTTCTCCCTGAGTTGCAGCCAAAGCTCCCTGTTCAGCTAGGGTGGTCTTCTCTGGCATCGGCTTCTCTTACAGCACCTTGGGACAGTCTGCTCCTGTGCCATTAACACTTCCTTCTTAAAGAGTGCCCAGTCTTCCTGGGCCCCTATACCCTTCTGGAGAGTCTCCCAGGGGATCCTTTCAAGCAGCTGCCTAAACAAGACAAAGTCAGCTCTTTGGAAGTCCAGGATGTCAGTCCTGCTTGACCCTCTCCTGGCCTCTCTGAGAATAGAGAACACTATTATTTCATGATCGCTGTGCCCCAGTCGGCCTCCAACCACCACCATCATCCACCAGCCCTTCTCTGTTCACAAAGAGGAGATCCAGCAGGGCAACTTCTCTGGTTGGTTCACTCACCAGCTGCTTCAGGAATTTGTCTCCCACACATTCCAGGAATCTCCAGGAATGGTTCTGCTCTGCTGTGTTGTATTTCCAGCAGATGTCTGGGAAGTTAAAGTCGCCCACAAGAACAAGGGCAAGTGATCGTGAGATTTCACCTAAGTGCCTATAAAATATCTCGTCCATCTCTGTCCTGGTTGGGTGTCCTGTAGTAGACTCCTACTACAACATCTGCCCTGTTGGCCTTCCCCCTGATTCTAATGCAAAAACACTCAGCCCTGTCTTCACTACACTTGTGCTCAAAGTAATCATAACATTCCCTAACATGCAGCACCACTCCACCACCTCTCCTTCCTTGTCTGTCCCTCCTAAAGAGCTTGTACCCATCAATTGGCACACTCCAGTCATGGGTGACATCCCACCATGTTTCTGTAATAGCCATTACATCATAATTTTCCTGTTTCATCATCACTTCAAGCTCCTCCTGTCTGTTACCCATGCTGTGTGCATTGGTATACATGCACTTCAGATGGGCCGATGTTTTGCCTCCTTCCCCTTTCAAATCTAGTTTAAAGCTCTCTCAATGAGCCCAGCTAACTCCTGCCCCAAGACCCTCTTCCCCCCCTGGGACAGGTGCATCCTATCTAATGCCAAAAGTTCGGGTGCCCTGTATACCCAACCCATGATTGAAAAATCCAAAGCCGTGACAGTATCACCAGTCTTCAAGCCACCAGTTCATCTGCTGAGTTCTCTGGTATTCTTCATCCATCCTCCCAACTGAAGGGATGGAGGAGAACAAAATTTGAGCCCCTGACCCCTTAATCAGTTTCTCCAAGGACATGAAATCTCTCTTCATTTCTTTAGGACATCTCCTGGTAATGTCATCACTACCTACCTGAAAAAACAGGAGAGAGTAGTAGTCCTTGCGTCTCACTAGAGCGTGAAGGTTTGCCATGATGCATCACTTCAAGCTAAAGGTTGTTTTGACTTCCCAGTTCATGTGTGTGATGTATGACTATCACAGCCCTGATTTTTCCAGCCTTCAATACCCACAACTTAGTTAAACAAATCCAGCACCTGGATTTGCCTAGCTTATCTGAAAAGCCAATCTCTATTTCTTCTCTTCTCTGAGCAACCTGTGCAGCATAAACCAGATTGAACAAATACATATTTAGAGCAATCCTACTTTCAGAAATTCTGAACAAAGCATCAGAGAATGATGTTCTGGATGATTGCAAACCTACATCTTCTGTTTAAACAAACAAACAGACAGTCTGCATCTGACCTTTTAGTCCAAAATGGAAACATTTTTTGAACTCTGGAATTTCCTGAAAATAATGGAACTTCTGGTTCCTGCCCAGCTCTGCTCTCTCCAATCTCTTTCCTGCTCAAGCACGAAACCTAAGAAACCCAGTGTTGCCACACTCTCCCTTTGCATCTCATGGTCTTGCCAGGGGGCTCCAGCTGTGTTTTGTGCTACAGAAAGAGGCTCATCTGCCTCTGTGCTGAGCACAAAGGCTGACAGTTTAGCACATTCAGCTGCAGTCGAGATTTACGATTGCCTTCATATAGGATCCCTATTCATGGGCCATTAAGCTTCCTGTTTTATATGTAGAGTAGAGCCTTTACATTTGGTTTGTTGAAAGATATAAAATATGTAAAGGTTTCCATCTTACTCTTAACATTTGTCTGTGGCTACCTGAATTTCTATGGTTCCTTGTGAGAGCTGTTGTTCAGATAGCTGAGGTGTGTTCCCTCTCACAGTGGTGCTCTTCGGCCAAACTAGCTCTGGTGAGGAACCATTACTTAGCACAAAAGCAATGTTAAAATACTTGAAGTCATCAAAAGATTAAATTCCTCTCCCCAGCTCCCCTACCCCCTCCCAGCCATGTCATCTAGCTCTGCTTAGAAAATTTTACTTTTTACTGAGCTTTGCTTTCATCAGTTGTTTTCAAACCGTGCACCCAAATGTGTTTGGTGGATGCTGGATAACATCTGTTTAGAGCCTCCAGCACCATAAGCACACTCCTTTTATCAGTACTAAATGGTTACAAAGTCTCATTCAAGGCTGAGCTTTCTTTAGTACACCACCAAGCCATGTTTTCCATAGATTTAGCTGGAAAACCCCCAAAGAATAACTTCTCAGACTTTTGCAAACCTACCCGGAGCACAGCCAACCACATCAGTGAACAAGAAAAACTCTACCATGCCCTAACACGAGCAAGTAGCAACCATGATTTGCACTTAGGCAGTTTGAAGAGAAAACCTTGAGGTTTAAAGCTGAGGAAGAAATTTCTGCATTGAAGTGAAACTCAGTGTAAACATTGTTTTCTACTCTAAGAGTGCAAGGGTACCATCTGATGCTACGATCTTATCTGAATTTTCATGTCATCTGAAGTTAGCTGCCTAAAAGCTAGATGTCGAATCTCAGTTTAGCATCTAGTCTCTCCCCTCATGTCTGCAGATACACATAAGCATTTATAGGGATGATTCGGTCCATTCATTTGGGATATCTAGAAATGATACCTTAAATTTCGTAGCTAAAGTTAGATCAGGTGAGTCTGGACAGATGACAAATCTCCATCAGGCTTACTCAGGGTAACTTGTTAAATTTACTACTCTCACATGAATACACAAGTGTCAGGGCCCTGAAGGCACTGACAGGCTTTAATCACCCCAACCAGTTGGTAACCATCATTCTCAAGCACACCTTGGTTAACACAGGGTAAGCATTCATACATTCCAACTGACAGTTATCAGTACTTTTTACTGATAAGATTGGCCACCCTCGTTCTCATTGGTCATTGTGAGGTCCTCTCTACATTTAAAGTCACAGCATCCTCTTTTTTAACTGCATGTTCAATGCGGAAGGGATTTTTCTTGGGAGGGGACTTTTTCCTACTTGGAGATGGATTTTTACTATGCTAATGAGGAAAGCTCATAGTTCAAGTAGTTCTTTCCTTGATTTTATCATCAGCTTTTGTTCCTGTGCTCTTATTTTGGTATTTCCCTGCTTGATGGTGAAAGGGCTCAAAGCAGTGAATTTCTGCTTAAGTCTAAACTGATGCATGAAAGTTTTGCTTGTGTTCATTTCCCAAGGACTCCTCAACTGTTTTTCCTAGGCCTCTTTGTCCGCCTAGGCAAAAGTAAAAGGCTCCCTATATAAGTCACCTATAGCAGCCTTCAATGGGCACTTGGGCAAACTAAGTAAGGGGGAACTTGAACAAAAGGACTCAGAGATACAATCTAGGGATGATGATGTGGCCATTTAGGAAGAGGACACCTGGACTTTACCTCACAGCCATGCTCTGGAAGGAGCCGACACCGTGAAGAGGACCGTACTTCTTCCCTTGACCACCGAAGACCCTCACTCTATTTTTACTATGCAGGATCAGACTATGTAAATGAATCCTGGGAACTCATTATCATATGACACCCCTTTCCAGGAAATCTAATGAATATGTATGATTTGTGTGTATGTAAACTGATGTCCCTTGCTAGTTTGGGGGAGTCCTCATGGTGTAGAATCCCCAGGGTGACCCCAGGGCTGTTAATAAAGAATTCCTGCTTAACGGTTATATTGAATTCTGACTGTTGAGACAATTTCTTCATTTCAATGGTTTTAAGGTGTCATTCCTAGCACTTACCGCTGTATTTTCTTGTTTTAATCACAGTGTTACTTCTTCAAGGTCACTCTGTCAGCTTTACCAATTCCTTTATCAATTTCTAGCATTCTTTCACAACCCTCCTTTGGTCATTTTATCAATTAAGATGTAACATTTTGAACTCAAAACTCAACTGGACAAGACAATGACAACCTGACCCAGATCACCATCCCATTAGCAGGAAACAAAGGGGCTGGATGACACCCCAAGGTCACCTCCACAAGTCTCTGTGCACCTCAGGATTCACTCAGCTCCCACTAAGTCAGTTTTAGACCTCTGATACAAGGAAATGATCACCTGCTTTGCAACCTATTTACTTACAGCAATTTATAATGATTTCTGAATATTGCTTAATAATCCTGCTTGCCCTGACTGTTCTGTGGGAACTTACCGAGGACTACTGTGTTCATCAAAACAAAGCAGTTTTCTGTGGAAAATTACCAAGAATTACCATGTTGGGCAAAAATAAGAGACATGTCCTTGGAAAGCTGATGGGTTCTAACAAGTTGAGTTTTTGTAGAGTATAGATAGCCACACATGGATGGTAGAAACTAGTATGCGAGTGCTTTTAGGTAAGATAGATGGAGTAAACCAGCTGGAACCACTCTTGTTCAGGAAATTATTTAGGAGATTCTGCGCATGCTCTGAGGGATGAAATGGAAAAGAACAAGATGAAGAAGACTGTGAGCCTTCCTCCAAAAGACGCTGGAAGACACCCACCAGGAGTTGATGCGCAGGTGCAAAGAAAACATAAACTGCTGACACTGGCCTTTCGAACTAACCCAGCCTTACTTATGTATAGGTATATTTGTATTGTGTAATCCAATGGATATGTATACCCACACTCTGTAGGTTTCTGGTAAAATGTACTGTTGGTGTGCAAGCTTTGTGGAGAAATCCTCTCGCACCCTGGTGCTGGAATAAACATACGTGCTTTATAACTCTGAGTTGTAGAGTCTGTTTCCGTGCATCACATCCACCCACTTCAGTGTGGGCTTTCTATCCATTCTGTTCCATTACACTTGGAAAATAAGGATAAAATTCATGCTGAGAATGAGACAAAATATTGAGATTTTAAATAAATTATTCAGAAATTAATTAACATTTCAAAATTTTCCAACAAAACCATTTTATTTTGGCTTGCTAGTCCAATTCTAGAAGTGGTGAAACTCCCAATTTGTCTAACCCCCACTAGCACATGCATGTGTGGTGGTAAAATTACTAATATTTAAGATCAAGAGGTCTGGCTAATAAGTTATCTTTACTAAAAGAACATTCCTTTTGACTAAAGGCTGACAGTGTGATTATTTCCAACTCCCTGTTTCTGAGCTAAAATAATACTGGGTGTGCCACTCCTATAGGCTCCACCAAGAGCCACCTCTCCATATTGGCATGCTATTTACTGTTTGAATTCTTAGAATTGTAGCAGTTAGCAAGATACTTAAGGATTTCATCCCTCCCAGAGATGGATACCTGGCTTTGTTAGCATTGAACTCCTCACCTCTTTCTTTTGTTACTGAAACATTATATAGTTTGGGCCTCTAACCACTCAGCGGGGAACAGGGAAGCAGAGGGGTATACACTGTCAACTGTTCTCTTACTATGGTTATAGTTAATAAAGGTTCTATCTGACTTGTTCTAAATTGTACTTGAATAATTATGCAAGTCTCCAGATTCTCCAACACGTGATAAAAATTAAAATGGAGGTGCTCAAACGTGTGCAACTTTTGTACTTTATAAGGGCTTTCGCAGCTCACCAATATACAAAATGAACAACCTTCAGAGGTGCGAGAAACAACTCGTTACTTATAATCACAGGACTGAAACAAGATAGAAAACTTAAAGGCAGTTTTGCACCCTGCAACAGCTCCCAGCAAAGGCAGTAAGGGGAGGGAGGATCTGATAGAACCTATTTTGCATTCAAAGAGGCATAAGGCAGAATTACTGAAGGGGTGGGGAGACAGAGAGGGAAGTGAATAGGCTGGACAGTGTTCAAGGCAGTAATGGTTGTGAACGCTAATGTTCTTGCTGCAGTTCTCAACAGAGCCAATTTAATGCGATGACAAACAGCAATAAAACACAGTGCTGCATCATGCTCCTACCATAACATCATGACACTGCATCTTACAATTTAAAGATAATTAACTTACTTCATCATAACATTTCTCCGTGGCGCCTGGTCTTAAAGTATACCAAGACAACAAGGAAATTCTTCACCAAAGTAGAATTGGAGATTCACAGTAATTTCCCTCTCAGGGTGTGACAAAATAGTACTTCTACCCAAGTATGTGTTTCCCAGCACTGTTGAATAAATTGCTTTCTTTGTGGCCTTTATTGCACCACCCCTCTCATTAATTGAAGAAGTATATTTATATAATCTCTCTGGCAGTTGCTTAGGTTATTAAATCTATAGAATCTGAATCCCACCACCACAAGGGGTGAAGATTTGTTACAAAGGTTTTTGTCTCAGTTTTTCTTCCTTTGTATAAGAATAACATATCCCACTCACTAGTGGAATTAATACTCCTTTCCTCAGAGCATGGGGCTGTCCTATGGCATCTGAGCAACTTTTGGTGCTTGTTCAAATTCCGCCTACTTAAGTAGGAGTGTCATCAATTCCTGAAACTTGCAGAGCTTAGATAAGGCTCAAAGCTCTCCGAGTTTCTTCAGAAATGTTGTCCCCTAAGCAAGTTTGATTAAAATTTGGCCATTTCATGCAAGATTCTATGAAGAGGTCAGTTAAAGGAACTCCTTTGTAAACTCACGGACAGGATGTCTGCTTCCTAGGACTACATGAATGAGAGAAAGCATAAGTTTCTGAATCAGGATCAAGAGTCAGATAGGGTTGGTTGACTTCCAGTTTGCTTAGATCTATTGGCTTGTTTTCTTTCGCTTATGCATGATTTTCCAGCTCAGCTGGATTGATGGTTTCGATATATTTTCTTTGGGATAAAAATATTACTATCTTGGAACATGCTCCTGATATTAATTCTTTTATCACTGTCCAAAACATTTTGAAGATTAACCTCTCAATTATCAATTTATCATTTACAAGACTGTTGAAGATAGGTAATGTATCTCAAATGTCTAACACAGGCTGAAATCTCTGCTGTCATCTCTTTGCTTTATTGCTTAGCCATGCCAGAATAAAAACTAATTGCAGATTTTTCTAAATCTGTTGTGGCTATGCTTTCAAACTGTGCTGGTTATATGGCTGGAATAGAGTTAATTTTCTTCATAGTAGCTAGCATGGGGCTATGCTTTGGATTTGTGCTAAAACCAGCATTGACAAAACAGGAATGTTTTAGTTATTGCTCAGCAGTGTTTACAAAGAGCCAAGGCCTTTTCTGCCTCTCCCATCACCCACCAGTGAGAAGGCTGGGGGTGCACAAAACATTGGGAGGGAACACAGCTGGGACAGCTGACCCCAACTGACCCCAGGGATATTCCATACCATATGACATCATGCTCAGCATATAAAGCTGGGGAAGGAGGAGGAAGGGGAGACGTTTGGAGTGGTGGCGTTTGTCTTCCCAAGTAACCGCTACATGTGATGGAACCCTGCTTTCCCGGAGATGGCTGAACATCTCACCGGCCTGCCAATGGGAAGTGGTAAATGAATTCCTTGGTTTGTTTTACTTGCCTTTTTTTTTTCCTTCCCCCCCCCAAGATAAAAAAGGGCACTGTGGCTGTTAGCATACTTGGTAGGTGTCGGTAATAGTTTATAGAAGCTGTTAAGAGAATTGCCTGAAATAAATGACAGAAAACTTATTAAAAAATAACTACTGAAGTGTTACACTTCTTAAGGCACTTCCAGCAGCTCAGTCCAGAATCTTGGTGAGGTGGGAGGAAGCTGACTATCTCTAACCCATGCACGTTTGAAAGGGAAGTATGTACCTTGAGAAAGGCACACATAGAAAAATTTCTGGGTTTTATTTTGGTTTGTTACAAAAAGGTGTTTTAGGGTTTGGGTTTGGTTTTGGTTTTTTTTTTTTTTTTTTAATGAGAGGAAAGAACAATGTAGAGGCAGAATAAATGGTACAGCCACATCTTTCAGTAGTAGCATTTGTTTATGGTTAGGAGAAAATGCAAAATCCGTGATCATGGTAATTGTTTAAACTGAGAAGGAATAAATAAATTTTGCCTTAGGAAACAGGGAATTTCTACCAAAGCATTCATATTTCACAAGTTCTTTGGATTGATGTCACTTTGTAATTTATTTGGCTGCCACAAGTGATGAGTGAAGCATGGAATATTTTGTCTGTATTTCCTCATAAAAGTCTTTCCTGGTAGGGAAAGGTCTTCCATCCATCCAAGGGATGGATGTGATTTTAAAACAAACAAAAAATGTAACTATCAGAACTCAGAAGGCGTTTGCTTTTATTTGAAACTAGAAAGTACAAATTGAAGACAAAAAAGGTCTGTCTTTTTAATACTGCTGCCTCGTGTCTTTATAGAGCAAATGAATTTGTAGAAGAACAATATTTGTA
>NW_020799092.1:17265654-17297925 GCF_003259725.1 Athene cunicularia | reverse complement strand
GGGGGGGGAGTGACACAGAATACCCATCATCTCTGAAAGCTCTGCAATCTTCACCTTCTTATCCACACAGTTGAAGGAACACAATTAATGCTACAATACAATAGCATCAATGTAGTAAATCTCAGTTCAAGACTGTATAGGAGGGAAAGGTGACTATTTTGAAGCACAACAGATTTCACCCACTAACACTGTCATTCCTACAAGGACCAAGATGCACATGTCCAAGTTCATTTGAGCACTGGGCTTGAAAATCTCCAAGACATCTGGCCAGGATTACTTGCTGTGGAGGAGGAGAAGCTGTACAGTTATCAGGTCCTCACCACCTCTTCAGGGCTCTTCTCAGGTTGGTTTTGGATGTATGTACCCTTGAGGAACAGGGACTCTGATTCATCCTGTCTCACCTCTGTGAGTCATTAGGATTTACACTGCCCCTTTTTCTCTTTAGAGGGGTGTTACTTACCTCAAGCCCTGTTATCTTCCCACTATATCTCTTAAGGGCTGCAGACTGGCCTTTGTTTCAGGCTTACATTTGTTTTCTTCTAGTGATGTCCTGAGAAATTTCATGTAGGTGCCTTGGGATCCTGATGATCTGCTAATGTAGGTGTTATCAGCACACCTCTTGCACATCCCCCCTTTGGTTGTTTCTGTGGATGATTCCATACCTAGACCTCCCCGTTTAGGCTAGGATCGTCCTTGGCCCGCCAACAGGCCCTGCCACCTCTTCCTCTAGGTGAGTCCTGACACAAGGCAGCTGTAATCTTGGACTGGACTGGGTGGAAAGAGCTAAATTGTGAGGAGGTATGAGAAGCCTCAATATGGGCTTTCATCCCTGGGTTTGGAGCTGCACTTTAATACAGAGAAATGACCACTTTCCTTGAAAATTGTTTGCTTATAGCAAAGTATGATGACTTCTGAACGTTGTCTAAGAACCCTGCTTGTCCAGGCTTGTTTTGTGGATTCACTGTGGCTTACCAGATAGCTTGAGGATTGGCTATAAGAAAGTAGCAAGTAGCCCGGGGGTATGAATTAAAAGGGCAACTCACCGATAACAAAAGCAAAGCCCTGAATGGGCACTTAGGCAAACTTAAACTTGAACAAAAGGACTCAGAGATGCTATCTAGGGAGGATGATCTTGCCGATTTAGGAAGGAGACATCCAGACTTTGCTTAACAGCGGGACACCATGAAGAGGACCACATATTTCTCCCCTTGAATAATTATAATAATCACACCTATTCCCCGAACTAATTGTAATAACACAGCCCTTCCTAATGAATATGTATGTTTTGTTGTAAGAAATATCTGGCTACTTGTCAGAGATGGTGTGCAAGCTTTGTGGAGAAATCCCCTTGCACCCTGGCCGGAATAAACATACCCGCTTTATACCTGAGTTGTAGAGTTTGTTTCCACACATCAACTTATGCCTTGGTCCTTGCCTAGAACCATCTGTACGCTGTGGACAGTCCCCTGCCCAGCCCAGCGCCTTGCTCGCTCCCCTCACCCGTGGGATGTCTCAGCATTACCCCCCACCCAGCCACTCAGCTAAGCCTGGTCACCACTGCTGGGAGCCACTAGCCCTCCAGCTCCACGGGCCATACCAGCATTAACATTTGCTTAAGGTCTTCACATCCTAGTCACATTAATTAAAAATATACATTGTTAACAAAATGAATGCAGATTTTCTAGCCTGACTTTTTATTCTCAACTCTGCTTGTAACATCAAGCAATCACTGCTACAGCTTCTGGTCTGACTTTGCTTTCCATGTACAAAACTCTCAAAGTCAATTTGATCGTGAGTTTTTAAATTCACTTTCCGTATATACTGATTTTTGTTTCAAGTAAATTTAATCTAGCTAAGCCTCAAGCACTGGAAAGTGTTTCCCAAATTTTATTCTACACTGAATTACTAAATTATTTTAATTAATGTAATGGATAACACTTCAAAATATTTCCAGTACTAAAATATAACTTTTTATAGTTAAAGCACATTCCCACTTCTATAAGACCTTTAGCATTATCTCACTAATATTGCTTAAAGCATTGTAGGAAGGTAGCTTGAAGTACATTAATTCAGTTGGATTCACTTTTTAACATAAGGAACAAAGATTTACATACTGCTTTTCACTGAACATTTTAAACCTCATAAAATATGTTGTGATCCTGAATCTCACAAAATCCCCCATGCTCACTTTTGAGTCATCAGGGCTTTATAAAAGAATGGAAACTTCAAGCAGTTATTCTTTATCACAAAGCTTGAGGAAAACCCCTCAGTGATTAATTTCTTACCATGGATTGTTTTTTTGTTGTTGTTGCTGTTAATTTTATAAGGATATCCTTCATATCTTGAATTTAATGCCATGGATTTAGTCTGTTTGAAGATAACAGAAAAAAGTTTTCACCCTGTTTAATAGCTAGTTTCTCCATGGGCTGGGACTAGAATTTGATTATCACCACACATAGGAAATGACTGTTTGCCTTACAAATTTTTTTTTTAAGCTGTGACATTCCTGTCACTTCTAATATAAAATACATTAAACATCTCAGACAAGTATTAATTTTGCGGTTGACATACTTCTTGTACTGATTTATTGTTACAGTTTAAGACCCTTTGAAATTTGCAGTCCCTTTGAATTCTCTAGACTGGGATCTATAAAATTCAACACAAAAACAACCCCCAAAACCCACCACAAAAGGATTAAAGACATCTTGTTCTTTACCAGTCATAAACTTCTATAGGATTGAATGATCAGACAAAGCTCATTTCCTCTTCTTAATTTACTCTTTTCTCAAAATAACAGTTAAGGATATTCCAAGGTGGTAAATAAAACTGTGAGCTAATTACTAGAAAAGTGATAACATGCTACTTTAAAGCTTAAGATCTATGATGACAGTATATAACATGGACCTTGAGTGTAATTCTCATATCAAACTTGCTTTGACTTCTCTTCAAGTAGAGATGGATACTGACATCTCTAAACAAAAATAAACTTGTGTATTCTGCAGCCACAATTAATCAGCACAGTTTATCACACTACAAATCTAGGTGCACAAACCTCAACTCTATCCCCTAAGCTTGATTTCACTGTCATAGTTGCTATCCAAAAAGCGATTACAAAATTTTAAATCTTTCATGGGTACACCACTGAATAGCCAGGAACTGAAGAAAGAACGCACACTTAGGTAAAGTAACTCAGAGATGTCTGATTAAAATTACCATACACAAGTATTTGCAAGTGCAGATCTTTATTCATCCAACTCGGCTCTATAATCACATGATATTCCATAATATAGAATATTTACATCTCATGTGAATGTCATCAGTTGTATCAATGGTTGGCTTAAACCAGTCATAGAAATAAACAAAAATGCTCAAACGTACTTTATACGCTCCAAAAAAGAAAATACGTTGACAAGTGAAGAGGAATTTTCACTTTGCATATGCACATATAGTCATACACCAATGGTGTCTAAACAGGATCTGCACAGTAATTTTTCCTTTCTATGAAATATGTCCTCAGATATTTCTGGAAGCAGTTTTACCTAGTGCTAATTTCTCTTGAACTGTGTGAATTTATATTAAATATTTGTTGTGTGTCCAGCAAGGATCCTGAGTGTTCAGTCCTGTTATTATGTTAAGCTTTCTAATATTTTTATAAGCTATTTTTTTGCTTTATCCATTAGCTCATTAATTACAACCTGATTTTCTCCCAGCTCAACTTGTCAAGCTTGCGTGCTTTCTTCTCCTATTCACTTACTCTCCTTTTATGAACATATGATGCTTTTCTTTCCATTTTAGGTACTACTCAGTGATTTTATTTATGGTGACCTCAATGGCATTATATACATTATAAAACTAAGCAAATACAGGACTGAGCCCTTTGTTCCTAAGTTATTCAGAATTTGCACACTTTATTGCCTGTGAAAACTTTCCTTAAGCTTTATTTAATAACAAAAATAATTTAAGTTAACAACTACTGAATGTTGCTTGAAGTATTGTCTCCTTTCTGGGGACATATCCCAAAGAACCAGTTTTCAATCACTCATTGGAACATGTCTCCTTCAGGAAAATATTAGCAAAAATCCAAGTACGTGTATTTATTTTCTGTTGCTCTTTTCTGACAGATTCATTCATATTGTTATGTTCTATACAAAATGTCCTTTGTACTGCATATCATCCAACTACCTTCACCCCTGCTCTGATTTTTCACTTAGACTTAAAATCCTTTCTTCATTTTCATTGTCTTTTTCTTAGATTGCCTTTTACCAAGGAAAATTACATTTATGGGTTTTTTTAAGCTTTTCAACTTCTGTTTATGCAAATGGATGCATAACCCAAACAGTCATAAATTAATCTTAAAGCAAACCCACCAAAAATTGCTTTTATTCTATTTGAGCTCCTCTTATCACAGATAATGAAGACGACCATCAGCAGACATGGGAAATTACTATATGTACATCACAACTCCAAACTCATTTGCCACTCAACTGAGCATCTTTTAGAAAAAAAAAAAACCAACAGTTTAATCAAAGGAGATCCCTTCAAAATATTTTGCTGGTTTTACCTTATCTCTGTTAATACATTTTCCCCCAAATCACAACCCTAATTCCACAAGATCCAAATCTATACGAAACACCACCAAAATGAAACTAAACAAAAGGGATTGTGACCTGAACAGTTCACTTCAACAAAATTTTCATTTCTCTTTGTTATCCATCATTCCTTCCAACTGTGCTAATTACTTGAGGACTACCGAGAGATTGTTTCTACCTCTTCCTGAACCTGCTCCAGGAAAGGAGGAGAGAGGAAAAAACACAACACTGAAAAGAAGCCAGTCTTCTTTGAACAAAATATTTCAGCACATGTTTAATGTTAAGACCACACGTGACTCATCTTGTCTACACACAAGAATTACTGGATAAAATGCTATGGTCTGTTGCACACTTGTTCCTCATGCCTTAGTATCTGTGAAGCTTTCCCCATGATCCTTATCAGCAGCATGCATCATTTTTGTATGTTAGAATCTGATACAGAGAAATGATTACTTGTTTTGAGATTTATTCTCTTATTTACTTATAGAAAACTGCTTAGCAACTTATTTACTTATTTATAGGAAGTTATAGTGGTTTTTTTAAATATTGCTAAGAATCCTGCTTGCCCAGACTGTTCTGTGGAATTTTACCAAGGACTACTGCGTTCATCAAAACAAAGCAGTTCACTGTGAAAATCTACTAAGGATTACAGTGTTCAGCAAAATATTATAGTTTTGTCCTTGAGTAACAGGTGGCTCTAACTAGTTGGAATTTTGCTAATGAGTAAAGATAGCCATAGACGAATGGTAGAAGTTCTATCGGTTCACTTACATAAGACAGAAAGTAAACCGTCTGAAAAACACTCTTGTTATTCAAGAAATTGGCCAAGAGAATCTGCACATGCTCCGGGGAAAAAACAAAGTGAGAAAGACTATCAGCCTTCCTCCCAAAGACCCCTGAAGACGCCCCCCAAGAGGCAATGTGCAGATGCAAAGATGACAAACTGCTGACATCAGCCTTTCGATCTAACCCAGCCTTACTCATGCCTATGTATGTTTGTGTGACGTAACCCAATGAATATGGATAACCACACTCTGTAAGTTTTTGGTAAAATGTGCGGTGGGTGTGCAAGCTTTGTGGAGAAATCCCCTTGCACCCCGGCACCAGAGTAAACATACGTGCTTTATAACTCTATTTGAGTTGTAGAGTCTTTTTCCACGAATCAGATCCTAACTTACTTTTCAAGATCTTAAGATATGATCATTGGCTAATTTTAGCACTATAATGACTCATTTTGATGTCTCTGTGTGTAGAGGGCTACCCACTGAGAAGATTCACCTCTCTCCTCAACGTTACTAGCAGATTTTCACCAGTTTGGGACCATAGATGACAAAAGTCTCCTGCAAGTCTGGACTAAGATGGAGATTTCTCAGGTGAGCTACTACAGTGACTCTCGGGAAAGGTTGGGGTCAAGTTGCCAACAGTCATGGGTAACCTCTGCAAGCTCACAAAGCAGTTTATGGCCTTGTGGAAATAAATTATTTCTTTCTGTTTTTCTTTCTTTGGTGGCAGTGTCCCTTGATGACCTTTATTTTTTAAAAAAAATTTTGAACAGAAATTAAGACATCATTGTTGACTCTTCCAAGACATGTCTCTGCAGGACAGGAGGCCCTCTACTGACTGTCTCCAAAGGCAGATGCTTTGAGCATGATTCACGGTGGAAAACAAGAACAGCCGTACAGTTACTCTACAGTATAGGCAGGCATTAGCAATCAATACAGTGCAACAAACTAGAAATGGCCATTTAGGAGCTAAAAAGCAAGAGTCACATATGAAAGGCAAGGCACTAACTGCAATATGACTTAAGAACAAACACTACCTGGGACTATGGATTTATAATCTTGGGGTCAACGTGACCTGAAAACCCAACCTAAACAGACTTTGACTGGCTGAGAACACTGCATACTAATAATAAAACAATAGGATATTTGCCTAAAGAGACCAAGCATATAACTGCAGCCTTGGTGCCTGACCACATGTCCCTGATCAGTCATACACCTCACCCCTTATCCTTCATGCATTGGGCTGGGGCACCACTTTTTACATAGCTAATATAAGAAAATAAATTTACTTATTCATTCTATACTGAAAGTCCTCGTCTCTTCAGTCAGCAAAGAACTGACTTTGACACAGGAAGTAATGCAGGAGAGCAAAGTGTCAAAGAAAGGGAGAAACAGGCCAACTACTGTCTCTACTAGCAGCTCCGCCTTCACAATATCAGTTTTTTCTGGTTACTGCCAAAGACATTTGCCCTACAAGAGTTAGAGATGAATGTCAGTGAAATAGCATGGGAGAGGAGTGCTGTCTTACCAACTTTGCATTCTCCAGCATGAAGATATGCTGCACTATTCATTATTTTCTCATAAATAAAAAAAGGGCAAATATATCTTCATCAAAAGACTTCACTCTTCTGGTTTATTTTTCTAGTGGAAGTAATTGCAGAAGCTGTAAAGTTCAGGATTGTGGTAATCAATATAACAAAGGTTTCTGCTTTGTTACCTAAAGGAAGTCTGTGTTTCCACTGCAGAATTACTACAGATTGTAGATAGACATCTTTCAAACCTAAAAGTGTTAAAGGTGTCTGTGGCATTGTTTTGCTAATTATCAGGCCTAGCATAAAGGACACAGCCAGCATAAAGATGAACCAATGACCAAATTGTATTTGATACAAAAGGGTCAGTACATGGGTAAGCACTGGGGGCACAAACAAGTCAGATTATACATAAACAAAATCAATCCCACTGACCCCAACAATGACACTGAATGACCAACAATGGGTGGAATAATGGGCAAAATACACTCTCCCATAGAAGGGATGGGAAACAACCGAGTCAACAAGCCAAACCCATAAAACCAAGGAAGCCACATACTGAATCTCTACACAGCCCACATTTACAAAAGCCTGACCTGATTGGAGCCCAGTCCCAGGGAGGCAGGAGGTCCTTCCTCCAACAGGAAATTCTACAAAGTGCATCCACCTCACAGACAGACATTCCCCTCCCTGCAATGGTCCCAGCTTTTATCCCTCAGTGGGACACCTGACCCTTGTTTACTTGATGCAGACACCTGGGGCTCATTTACCCAATGGCTCTCCCTGCCAGGCCAGAGCACCCTGGAGGGAAGCTTAAAGGCAAACTCACCCCCTCTTTGTGAAGGGCTGTGGGAATCACCCAGATGTCAACCTTAATTTGGGGCTTGGGGTTGAAACCCCAGCATTTCAGGCATGCAGTGTGATATCCCATCCTACACTATCAAATGCCTTTTCTGTATCAAATGCAGCTCTTCTTATGATTTATTTCCTGTATATTCTGTACCATTTGTCTTGGATTATCAGAAACTGAGCAGTTTTGGGAAACAGCTTAAATGAAAAGAAATTTTCAAGTGTACTGAGCTTACTAAGGCGGCCAACTGCAGTCTTATTTAGCCTGTTAAGAAAGCATTTTTGTAGGCTTTTCAAACCCAAGTCTGAAACAATTGAAATTATTAATAAATATAACACAAAGAATAGTATTCCTCAGGCTGTTTTAAAAAGACTGCAATACATAGCTAATAATTACTAGATTAAAGAAATTAATTATGAGAAGTTACAGATCCTGTAGAAATCTTCCCAGATATTACCCACTCCAGTAATTTTGTATTCTAATTTTAAATGTTTATTTCCCAAGAAGAAAAAAACCTCAGTCATGCTTCTCATGCCTAACGCTAATGTAAGCCAAAATGTCTTGCTAACATTTTTTTTTTTTTCATCTTGCTAAATATTTTTTTACTGAGAATAAATTAGGTCAGTGTCAATGCAGCTTCTGGTATGTGCAGGCACAGCTGAAGGTTGGTGCTTTCATGAAGAAGAAAGGGGCTTTAAGATAAGACAGTAATAAATAAGACAGTTGGGGCCTATTCCTGAAGATAACAGGAACAAGGACAGGACAAATTAAAACAAACCAGCTCAAGATACAACACAGCTGCACAACACCTCCTAAACAGGCCTTTGTGAGCATGCGTGAGCACTGAAGGCAACCAGCAGACACAGTGAGGAAGACTACCAAGACCATCAGGGCCCCCTCGAGACCACCACCCTGCAAGAAAGCGCATGTGTAATTAGGATGCAGATATTGTAATTAGTTCCAGGAAATCTAATGCATATGTAACTCATTTCTTGGAAGTTATGAACATGCATTATCTCACTGTATATTAGCTGCCGCTTACAGATCTGAGGCACACTCATCTTTGCGGAGCTATTCGCGTGTGTGCTCAGAGCGGCAATAAAGAATGCTTGTTTTCTAAAACCCCAAAACAAGTCTTAGAGAGTTCCTCTGCTGGCTTTTACAGTAACACTAAAAGTGTTTAAAGGTAGAAGATAGATAACACCAGAAAAAATTTCCTTCTTCACACAGCACCTTTCACATTTAGTCCACAGTAGCATCCTCTAAAGCAAAAAAACTAAGGTACAGTTATTGGTATGATTCAGATAGTTAGTGAAGTAAAAAACAAATGTCACAGTACCAGTTTTGCCTGCATACCTGCTTGTCTGTGTGCTGGCTTTGTGTGGTGGGGTTTCTGGTAACAGGGGAGGGGGCTACAGTGGTGACTCCCTATAAGAAGCTTCTTGAAAGCTCCCCGAGTTTGACCTGCCTCTGGCCAAGGCCAAGCCAATTAGCAATGGTGGCCATGCCTCTGTCATAATGTGTTTAAGAGGAGGAATCTGAGATGGGGTGGAGACTTTGAGGATGAGTTAAAGGAAGGACACCTATGCAGCCACTGAAGTCAGTAGAAGGAGGAAGCGGGGGAAGGTGAGCCTGTGGAGGACCCCCAGGACTCTGTGGGAGAAAGCAGCCCCTTCTGTTGTAGTTGGGTGCTGGGAGGACTGCAGCATGTGGAGGTGACCACACCAGAGCATCTCAAGCAGAATGTATCCCATGGGGAGGACTCACAACAGAGAGAAGTCTGTGAAGGACCGTCTCCTGTGAAAGGGGTGCCATGTGAATCAGGGGCAAGAATGCAGAAGAGCACTCCCCCCAACCTTGGAGGAGGAAGCAGCAGACTGACTGCAGCCCCCATCCCCTGCCCCTGTTCCGCTGGGGTAGGAGGTAGAAATATCAGGAATAAAACTGAGCCCTGGCAGAAGGGACGGTTGAGGGAAGGTATTTTAAGATATGGTAATGTTTCTCCCTGTCCCATTCTGTCTGATAAGTGTTGGTTTTGTTAGTTTTTGACTTAAAGTGATGTTCTTTTCTTCCCATAAGGAGCCTGTTTTTTGCCTGTGAATGCTAATGGCTGCCTGTCCTTATCTGGATTTCTGAGCCTTTTGATTAATTTTTCTCCTTCCCAGTGCTGGGGAGGGAGGGGTGAGTGAACAGTTGTGTGGTACTCAGCTGCCCTCTGGGCTCAAACCTTGACACTGATCTGAGCAAACCCAATTATTTCAGAATATTATACAAACTCTTTCCAAACTTGAAGCATAAGTGATAGCTGTGAAGCTATGGAGGGAGGAACAAGCAGGTAAACACCTTGCCAAACAATAATGACAGAATCACGATGCACATCTCTTCAGAAAATCTGGGTGCCAGTCTAGTGTCACCCAAGGACATAAATCAAAAGAATATTCTCAATCTACAAGATCAGATATGTAATCTCAGCTGAGTACTGGTTGTTGCCAAAATCTGAATAAGGACAAAATGCCACAGATCAATACCATCAGAAACACTGTAGTGTATGTAAAAAACCTCCTTTTTAATGCCAGTATTTTGAAAGAATAGGATAGCAATGACCCTGAAAAAGGATAAGAGAAAATTTCTAAGAAATCACCAGGCTCCAAGTGTGCTAATGATACTACATTACGAGGCAGAATACATCTTTTTCTAGAATAAAAACAAGTACCTAAAAAACTCCCCAAAGGACTCATAAAATGCTGGGTAAGTGAAAGATGCCATGTTCAGAGGGCTGATGATAAATATTGCAGTGGAGACGACAGACAGCAAAACCTCTGGTTTTGCCAGTAAGGGGACAGAGGCTCTACCAGATGGCTGACACATTCTCAGTTGATGGGAAAATTTTCCTTCAGGCTGGTTCTCTACAAAGTTGAGAGTTAAGGGGACAGAGTGTGAAATCAAGCAAAGTGTCTAGTCTGGTTTATTTGCAACCCTTACTGAACAACTGCTTCTTTACTTACCTAATTATTACTGAACTATTCTGTTATGTTTGCTAATTAAGTGTAATGTGCAGCACTTCAACCACAAACCTCAAGGAACAGAAAGGGAAAATTAATTATTCAACACTCTAAATTTTTAACGGACAAAACCAGCATTTACCCATATGTGTATGTTATTTTTCAGCAAGTGTTTTTCATTATCCACAGACAACCATTTATGACAATAAACCCAGACTAAGCCTATATTACATAACAAAGTTTGCGGGTATCACAGGCAAATCCCTCCGCTTTGAACTAACTGAACACCCGGTCAAGGAAACTGAGCTCAAATATCAGCCTAATAACAGAGGGAGGACACCCAGCCCTGTGCCCTCTCAGGGCTGTTCCAAGGCATCATCAGCCCCAGGGGCCAGCAGGACACCCAACACCAGACAGGGTACCACCAATGGGGGTATGAGACTCGTTATGGGACACAGGGGAATAGCATTTGAGGATTGCACAGGACTTATAATTGTTTAAAAGGGAACTGGAGGTGGGAGAAGGGAGAGAGCAAGATGTTTTGGAGAAAAACATGCTTGCTATAATAGAGGGATAAGAGAGAAAAAGTAGGCTGATCACATGTAAGCAGGACTGGCCAGTACGTTTGTCTAGCATCAGATCACCACAGTCTTCACCATAGTTGTACCAGTGATACAAGGAAATGATCACCTACTTTGCAACCTATTTACTTACAGCAATTTATAACGATTTCTGAATATTGCTTAATAATCCTGCTTGCCCTGACTGTTCTGTGGAAGCTTACCAAGGGCTACTGCTACTGTGTTTATCAAAACGAAGCAGTTTTCTGTGCAAACTTAACAAGCATTACTATGTTCGGCAAGAATAAGTTTCTTGTCCTTGTAAAGCAGATGGGCTCTAACTAGTTTAGTCTTTGTAATGAATAGATAGCCATATACGGATGGTAGAAACTGATACACTGGTACCTTTGGATAAGATAGAATGAGTAAACTGGCTGAAACCACACTTGTTGTTCAAGAAATAGGCTAAGAGAATCTGCGTGTGCTCCACGGAAAAGTACAAGGTGAGAAAGACTGTCAGCCTTCCTCCAAAAGACCCCCGGAGAGGCCCACCAGGAGGCAATGCGCAGGCGCAAAGAAAACATAAATGCTGACACCAGCATTTCAAACTAGCCCAGCCTTGCTTATGCATAGGTATATTTGTATTGTGTAATCCAATGGATATGTATACCCACATTCTATAAATAGTTTTTGGTAAAATGTGCTGGGGGTGTGCCAGCTTTGTGGAGAAATCCCCTTGCACCCTGGCGCTGGAATAAACATACATGCTTTATAACTCTGAGTTGTAGAGTCTGTTTCTGCGAATCACCAGCAACTGCAGCAAGTGAGTGTGCAGGTGTCAATGTGTGATCACCAGCAAGTATCAAGCCAGTGAGGAAGGTGAAAGGCCTGGGAGCCAGGGTGCACAAGTGTGTGCTTCTGAGACACAAACAGAGGAGCCAGCTACCAGTGGTACAGCCCATACAACTGTTTCTCATCAAGTACAAGGACCTCTAATCACTGTCTCTATTGTGTAAGCCTGGTAAGATGCAGGCCTTGCTAAGGACTATACCATTGAAGAGGAGTTAAAAGATTGATAAAAGGGGAACATCCTGCCCCAGAAGGTGCCAGACATTACATGATTGCCCAAGAAGCATGAAGTCGGCAAAAAATCACAATGGGAGATTGCAACCATTGACTCAAGACTGAAAAAATTTCCCCTTCACATCTATAAGGGGCATGTGCACTAATTTACACAGCAAGCAAGGCTAATTTAAATATAACTAACCAATAGCAGATGGAATGGCAATTACGGACCAATGAGTGTAAACTTAGATAGGTTTTTACTAATTACATAACAAGATAAATAGGCTGTAGTTCCTATGTGTAGGGTGCTAGCTTAGTGGAATTGTTAATGATTTGTTATTAATTTGGGCTGATTCTAATGATTTGAGGTGATTTTGATTTAATTAAGGAATGATTAGGCCTAATCAATTCAATAAAATTTTACAGGAGTATTAGTTTTATAATAGTTAGAAAAGATAGTTGTGTAATGTTTTAAGTAGTCATAGAAATGTTGTATTTCGTTTAGAGTAACCATACAACCAACTCATGCTGCTACAAAGTCCCTTTTGAAATCCCAGGCTAAGGCTGTGTAGGCCAGTAATAATCATTAACCAGATTTCTATTCAAAGAATAAGGTTCATGACCAGGTACTATTGTTAGGCTGTTCGGTAAGGACAATTTATTGCCCTGTTGACCAGGATGTTCTAAGGATACGTTGTGAAAGGACCTCGAGGTATGTTAAAACTGTAACATGAGCCAAAGTTCTTGAGACAAGGACATTGAGGGGTCTTTCTTTCGAGTCAGTGGCCCATGGTGGTTGTACAAGCAGCCCCCCGACTCATTTCAGGACTCAAGTGCGCATGACTGGAAAGAGGTGGGAATAAGAGAATGAGTTACGGGAATTATCATGTTTATGTATGAGAATCTGTTTACTATATATCATTATATCCTATATAATCAGCACGCTACACAAGTTAGATGTGCGTTGTTGGTGAGAGACTCCCCTACACACACGGCCATTAGTAAAGAAGTGTCTGCTCATCTACATCACATTGGGGTCAATAAGTTGTTTTATCCCGTTTGGTGACAGAATTACCACCTAGCACCTATATTTGCACAAATATGGAATAAACTGATATCTGTGTGTAAGACTGGCTTTTTGCACACTGGGTGATGAACCTTGTTTGAGGGACAACTGTGGGACAAGGAGATCTGGACTAAATGCTGGAGAGACCATTGGGTCAATCAAGTGATGCATTTGCATGTATGTGCATGTATATGTGTATGTTTCCATGCATGAGGCAGCTGGAGATGATGTGACCCAAGAGTCATTTTTAGGGCAGAATGAATTTCTAAGGCCATCACCTGGATGGACCCACATTGCACGTTTGTATATATTTCCGACTAACAGACCATGATCCTGATGAGTCAGAAATGGGAACAGGATGAGGCCGTTGGTGCTGTTTGTATTTACATAAGCAATAGTGTTTCTGTCTGTGCCCATCCATGGGTCTTGCTGTGTGTGTATGTATGAGTGTGTAATAAACTATGGTAACTAATTTGCTAGGTTAAGCAAGGCGAGTGCTGTAATAAACTATTGTAACTAATTTGCTAGGCTGGGCAAGGCGGGTAGGTATACTTGAATGATCTGTAAAAGTTAAACAATTAAATGTAAAGTGTGCCATTCAGATTGGAACAATGTAACCCTGTCTCAGAAACCCCACCTAACGCTGACATGAAACTGCTGTTTGAAGAAAAGCCCGCCAAAAGGATGAGATCATGAGGCTTTTAAAAGATCCAATAGGAGAAAAGCGCGCCAGGAGACCAAGGCTTCGAGACTTTCAAAAGACCCAATAGGAGGAGGTCATGCACCCCAGCAACCCAAATGACCCAATGGAAAAGAGCAGGACAACTATCTGACGGGAGGAGATTGGTTAAAGACAATAGCACAAGAGTATAAAAACCGCTGCTTTTTGGAACTCAGGGCACGTGTGGCAGAGCTGCGGCTCTCCATGCACCCAGTGCTGCTTTGCCTATTGCTTCCCACCCTAAATTGATTGAACCCAAATAAAAAAAATATATTTTTTTAATAAAAATTGGCTTTGTCTGATTATAACAAGTGCATTGTGTGTGCATGTTTCTGTACACACCTATTGGGAATACACACTCAGCTCCACAGCTAGTTTGCACCTGTGGGCATGGAGTTGTGGTAGCCTCTTCCCTAACAGACAGCTGGTTTTAGGAAGCCCTAGCAATAGGTTCAGCAACAAATACATCTTGCAATATATTCAGAAAGTTGGAAGGTAAACCCAGACAAGATTTACTGATGTTGACAAAATAACTAGTTGCCTTGGAATTGATTTGTGCAGAACAGCAATTGGCTTGTTCAAAGTTTTAATCTGCAATGCTACTAAAACTTCTACAGGTAAAGAATAGCTGGAAGCTGTGAAGCTTCAGCAAAGGGAACGAAATTATAAGCATATCCTTCCCAAACGGTACAAACAAGGGAGCTTTTATCAAATAGTTCAGGAATCTCAGGAATTCAGATTCCATCCTGGATTCCTCTAAAAGTAAAATTGAGGGCAATGAATGCCATTATCAGCTCTTCAGAAGAGCTCAGCTATTAGCCACCATAGAAACATTTTAATCCAGTCTGAGCTTCTGCAAAATACCAAGCAAGAATTTTGAGCTGAACCTGAAATGTGAATCCAGTGTACTAGGGATGAAGCTGAAAAGCAATGCTATAGGGGACTTGGACAATTGTCAAATGACTTGACCATCACCAACCACAGCAGCCCTGACAACTGTGAAATATAACCATGTCCATTCCTGCCAGATCAATGAATACATATAAATTAATAACTGGCTTCTAGCTAGAGAACTGTGGAAAAGTAGAAACCTCTCCTGCAGATCACTGATAAAATATTGATGGTGGGTAATGAAGACTTGGAGCAAGGAAAAAAAGAGGACCGAGATACTGTTTCAAATACATATCTAATGTCCTGCATGTGCCTTATAGCACAACATGCTGTAAAAGCAAGAAAGAAATTATTACTAATTGTGACAAAATTTCAGTAGTGACTTGAAAGGGAATGAAAAGGCTCAAATTAATTTCTGACAATTATTAAGACTAAACTGTGATGTGATGTATGAAAGCTTTGTTTGTGCTTTGCTTCGTTTGTTTCAAAGCTTTGCTTGTGTTTTTCTTCATTTGTTTCTCCAGGACTCCTGACTCCTCAACTGTTTCCTTAGGTCTCTTTGTCTGTTTAGGTAAGATTGAAACACCAGTTAAGCTCCCTACGTGAATCACTGATAGCAGACTCAAGGCCTTCAGTGGACACTTGGCCAACTCCTAGAATGGGAAAACTAAGATAAGGGGGGCTCAAAGAAAGAGACATAGAGACCCAATTATAGGGAGGATGATTCTGCTGATTTAGGAGGGAGACACCTGGACTTTACTTCACAGCGCATGCTCTGGAAAGAGGGTCAACTAGTGAACACTGTGAAGAAGACTACTTGCGTCTTCCCTCAACCACCAAAGACCCTCACCCTATTTTCACTACGCGTGTTCAGACTACGTAAATGAATTCTGGGAACATATTACCATAAGACACCCCTTTCTAGGAAATCTAATGAATATATATGATCTGTGTGTGTATAAACCGATGTCCCTTACTAATTCTTGGGGGCCCTTCTGATGGAGAATCCCTAGGGTGACCCCAGCGCTGCTAATAAAGAATACCTGCTTAACAGTGAAAAAAGTTAATGGGGAGTCAATTTATTTGTTTCAGGCTTTCATGCTTTTTGGTTAGTGGGTATCCCCCCTCAGACACAGATGTCGTTTGCTATTGCATAGCTGCAAAGTACTTCCAGTACAAAGTACCTCCCTGTGGATTCTGGAAGGAAGACACCCAGGATAACTCAAGCCCCCACAGTTTTTTTTTAGTTAAGATGGTAAATGAAGGCTGAATTATTTGAACTGGAGACAGAAGAAATCTGACATGATTTATTCAGCCTTTGTCAAACAGCAGTGACAATTTTACATTTTTTAAAAAAAAGTTTAACTTCCCACCAAAGGTACCTAAACCAAGTCAGCTGAAATTAAGTTTGTCATAAAAATAAAACTGAACATGTCAGGGAAGGAGTGAGGAACTGTAGTGCAGATAACTTTTCAGAGACAGGATGGGATCTGGAGAGGACAGGATGCTGGAGGTGGTGAGTGCTGAGGAGACAGGACAGGAATGTGCTTATGTTCCTTCCTGCACAACACCTTAATGAAAAAACAAAATACAAAAAATAGGCGAGTGAAAATAGTAGGGAAAGGCCTCATACTTACAGAATAATGCTCACTGGCATGTGATGTGGAAAACTGTATGGGGAGAAGAGCTTGCTGCCTGGAAATGGCAACTAGAGACCTTGCTCCTCTGCCAAAGTACAGAACAAGCACCACACAAAGCAGCCTCCAAGCAGGGGCCTGCACAGCTGCACCCCTTCGTGCTTGCCACACCATCCACTGATAACTAGGGGAGTGGGAAAGAAGCCTTGTAAACCCACTCTTGCAAAGATGGTTCCTATACAGAACAGGAAAAAAAAAAAGTAGCAAGTAGATTACCCAGTACTTTGCTGTATACTAAATGCACATACAACTTGATTTCTGTATTATGGATTATCAAATGCTGGCCAGTTCTGTAGGAACTTGACATCCAGACACCCTGTTGTAAGTAAGGAACACGTGCCACCTGCACCTTGCTCTTCATCCTTGCACCCTGACTGAACAGACCTATAGACAAAATGTGGTTGGTAACAATTTAACATACACAGTCTTTTTCCATTAATCATCTGAAGCAGTTGTACTCTGGAGCACAGAGCTAACCCATTTAAACTCAAGCACATTTAAAACAAGTTTCATTGAGTCGTGAAAAAATAATATTACCATGTGACATAAGAAACTAGACCTCAGTGGCCCTGTCTAACACTTCACTGACCTGCCCAAGTTTTTGGGTTTTTTTTACCCTAGCGAGCTCAGGCACTGAAAGGAATTTAAGCACAGAAACTGGGGACCCCATCCCAGATACTAGTCTCCTTTGGTACATTTTACAGATTGTGCTGAACTCCCTGCTACAAATATCAAAACAAGTTTCAAGCTAAATTATCTTTAGATATGTCTATCAAACCACTCCTTTCTGTCCTGGTCCCACTTGTGAAGCTGCTGGCTACCCAGACTACACCCAATGCTGAGCACAAAGACTAGCCCTGCATTGCTACAAGTGCCCCATACAAGAGCCACCAAGCACCTTCCCCAGCAGAGCAGCAGCCCTCTGCTTAACATGGGGGAAAATAATATTACTAATCAATGCCCTTTAAAGTTATGCAAGAACAGAGGACGGTTATCACGTACACACACTGCTGGATAGCAGGAGATTTCAAGCAGCACTATTTTTGCCTTTGGACAAGCTCAAGTGTAAAATCAGGTAACTGTGACATTTTTCAGAGGGTCAGCCTTTACAGTGCCAGTGCAGATCTGAATTTGGGAGGTGCAGGGAGATAAAATTAACAGGAGAGCTGCTTTCAAGTTGCAGAATCTTTGTTTTGGGAGACGTGCACACTATACTGACAAATATCCAACTTCCATGCCTTTAGCCTCATGTCCAGTGACATTATCAAGAACAAACCGGTGTTGAGAACCCTGCTTTAGGCTGAAGGAAGAAGAGATGCTGAACTGGTTATCCGAGGGCTGCTGGAAGCTATTTTGTGCTGGGGAGAATGATAAGTCACATTAATATACTCCAACATTTTAAAAGCACAACTTAATTGAAAATGCATTCCCTCAGGGAAAAAAAAAAAAGCTCACAATGGGATTTACTTGACCAGACATTGTGGTGGCTGTTATGGTGATTAAGAAGTCTGAGATAAACTGTGACTGGAACATATATTGACATTAAACCCTTTAATCAAAGAAACAAACACATCATTAACAAGCAATAACTCAGAGTGATGGATAATAATTCTAATTGGAACAAACTGAGATCTAAATCACAGGACAAAGTGGCAACTTTGCATGCCATAGCAAATATTTTGTGTTTCGGATGACTGTGGTTTCACACTGTTGGTAAGATGTGGGAAGTGAATTACAAAGATTTTGTCTTATGAATGTTTTATGTAGAAGACAGTCACAAGGCATGTGAGTCACTGAAAGCCTCAAACCAATGTATTATACCTTAATAAATCTATTACTTGTTCCATTTTACAGAACACAAATATTCTTAAGTGTCCCCAATAGTGATTCAGTCCAAGTGTGGTGGAAATAAATAGGTCTAGGATGAAACTAAACTAGTTTTCCCAATGACTTACCACTGGAATTTGAGTACAAATCCCTTCATCAACCAGCGTAATAATTCACCCAGCCTTCAGCAGTGGGAGCATTTCTGTATCTCTCTGCATTAACAGGAGAAAGACCATTAGCCCTGTTTTGGTGCTATAAAATAAATGGTTCTGACCTCAGCACCACCAAAGCTAAGCCCCCTTTGCCATGCAGTGTGTTAAGGCTGTAGCTTTACCACAAATTTCCCTTTCAGTGGCAGTATCAGCTCCAGCAGTTCCCTGCACACACTGTTCCTCAGCAGCACCTGTGCTTTTCTTTCACCCCATGCCCTCACTGGCCAGAGTGTCCGAACAGAAAAGGAGCAGAACACAGGTGGAACATCAGGGCTTGTGCTGATGATGCTGTCACCAAGCTCACAGATACTTTAGTAGCTCAACAATATTTTTCAATACCAGTAAGAGTATATAGCTGTGAGAAACTATGGACTAGGGTATTGTTTATTAAGATTTATGTTAAGCTCAATGTAAAGGCTAGGCAACAAAAGATATGAAATCGCTTATGCAAACAGCTACCAGACACCGCTTGTGTAGGGTAAGATAACTGCAATCGCTTACACAAACTAAACCAGACACCACTTGTGTAGGGTAAGATAACCGCAATCACTTACACAAACTAAACCAGACACCGCTTGTGCAAGGTAAACGCCAGATTTCCAGGAAATGCCAGAAATAAGAAGAACAACTCCATATAAGGACATATGAGCAAGGGGTCAACTATGGAATAAAGGAGGAAGACTTCTTACTTCAGCCTCAACGACCACCAGGAGGCAGAAAACGACCCCCTAACAACAACTGAAGCATGCGCAGAGTACCTCCACTACTTCATGAACACGGAAGTAAAGATGTATAAAAAGGGACTGTTTGAACTGCTCAGTACGGCAGTTGGCGGAGCGCAGACTCCCCTGCCTTCCAGCGCTGTATTTGCTCATATCCTACTTGCTATAATTAATAAAATTTCAATTGAATTATGATCCATTGTGGTCTCAATTTATAACATAGCTAATATGAAAAATGCAAGGAACCTTTTTTACTCGGAAAAACAAACAAACAAACCAGCATTTTCAGCTCTTGTGGAAACTGCTTCATGAACAAAGATCTTCCATTGTGCATGAAAAAAAAACCCAACACCTCTTGTCACATATGACCATGGATGGTAGATACTGGATATAAGAATCAGATTTGGAAAGATTTTGCCATGCTTTTTTCCCCACTTCAGCAGTTTCAAGGAGCAAGGCCATAAAGATTTCATATTGAACAAGACTATACTGACTTTGTCCTAGTTTCAGCTGGCATAGAGTTCCTTTTCTTCCTAGTAGCTTGTACAGTGCTGTGTTTTGGATTTAGTGTGAGAATAATGTTGATAACACACTCATGTTTTAGGATAAGCACTATTTAGCAACAACTAAGTAAGGATTTTTCAGTTTCCCATGCTCTGCCAGCAAGGAGGCACACAAGAAGCTGGGAGGAAGCCTGTCCAGGACAGCTGATCCAAACTAGCCAAAGGGATATCCCATACTACAGAATGTTCAGTATATAAACTGGGGGAAGTTGTCCAGGAGGGCAGATCGCCACTTGGGAACTGTCTGGGCATCGGTCAGTGGATGGTAAGAAATTGCATTGTGCATCACTTGTCTTTTCTTGGATTTGATTTCTCTCTCTCTCTCTTTGCTATATTCATTTTCATTACTATTATTATTATATTTAATTTTAGTCATTACACTGTACTTATCTCAACCCCCAAGTTTACTTTTACTTTTTTCTCCCCCAGTTCCCCCCCAACCCACTGCAGAAGGGAGGAGTAAGCAAACAGCTGTGTGGTGCTTAGTTACACACTGGGGTTAAACTACCACTGACTTTTAATGTGAACTGCCCTAGGGCTCCAAGTCCTTGGAGAAGATACTGAACATTAGATTGGAAAATGGCCTTCAGCTGGGAAGTCTGCTCTTACCAAACCTGTAACGAGCCACAAAGGTAGGGGAAAAACAATATGCCCTTGAAATATGTGCAATCACACTTTTTTCAATGTGAGCAGCTAAAGTTTCTGCATAGTCCTTGAGTACAATTCAGTCTCTCCCAACACCTAGCTTTAAGTCGGCTGCACTGAGTCCATCCCACACCAGCTTTTGGGTGCACTTTTCTCTCACCACCCATGAGAGTGCCCCACCGGCCCTCAGCACACCTCCTTCCTTCACCGTACCAACAGAAGAGCTACCACACACGGTCATGAGGGTCATTAAGTACATCGCAGGCTAAGACATACACAAAAGATGATCTGCGAGTCAAGTATAGTTCATAGGACAGCTGTGAAGCACACCCCTTACATGAGGTGGAAACGCTCAGGCACAACAGCTGCACAAGGCATGGGGGCACAACCACGAAGCGGACTTTGTCAGGAAGGCCTCTTTCACCAGATCTCTGTAGAGCTGATTGATTTTTCCCACACGGAAAGATTTTCTTTATCTTACGTACCCACTGAAACAAAACACCACCCAAAAAGAGCATTTACGTTCACCATTCAAGCCCCAAGAAGGGCACTGCTAGCACCCGTGCTGCTGCTCTGAGCCTGCTCCAAAGCAGCGCCATGGCCACATACAAACTCAGCAACGAGACCGAGTTTAGCATCTCCTGCACATACCACATCCAACAGGCTACAGCAATTTCACACCGAAGCTGGCTTTCCCTGGCCAGCTGTCACGAGTGCTGAACAAGCCCAGGTTTGCAGAATACCTCGAGCCTGCAAAACCATCATCCTAACCATTGTGCCTTTAGTCAAGGAAGTTATGTAGGCCACGAAGCTTTGCTTGGTCCTGCCAAGAGCCTCTGGCAATCCCTCCTTTACTTGTTGCTGCTTACTATAAAAAAAAAAGTGATTGTTATTTTTGTTGTTAAGTTTAAACAGGAATGTTTGGCATGAAAGATTATTGGCTTTCATGTGGATTGTGACTGTCTTAGGATCAAAGGCTCACATTATAGGCACCCAATAACATTTTCCAGCTAAATGTGAAGCAAAATAAAACCTTGAATTTGAGTTAAACTTCTGATTATGGAAGATTTTGGAAACTAAAGTTAAACATAGAATTTGGTTTTGAAGTCTGAAGTTTTAGGGCTGCAAAAGATTAAATAAGCTTTATTTAAAATTAACTAAGACTCTCTAAGGTATTTCAGATGGTACAGAGCTAACCTACTTAACATCCAAGGACATTTATTTAGGCACAACTGGATGAAAATTTTCTTGTCAACAAAGAAAATGGCAAATGCCATTGAAACAGAAAATATAGTAAAACACATAAACAAAACTGAGCATAAGAACAATATGGGTTGGAAGTTAGAGCAGTCAATATTGCCTTAAAAATTTTTCAGGTGCAAGATATAAAAATAGTTACTGACCTACATGTGAAGTAATAGCAGGTAGCAACAGCCACATCACCATCCTGGAGGCAACTGGTTTGGGAATCAGCCTCTTGCCACCAGGAAGACATCCGCAGACTGCAGAGCTGCCCCACAAAAGGGTGTAAAGCAGGAGCTGAAGATCACACCCCACCATCCAGGCCCTCACTGAGGGACACGGATGTACAGTGCTGAACAGCAGTAGAGAGCTAGTAAAGGTGTCCATTGCACAGTCTACAGCTCAGCAAGGGGTGAGCCAGGACAAGGAGCCACTGAGGAGAGGAGATAAGACCACCACCTCACAGCAGAGCTCCAGGAAGGACTAGCAGCCAAAGGCTAAGCTGAAGTGGCTCCCAGGCCATGGTGTGGTCCGAAGCCTCAGGTGAGGCTGGCTGATCAGGGTCGTCAAGGCCTATTACTGCCCATGTGGCATTTCCACAGGTTGTTCTTAAAGCCATGAAAGATCTTGAGCACACAAGGCTCATAGTGCATGAGAAACTCTGCAGAAGTGACTGCGTGCAAGATGGCTAGGGGACATGCAACAAAGGTCTGACTTTATGAATTTTTGTAACCTTCCCAGATGTCTGAACTTATGCATAAACCCACCTAGCAAAACAAGGTCAAAAAGCCAGAATATGGAATAGGACAACTCTGAAGAAAGCTTGGAATGAAGCAGCTTAAAGATCACTTGGTACTTTGTGTTTGGAATTTCCTTTCTTCTTTTTTAAGGTTGTAATTTCTCTTCATGCACAGTGTGTTTTCAAGCACCAACACCAAGAGGTCTCTAAGCTATTTCCCTTCTCCTGGAATATCAACAGCTTTTGAAGAATGACAGAAGTTGCTTCTGGTCTCAGTTCTTCTGATTCCAAGCCATTTTGGGTACTCTGCTCACAGCAATTTTAAGCAACCAATTTTCAAAGGATGGGTGCTTAGAAAAATTAATGACTCCTTAGGGTTCTTGAGTTGGAGGCATGCAAAAGCATTACCTGCTTTTGAAGGTGCCAGGATAGACTATTTCACTGGTGTCAAAAAAAAAAAAAAGAATAAAATTCATAGAGCTTGTTTCCTTCAGTCAGAACCTGCAAATCCCATTATGAGCCCTAAAATAACAATGCTTTAAAGTTCAGCAAATACAGTTCTGACTAATTTGATGACTTGGAAACTGTGAACTTAAGTCAAATTATTGACTGACCCATTTCTTCATGAAGAGAACATTATATACAAGGCCATATGGCTAGCATGTACATGCATACAACAGTAATTTCCCTGAAGAGTTTGCAGCACAGAAGCTAGTAATTATGTTATGCAACATTCTCAAAACACGCTCCGCACGTTCACGATTAACCACACAACTATGTGCACATGCCTATAATTTTGCTCTCTGAACTGTGGTTCTTCATGGGAACCGCTGTTCTTGCATCAGTGCTCTTTGCCTATGGCCAGGTGAGAAGAATCTGAGCCATGAGAGGAATCTTGCTCAGGAGCTGGTTTCTGTGCCCTACTTTTCACCTTGGATTTCCACCATCTGAGTTTACCAGCTGGAAGATGACAATCCCAAATAAGAAGCCAATTAAGACCAAAGCAGCGGCTGCAGAGTCCTCCAAAACTGTGGCCCCAAACCCTTTGCTTAACTTCATCCTAGGCACCTCCCCACTGACAATCTTCCTGTGCACAGCTGCTGCTGCATCATGAAAGCCAATTACTCCTATTCATCAATGCCAGTGAGAAACTCCTTGTGTTTAACATTTAAGCATGACCTTTAAACAGCCATGGTAAGATACAACCTCAACAATCAGTGGGAGCTGGATGCCTAAACTGATTACAGAATTGTAAATCTCTTGGGTTGCTCACAGCACTGTTAGATCTTCAGATTCATCAGAAGTTTTACTATGTACCTGCATCCTAGGGATTTTCAGTGAGACACACACAGTTAGACATCTTTAGACATGCCAGTTTAAAAAACATGACTTAGCTGATTCTGACCCACACCTTATTCTGTAACCAAACCACAATTTTTTTTTTTCTTTCAAATAATCCAGAAAAATAAATTGGCAGGATGAGTTCCTCTGGCATCTACCCGGTGTTCTCCACAAGACAAATGCACATATTTTTTGAGACGCTAATAAACAGCAAAACTGTCTGGGTTAATTAAACACTGGAGTTACAGGAAAAACATCTACTATTAGATGTATGATTTGCTGTTATGCATAAGTACATGAACCTGAGCTAGAAAACTGAAATTAATGAAGATGGCAGACGGGGAACACTAAAGCTGTACAATACCTTCTGGCCTAGGTCACTCCAGGGTCCTGATCATGCAGGTATGTCCATGTGCTCCCAGGCTTTTTGGGTAGTGAACCGCCTGTTTACCCCATGGGAAATGCCAGAAAGCATGGTGGCATTTTTGAGACACCACCGGGCACACCAGCAAAGCAATGCACATGTAGAGAGGATGGAGCCCTCAGACATGCTGGAAGACATGCCTGGTCTGAGGAGCGATTTCCACCAGGATATTCAGGGGAGAGGAAGGAGGAGGGAAGCAGGGTCAGGGCCATGTCTGCTGCAGGGTTGTGACACGCACCGCCGGCTCTCCAGGCCAGCCGACATGGGAGGCCATGCCAGGAGAGACGTGTGGCAGTGGCCTGCATCCAGGACTGCAGTGAGCACCTCCGAGCCAGCACCTGGAGCTTGCCATGCTGAGAAGGGTTTAGCACCTCTGATGGAGCCAGATTCTTCAAGAACCACTGGATTTTCAAGGCTTTGCCCTGTTAAGGGCAGAGTAGTTTGAGAGATGAGACCATAATGGAGCCCTAACTGCTTTTAATAGTCTGGCTTCTATTTACAGGTGTAAATGGAGCCTGCTTCATTCAAAAATTTTATGAAGTCCACCCCAGGTCCCCACTAACACAAGCTCTGGGTTGTCCTTGGCTACATAAATGTGCTGCAGCACCATTACTGCGGTGTTCACGGCTCAGCAGGAGTTACTACATTGCACAGACAGACAGGAACTCACAGGAGCTTCTCAAATCTTTAAAGAGCCCAAGAACCAAAGTGAAGGGAAACTTAATAATAACAACACGTGTCATGGTAGGAAAATAAATAACTAAACAGCGTCAAAAAGCAGCCTGGTCAAGGGAATGCATACTCTGTTCTCATATTTGCTTTAAAGCTTTAAGAGGTGAAGGTAAACATTGCAATGGGTGAGTCCTTCAAGCAGGAGTCCATCTGCATGGTGCTCGCATAGCAACCTCACACTTAGGAAGATGCATTCTCAGGGGGATGATACCTACATTTGTGAATGAGGTCTGCAGTGAGGAAGGCAAATATTTCAGGTCTTACCTGGTCTTCCAGTAGCACTCAAGACTGAGTTTTGCTGATCAGTATTGTCCCATGTTCTGTGTTTGGGTCAGAACAGCTGCCTTTCCAGAGACTTCTGGAGATTGCTGTATGGCATACAAATTTTGTGAAAATTCATCAGGCAAGTTGGAAGCTATCTCTTCAGAGCACTGAAACGAGGGCATTGGCGGTACTACTTAGTCAACACATATGGCGCTTTGCTATGATTTCCATTTCAGAGTGTACTATCACTTATTCTCTGTTTTTCTCACAGCTGCTCACTCCCAGTGTTAGCACACCCAGAATAGCCTGCTGGCATATAAATAGCCTTCTCCCTCTGCTGCACATGGCAGTGCTGCAGACTGTACCGCCCCCCATTTATTTTTAAGATGGTGTTAATGCCATTAATATCATTCTATGTCTTCCTGACCCCAAGAGCCTGAAACACCACAGGTTCCTCATTTTAGGGGGTAGGACATATGACAAAACAAATAGTTACATCCCAATTTAATCAGTAGGGAAAGCCATATTTAAAAAAAAAATAAAAAATCTTACTAACTAGAAGATCTTACAGCTCCAAGTATCTGCCACATGATTCTCATGAGGTTCAAAACAAGCACTCATCAAAGTAGTCCCACATACAAAGGAGTGTGATGGGTTGACCCTGGCTGGACACCAGGTGCCCACCAAACCCACTTTATCACTCACCCCCTCATCTGTACAGGGGAGAGAAAAGATAATGAAAGGTTTGTGCATCTAGATAAGGACAGGGAGAGATCATTCACCAGGTACCTTCATAGGCAAAACTGACTTGACTTGGGGAAAAATTATTTTATTATCAATTGAAGTAGGAGATTGAGAAATAAAACCAAATCTTAAAACCCCTTCCCACCATCCCTCCCTTCTTTCTGGGCTCAACTTCACGTCCAGTTTCCTCTACCTCCTCCCCCACAGCAGCGCAGGGGGATGGGGAATGGTGGTTGTGGTCAGTTCATCACACACTGTTTCTACTGCTCCTTCCTCCTCAGGGGGAGGACTCCTCACACTATTCCCCTGGTCCAGTGTGGGATCCCTCCCACAGGAGACAGTTCTCCACAAACTTCTCCAGAGTGAGTCCTTCAATGGGCTGCAGATCTTCATGATCTTCTCCAGTGTGGGTCCCCCACAGGGTCACAAGTCCTGCCAGCAAAGCTGCTCCAGCACGGGCTTCCCACAGGGTCACAGCCTCCTTCGGGCATCCACCTGCTCTGGTGTGGGGTCCCCCACGGGCTGCAGGTGGGCATCTGATCCCCTGTGAGCCTCGCTGGGTGCAGGGCACAACTGCCTCACCATGGGCTGCATGGGAATCTCTGCTCCTGGAGCACCTCCTCCCCCTCCTTCTTCACTGATCTGGGTGTCTGCGGAGTTGTTTCTCTCACATATTTTCACTCGTCTCTTCAGCTGCTGTTGCTGTCATGCAGCAGTTTTTTCCCCCTTCTCACATATGTTATCACAGAGGTGCTACCACCATTGCTGATGGGCTTGGCCTTGGTGGGTTTGTCTTGGAGCTGGCTGGCACCGGCTCTATTGGACACAGGGGAAGCTTCTAGTGGCTTCTCACAGAAGTCACCCCTATAGCCCCCATCTATCAAAACCTTGCCACTCAAACGCAGAACAAGGAGAAATATTGTCTTTAAAGAAACCCCAGGCTTTGGGCAACACAGTTCTCCAAAGTCAAGCTCATGGGACATCACCACCAGACCCTGACTACATGACCACTTTGGGCAGTGTCCATTCCTTAGCCAAAAGGGATGTTCAGCCCTGAAACTTCACCAAGTTTCACTCAAGTACTTTCAACCAAGCCCTGGTGTCCCAAGTTACTTTACTATTCTGTTCTGTTCTAAAGTGTTGCACAGTCTCCAATGTCATTCAATCAGGTACATGACTCCAATCCCTTGAGACATTGCAAAGAGCAGCAGTCCCTGCACACCTTGTGCTGACAACAGAGAAGTATTATAGAGTGCAGTTATGGTATCTAAAAGGAACAGTGCCCCAAAATCTTAAGAGGAACAATTAGGATAGGGCACAGGGGGCAAAAAGCGTATCATTATTATTATTATTGAACAGAGTCTAATAGTGAACACATTAAAAGAGGCACCAAAAAACACTGAGGCTTCTGGGTTTTTCTCTAGCTTGATGTATAATTTCTGTTTTCAGTATGTCCTTGGAAGACGTTTTAAAACTGTTCTTTGCTCTCAAAGTGATTTTCCTTTTTCCATTTGGCAGATTCCCTGCCATGATGAACAAAGATGAAACAAAATTGATGAACAAATGGATAGATTTTATTCTATTTGCTCTGACTTATACAACCACTAGTGTCAGGGCATTACTGTAATAAAAATATTCATATACTGTACTTTTACAGACCCTTGTATGATGGGATCTTGAAGTCTGGGTGGCACTCCTAAATGTCACTGTAATAAAAGGAAAATATAAATCAGAGGTGTTTGAATTCAATGTATTCTTAACCAATAATTATTTTTTCACCAAAATAATAAATACTCTGTGGTCTAAAATATCTAGTTTTCCAAACAATAAACCCAACAATTTAAAATAGCTATTTGCATTGTCAGCAAAAGTTAAGACTGGATTTTTTGAGAACTAAAACACTCCAAACCAAAACATTTTCTATTTTTACAAATGCTCAAGATTTCTAACAATTTTACACAACAAATGTGCTGTCCAAAAATACTGGGAGAAATGATGGTCATGTTTCCAACCACTTGGTTAAATTAATAATACCACACAAATGCTCCCTCTGTTGGTTGATTTTCAAAACCTATTCCAAATATCACAGCAGCATGCATTAAAAGAGTATTTTTTTCTTTTGGGAAAAAAAAAAATACCAAAAACAAACCTCAAAAAAACACAAGCTCCATAACCCAAACTGTGGCACACAGGAATAATTTATTCAAATTATTGCCAATCTGCAAAACAAGATTAATTAAATTTTAACAGCCATTGAACCAAATTATTTGGATCCAGAACTAAATAATATTCACACATCAGAACACATAAAATTTAATTTTGGAAGGTTTGCAGGCTAATTTTTTTCTGGACTAGGAAAAGTGCTCTCTTGCAGTGGAAAGAATACTACTGTTATTCCATTATCTTGTAGAGTGAGAAGGCACCACTGTGTATCATTAAGAAAACAGTTCTCTATTAGCACTGACAACAATAATACTAAGGAGGAATTTGGGAGTTTTGTTTACGCCCATTAAATTTCCAACAAGTAGTTCTTTAGGAGCTGGAGTGGTTTTGTGCAGAGATGAGCCTTCCCAAGCCTAACAGTTGCCATCAAGGAAAAAAATTCTGTTTCCATGGAAACATTAGAGGTGGACCAAGCATGGATTAATCAAAATACAATGAAGCCTTTTTTGCAAGGTACTAGAAAAAAAAAATCCAGTTTAAAGTGAGAACCCCTGCTCTTTCCTTCCATTCACACTGGAAAGCATGGGAAATACTCCCCAAAGGTCTATGTGACATACAGTTTAATTAGCACGGTAAAAAGTTAGGTTTTCTTACATTTATAATTAGTGTGTGGTTGTGGACTAAGAGCTATTAACATGAAAAAAGGAGGGACTGAAATAAATAATTGAAAATTACATTACTGATTTTATCAAGTGGTGCTTTTTACATTTAAAATATTGTAATAGATTTTCCTGTGTTCTTAGTACTGCAGGCTCATTTCTTAGTATTGAAGGCTCATTCCGGTACTCAAACTCCAAGCTATTGGTTAGCGATTTTTTTGTTGTTGTTATTATACATGATATTATATCACTCTCAGCTACCACCAGAGGAGGTTTCTGCCACCAGAATTCAGCTGAGTTCTGCCACTGCCCAGGGATGAACAAAAGAGACTGCGTAAAAGCCAGCCTCCCTTCACCAATGTTCTCAACAAAGAAAAACGACAACACTGCTCCATTTTTATAAGAGCATTTCCGCTGAAGAGGATCTTTTGTCAGTTCTTTGCATTAGTAAAATATACACCTTTTATTATGATAGCTGAAGTTATTTTTTAATTATTCTATTCTCGGAAGATGTTTAAAAATACCATGAAGATGTAAGAGCAGCACACAATAATTAAAATAGAAACCAACAAATGTCAAATGACTGTAAACCCTCCATTTGTACACAACAACATGATACTAATGTCAGAGACACAAAATGCACTTCCACTTCTAATCCTACCTCGGAGCGAAGCTCTGCTCTGAAAAATTGCCAGCAATAGCATTGGCAGGGTTCCACTTTTGTGTTTTTCAAAGGTTTAGTAGCAAATACACTCACAGATTTTGTTCCTCTTTATTTTATTACTTTCCAGCAGGGATCTGAGAGTCAAGCTGGGTTTTCCATCTCTAGCATCACCATCAGTAATGAAGGCTATGTCGGCCAAATTATGATCACAATAATCTGTGTGTAGTCCCTCTGTTATTAAGAGATTTACTCAGACATTACTTGGTGAAGAAGTCCCTGATTGGCAAGCGGCACACGTGGATACCTCAGTGCATGAGGAGGATGAGTGCTACAGGCTCCCGCAGGTTTAAATGAAGTAGAAAGCGGCAAATGCTTCATTTCTGTCATTCAGGCGGGCAGATATGACTCTGAATACACAGCAGCTTCGTTCGTGCAACCACGCACTGCAGCAGCACTTCCTAAGAAACAGATACTGTCAGTCAGTTACTACTTATATTTGAGAAATGTTCATATCATGCTAGATATCATTTGGGCAGATAAGCCAGCGCAGTTGCTTTCAGGGCAGTTTAGGGGCATGCACACCCACTACACATGCAGCAGTGGAACGTGCAGAAGGCACGCAGGGCACTGCAGGGGACCAGGAACATGAGGAGTTTCCCAACACAAGTTCAGGTGAGTCTTTGCAAGGGCACAGGCATGCCGAGCAGTGCAGATGTCCACGCCAAGGTGCCAGCCATGGGAGCTAGGGACATATGGAAACACAGCTTCCACTCCAGTGAAAACGTGGCTGTACATCCAGGGCACAGGGAGGAGTTAACTCTTAAAGGACTGCAGGAGAGGCTGAAACAATCCCATTTCTGGATGCTGCCTCCTAGCCCAGCTGCCAAGCTGGTCTGGGGGGCAAGAGAACCCCCAGCACATCAGAACCAGCACAGCGGGTTGGAGGGATGGTCAAGCCACATGGCAAGCACAAACTGTGCAGCTGAGCAGCAGGAGGTCCACATGGGGCTGCATGTGCTGGGTGACACAGGGGTTGGGAAACATAAGGAGAGGTTTGGGGAGGTCAGGTTTGGGAGGTTTCCCAGTGCCCCGCTTAAGCACTGTCTCCAAGGGCTTGCAGACCCTTGCCCTTAGCTCTGCCTGCTCCTTGACACGTGCCTACACCAGCCCACCTCTCTCAAAGGCTGCTCCCTCTCCCACCAGCCCTTTCCCCCTCTCTGTAGAGGCACGCTGAGCCTTTGGGGCTACAGCTGCATCAGTGAGGCAGAGGGGCTGAGTCTGGGGTGATCCATAGGTAAGGGGAGAGGTGGCCCTGGGGACTACCCCAAGGAGCCTGGCATATGGCTTCTGCTGGCACCACAGGGCTAGGTCCCTGCCGGGTGTCTGATGGCCAGCTCCTGCTCTCCCAGCTCACATGAAGCAGATGATCTGTTCCCCAGCAGCCTGCAAAAAGGAGGACACGTTTTATTTATTTATTTGGCTTCTGTCTGAACCAGATTAAGACCAATTTCTTTCCCCCAATATGTATTCTTCTCCCACCCACCCCCCAGATAGTAGAAAGTGCTTTGGGTCCAGCAGCTCTTCACAGAAGTGATCTCTTTTTCTGGCCTTTTTCAAAATAAACATGCCTATAATAGCAAAATCACTAAGAAGGTGCAAGGAAAGCCCACAGATACTTGCTCCCCTTTCCCACTAGCTCTGCTGATGCAGGTTGCCAGGACCCCACCTCGCATCGTGCAAGCCTGTGTCAGAGTTGGCAAAAATTAGCCAAAGCCACGGTGTCAGGCTCACCAAACAAGCACTTCCTAGGGAGAATTCTCTTCACCAGGAAATTCTAATTTGCCCAAGTGGAAATACCTCTTCAGAACAAACACCTCCCTACATCCGAGTATCTTTAACTGGGAAATTAAATGAAAAGAGGATAAGAAGCAACTTTCTCCTTGTTACCCACGACATCACCTCTCAGGCTCATACAAGACTTCTTTCTTAAGGCAGACAACTTCTCTCCTTATTTAATGCTTTAGACACGACATTCTTTCTAACACCACATCCCATGTACTCACAGCTCAGGGATGGGGACGAGCCGCTTACCTCACTCGGGTGACAAGGGACATCTAGTGGCACCGCGGCTGCCGGCACCGCGCACGCAGGGACGGCCAGCCCTGACGGCCCAGCAGACAGAGTCACCTCACCTGTCCCCGCGGTATCCCACCCCACCGCAGCGAAACCCCAGTGCTCGTACAGGGAGTAACAGCTCTCTGCCTTCCCCAGCCTCACATCTCACCTCCATGTGCAGAACCACCGTCCTTTCTGCCTCCTCTCTCGGCTGGGTCTGCTCAGCTCTCCCAGCCCAAGAGATATTTTATATATATATATATATATATATATATATATATTTGCAGTAAGAGGCTGGTTATCTCGGTGGCAAAGGCCTGTAATGGATAAGAAAGCACGTAACCTGCTCCCTTTTTTCAGAGAAACATCCAGTTTAGGAGGAACACATGCCTATGTGAAAGTAAAATAAATCAGAACACAGTTAGAAAAGGACTCTTGAAAATTGCAACCACATGTACTGGAG
>NW_020799092.1:17242513-17265604 GCF_003259725.1 Athene cunicularia | reverse complement strand
TTTTTTTAAAAAAAAAAAAAAAAAAAAAAAAAAAAAAAGAAATTTCTTAAAAACTCCTTTTCTGCTTATTTCCTTTCTGCTTTCTCAGATGTTAGGCAATACTTGCATTTCACCTTCAAACTGTTCCCAGAATCCCCAGGAATCAGGATATCACAGACTTGAAACACTGACTGAGATTATCCCCGTTTTGCTCAAATTTCCCACTTCTGATATTTAGCAAAGCACCCAACTGCTGCAAGTCCCACAATGTAAGCAGTGCTGCACTTGCACACAATTTCTCTGCTGAGCGGAGAGCAGTGGCACTCTCATCCTCAAAGGTGCTCAGGGCCACCTTGGGGCTCCCAGATGGGGCTACAGCAACAGGCTGCCTGGGAGCTACCTTTGTCATAGGATTTATAAACTTCACCTGAAACGATCCTTCCAAAACTCTGAGTTTTCAGTTTCACAGGGGGAGTTTTGATGTTCCTGTCTTTTAAGGCAGCATCAACATGCCTTTTTTTTTTTTTTTCTTCTGCCTAGATTAAATTTCCCTATGGAGGCATTGGGGGAAAGAAAAAAAAAGAAAAAATAAAGAAAAAAATCACGAGTGAAAGAGTAACAGAGAGCTGGAAGTGGTGTTAAACCTGCTGGGTGGCCAAGTTCTCCAACCTCAACTTAAGAGACCTCGTGTGGCTGCAGTCCACCTGTGCCTCAGCCTGGGCCTGTCACATATGTTTAAGAATAGCTGATTTATTTGTTTTCCTCTTCTGTTCTGTTCCAAAAAAAATTATGAAGAACATTTGTGGCTGGGAGGAAGTAGAAAATGGCCCTTTGGGAGGTGCAAGAAACCCACAGAAACCCTGACTCATCAAATTCACTTTCAGTTTGTTTGGCTGCCTGTCTTCTCCAGTCCCTCCTTTTTTTTTTTTTTTCCCCTCAGCAAACTTCCTCTGATCATCACTTGCAGGCTTCTTGCTTTACCCATTCAACCCATTCGCCTTCTTTCCCCTTTCTCTGCAAGGCTCTCTGTTGTTTTGTTTTTTGGGTTTTTTTCTTACCCAGTTTCCTACTCCCCATCCATGTCCCCTCTCTTGCCACCTCCTGCAAACACTGTAACCTGCAAGAAAACAACAGAGGCCAAAAACGGAAGGAGACAAGGCAACGACAAAGCCTTACAGAGCAAAACAAAAATGAGAACACCTTCTCACAGGAAACTTTTAAAGAAAGAGACCCGTCTTTTCCATTTTATATTCCTCTAGGAAAACAAACAAACAAAAAATGTCCATTTTTTCTATTAAAGCATTTCACTGAAATACTAATAAAATGAAAATTATATGTACACCTGTACACTTTCTTCTTTTTCTTACCCTACCCATTTTCTTTCTCTTTTTTCTGACCTTGTGCAGAAATACATAAACCACCATCTCATTTTCACCAGAGCTCATCGTGGTGTAATACATAGAAGCATCTCAAACTTGGATTATAGTTGGCAAATTTCTGCCACAACTGAATGATTAAAAAAAATCCCAGGAAGCACGTGGCACCTTTTGTGGCTCATCCACTGCTCAGAGCAGAAACCTTCTCCTCCCTCCAAGCAGCCAGCTCTGGAAGACTGGGAGAAACACAGAGCTTTGAAACAACATCAACAATTAGCTTTGAAAGGAACGTGAGAAGCGTCGCAAAGAAAGGTAACCGGCATGGGCTTATCTGCACTCAGCGGAATATTATTTTAATATGGAAACAAGGACTACCAAACTGAAATAGTACTGCTAAGTATGCAACCCATCAGCAAAGGGATGCTGTGTTTTAGGTACCGATGCCCTCAGAATTAGGCTTGCAGGAGCAAGCCCCCAGGCACAGCCGGCCCCCCCCAGCCAGCAGTTGGCACTGTTGCTCCACGGGAAAAGCGACGAGCAGCACCAGCCAGGGATGCAGGCGCAGCATGCAAAGTGCAAGACCATAGGCAGGTCTCCCAAGCATCACCTGCAAACACAGTCGTGACACACACTGCCTGTACGGTAGCATACTCACGCTAAATACACACTCTGTGCAGACATGTCACAAGAAAGGAGTGGCTTGTCAGACCACACCTGGAATACTGTGTTCAATTCTGGCCCCCACTATGCAAAAAAAAATGTGGCCAGGCTGGAGAGGGTCCAGAGAAGGGCCACAAAGATGATCAAGGGACTGGGAAGCCTGGCACATGAGGAAAGGCTGAGAGAACTGGGTCTGTTCAGCCTTGAGAAGAGAAGGGTTGGGGGAGAGCTTATCACCATGTTCAAGTATTTAAAGGGTGACTACAAAGAAGACAGAGACTCCCTTTTGACAAGGAGTCACATGGAAAAGATGAGGGGTAATGGGGACAAGTTACTTCTGGGGAGATTCTGATAGGACAGAACAGGAAAATTTTTCAAAATGAGGAAGATTCAGATAGACAGGGTGCTGGGCCATCTTGTCTAGACTGTGTTTTTGCCAGGAAGGTTAGACCAGATGATCCCCAAGGTCCCTTCCAACCTGGCATTCTGTGATTCTATGAAGATTTCCATCATGCATGCAAGTACCACCCTCACTTAGACCCTACAAGTGCAAATCTTACGTGTCCAGTGAGACTAGTGGAAAACAGTTATGTTCTGCAAAAGAGTTGGAAAATTCAAATTGATTTACAGTGTGTCATAAAGTAGCAAATGGCAAAATCCTTCACAAAAGCAAAAAGATACTTCAAAATTCACTCCAAGAGTATCTAGAAAAAGGAATCTCCTCTCCTTAGGGGTTTGCTGTTTTCAGCACAGCCCAAAGTAGAGATAGTTGGTGTAAATGAGCAAGGCAAGGCCAGAAGAGGGGCTATCACAATGGAAAAGCATCCCTGCAGAACTTAATGATACAAAAAAAAGAGGGCATTTGTTAACTTTTCCCATCACAGAGCCCTTTAGTACCTCATAGTCCCTGGAAAAGTCACAGGACAGCAAAAGGTAAAGCAAAATCCTCTGACTTTACAATCCCTTTTTTTTCCTTCAGAAATTGAGGAGGTTTAAACAACTTACACTTGTACAGCAGGAGCAGGGAGAGTCTCACTGGGGGGAAAAAACACTACCCCCACCCACAGTGCTCTTCATGGATTTTCGTACATGTCTTGGCAAAAATGTTAAGGAAGAATGGGTAAGAATTAAGTAAGAACAAGCTAAATTTTTTTAAAAAATCGAAAGATAATCAATTAGAAACATCTGAGAGGTGAGAAGGAAGGAATTTAAAAAAAAAAAAAAAACCAAACAAAAAACCACAAACAAACCACATTCCATTGTGAATCCATGGACAAGGAGACTGCATCAGTATATCGTATGGAGAATTTTATCCATCTTCAAGCATAAAGAACACGAAAGCTTGTCTGAAGGAATGGTATGTGTCTGAGCTCTGCCTGTGCTCCCTGGTTGGCACCAGAGCTATTTCATCACTCAGGGCTGTTCTGTGATCAAGGTAATGACTAGCCTGGAGCACACACAAGCCAGAAAAGCAGAGAAAAGTCTGGGCTAAATAAATTAGGTGGTTAAGGGTGAGAGATTCTTACTCAAGGTTTTTCTGATGGTCACTGGTTTGAGGAGGGTAAAAAGACCTCATGCTAGGAGAAAGAAAAGGAAAAAGAATTACTGAGAAATAGCAAAGAAATTATTTCTGGGGTTCGGAAAAGAAAACTGGACAAGGAGTTAGAGCAGAAGTTTCCCTGTGCATTAAAAAAAACCAAGAACAGGGACAGCTTTGTCTAATAATGTGCCACAAGAAAAACATGGTAACAGCAGCAGCAAAATCCTACCCTGCTGTGATTGCAGCAGCAGCAATTCCAGAGAACATCAGGGGGGCATGTATACATTGCATTTGATTTAATAGCCTGAAAAATAAGTAATTAGTTCCTTTACATTGAGAAAATGATACATTTCTTAGACTGGGGAGAAAGAAGAGGCAGTTTAGCAATACATTACCGTGCCTGCCAGTTGCAATGATCCTCATCAGGGAGTGCTATCTCTCTGGAAGCTACAGCTGAGTTTCTCTACCACTTATTGACACCAAAGATCATTTTGCCAAAGAGTTGTCTTTCTGCGAGAACATTCCCTCAGAGCAAACCTACCACCAACTCCATATTTACAAAGGAATATCTTTGTAAATCCTAAAAGAAAATAGAATGATATTAGTGATCCTCTTTTAATCTTCCTTCAATATTTATTCACTGTGTTGTCTTACATTGCTACCTGTAGTTGTATACATTCACTTTAGTCACAGCAGTATATAAGCATGTAGATAAGGGGGTACAGTGTTGTCTCTTTTAGCTTTACCCCATGCTAAGTCCCCAACTATTGTCCAAGGGGAGGTGATATATGACCAAGAAAATCAATGCACAAGATCGAGAAATCAGCAACAAGTTTCTGCATCTGTGTCCTACAGCGGGGTCTCACTGAACTGCCTAAGTCATGAATGTCTTACATATTCTGTGTATTCACATACAAAATTCACATTACAAAGTTTAAACAACTTTTGATTATGATCAGAGGTCTTCATGTGCAGAGACAGTGGCCATATAAAACCCATCAGCCAAGTCAGGAAGACAGCATCGGTTTTGCACCAGTTATGCTCATTTTGGATTTGGAAGCCACACTACAGTCACAGGGATTGCCACGCAGAGACGAAGAGCTGAACTTTGTATCCAATAATTAAAGCTGGGAGCTTCTTTCACAAGAGAAGTGTAACACAAGACACCTTTAATCTCCCTGCTGCCTTTGCCCATCACTTTCAAGGAAGCTGCATCAACAGTAGAAAAACTCGATGCCTCTAGTTACATGGAAACCTGTATCTTAAAATACCACCACTAGATATCCCCTTAGCTCCAGCCAGCCAAGCAGAGGTGCTTCTGTAGCCATCACAGCTTCTTCCAGTCACCCAATGCAACACCAGCAGACAGGGCAGAGCAGCACAGGCATACGTGTGCAGGCTGCAGGAGCAAGGACTCTCCATGGCCTCTACCTACAGCCTCACGGTTTCTAGACCATGTTAGCTGCACATATGATTTACGTGCTACAGCCACACCCCGTGTTTGCCAAGCAGAGACATACCTTAAGCATTAGCAGTTGGCTGAGAAGAATGGGTCTATTCAGGCCTGGTCACAGCCTGCCTTTGCCTTCTTGGCTGCCCAGGGAAAGCCACTGAGATGGATCTGCAACAATCCTGATCCCAGCAGGTCTGGAAATTTCCTCTGATACCCTAATTAAGAAGCTGAGATTCAGCTGGTGTAAGGCAAAGCAGCTGTCAAGGGAGTGATGCTAGTCTATGCTCTCTGTGAATGGCCCTTACCTTTCAGGAGAGAAAATCTTACATTCCCCACATCCTGCCTGTGACATGAGGTTAGATAAAATATGTTTAGGAGGCATGATCTGGCCTGTGGCCCAGCTGTCTGACCACAGTAACCGCACTCTTTCCTTATAAACAGGACACTGTTCCTTCTGGGTATCTGATTTGCCAATTCAGCTTTATTCAGCTCACTAGAATGATTTTAATTTTTTAAAATGAACTTTCCAAAATCAAAGCAATAGCTGTGGACCACTGTTTGAAGGCACTGCTTTTCCTGCAGCTTTGGTGAAACACGGAAAAATTGGCTGTTGTGTGGTCACTTGAAGCAGGTTGTTTAGGTACTTGAAAAGGTTCTCTAGGAAACTTGCCTGTTTGAGACCTGCGTTCCTCTTCTGAGACTGAAATTCACTTACACTTTATGTCATAGCTCACAAGAATGACATCATCACCATCACTTCAGGCATTTCAAGCTGGAATAGAAGGAGCAGTTGAGAGCCAAGGTAAATTCTGCTCTAGTAGAGAATAGTGTAAAATGACCCCAGGGAGGATTTTCTTTCTGGTCTCTAGTTAAAGCAACCACCATTAACTTCCTCTCTATTAATTTTCCCCCCTCTTTAACATAAGTGCAATATTCTCTCTACCAACAGAGAGTATTGTGAATAACTCACCATGTTAATTCCCTGGACACAATTACAAACATTCCATTAATAAACACCAGAAGATCGCCTGCTGTCTTGCTGTGCTCAGGTATTTCACTGTTGACTCTGGTACACCCGTGGTTGCTCACAATAACCTGAAAGAGATTGCAGAATTACTGCTGTTCCTACTCCTGCCAGATGGCAGATCACAAGCACATACTAAGAAAGCACAAGCTCTTTATAATAAACCTTCTCATATTTCTTTCACCGTATCCAAGCATTGCTACTCATTAAATATTATCTGCCAGGACACCCTTAGGTGCTTTAAAACTATACTGGTATGGTAAGAGTGGAGTTTTCTGTCTTCCAGGCAAGTCCCTGCTCAGCCAGAAAGGCCTATAAATCACCTTCCAAGGTGTGAGTTGACTTTCTGGTCTTCTGTGTTCTCTCAGAAATACAAACATTCTACCTTAAAGCAGGCAAAGCATCTATAAAGTATACACAATGGAGCCTTTGGGGAGTTATGACAAGAAGTAATAGTCTTTAAATCACAGGAAGAAAGATTCAGCTGAAACGTGAGGGCCTGTTTTACAGCAGTAGGGATGATGAAGCAGTGAGTGGAGCACCTGGGGGTGGTGTGGGACCTCGAACCCTGAACGTCCTTGAGGACAGTTCATGAAAGCTATCCGAACACACATTTACCTGCAGTTGATTCTCCTTCCCCAGAACCATCACCTGTGGTACCACAGCTTCACAGCAGGAGCAGTCTTGCCCCTCTAATTTAAAATGCAATATATTCCTTCTGGGGACTGTGACAATAGCAGTTGCAGAAGATGCAGGAAGCTTTCCCTTTCAGACCTCAGCAGGGGTTATTTTACAAGGACAACTTTCTGATCAAAAAGGGGGCAGAACTAACCCATTTCTCTGCCAACTCCACCCTCCATAAGTAGATGCCAGTCTTTCTTTGGACTTCGTCCCTGAATTAGGTAACCAGAAGGCATCAGATAAGAAACTGGACACATCAAAATAGTCAAACAAAACCCGAAGGACTTTGATAATAAACACACATGGAGTGAAGATACTTTCACATGGATTCCTTACTTCAGCATGTAGGAAGACCTACAGCAGGAATTTCGTTTAGGAGAACAAAATACCACATTGAGATCTTTACAGCAATCTCTAGCCACTCTCTCTGGGGCATTTTGTCCCACACACAGACTACGAGCTCACAGAGGTGTCATCTTTTGGGCACCATATAAACATGGGAAAAGTGCAGAAATGCCCTGGAGAGTAACGTAATACAAACAGAGATAAGGGAAGAAGAACACCAGTGAACAAATGCAAATGCACTCTGATGACCAGAAAAATCCTGGCTTGCTTCCTAGAAAAAGCTGTGGTAGCACCTGAACCAAAGAGGCCTCCTGGAGCAGAGGACAACTTAGCGTTAGCCAAAATACATTGGCTAAATAAATCAAATAAGAACTTAATCAACATGACAAAGCAAAAGATATCCAGAGAAGTGCAATTAAAAGATTCAGTTTAAAAGCAATGTACTCACGCCACCATAAAATGCCACTTAAACAAACTAAACTTAAAACAGTTTTGCTGGTTTAGCTTATTAGTTAATTTATTCATCAGTGTTATGCCAGCACAGCAAGGCCCGCTCAGAACATGGGAACCAACCCAGCTACATCCCCCTCACCAAAATATCCTGGCAAAGGTCGGATGGGACATGCAGCGGTGCTGGTGTAAACGGGCTCTGCTGCCATAGCCTGTGCTGTGTGGAGGTGGCACAGCTTCACTGGCTGAATGGGTCCCCAGCACAGTGGGGGTGATGGTGGGGCTGCTGCCCCATGTCAAACATGTTCCTTCAGTGGACTTAAACTCACTCCTAAATCAGTCTGTAACCACAGCCTCCTCTGCATTCACTCCTAAACTGAACACAGTTGGTATCAGATCCGTCCTTCCTCTCCCTCTCTCAATCACAGCCATGCACGCACAGACATACTAAATATATATGCAATTCAGTGTTTGTTCAGTATAATTTCTTGGGTTTCATGTTCCAGCAGACATTCTCCCTGGCTGCTAGATCTTCTTCAGGTCCAAATACAGACTTTCACTCCAGTCAGTTCAGAAAGGGTAGTTTTTGCTTTTCCTCCAGCTAAGTAAATGAACTGAATTTTCACACTGCCAAACCCAGCTATATTTGTAATTGTAGCACTAACACACAAGGGAAATGGACAGTCAGCTGGTCTTTCAGCTCTTGGTGTCAGAGAGTAACTCTGCTTGGACCCATGAAAGGAATTAATTTTTCTTTTAACAGTTCTCTCTCCTACCAATTTGATGCCAGGCTGCTATCACTACTCAAGAATGCAAATCTGAGCAAGCCACCAAAACAAGTGTTAAAAACGTCCCTGGGAATAAAAGTGCTGTTTGTACAAACTCTCACATCCTTCTCCCACCTTCCAATCAAAGGCTGCTCTAGCAGCTGGTAGGATGGGGCTCTCCTGGTGAAGTGGGAGCGGAAACACGATGGCTTATTGTTACGGACTGTCTTCAGGGTTTTGCTGAGTTAGGAAGGGACAGGATACCAAGCACAGTCCCAGGCACTCTGCCAAACTGGGGCCCAAAGAGTAAGCAGAAAGTCATGTGCAGGACGCAAAAGTGCCTTAAAAAAAAAAAAAAAAGGCACCAGATGGTCAATTATGATCCAGGACAGGGGAATGTGAATGAATGTTTCAAGTTCTGCTTTAACACCTTATTAAACATGTAAGGATTTGTGTCTTAGGAGCAGGCTGTGTTCTGGGAGAGACACATCAGCCTGAGATTTCTGCAGATAATCCATCTCCAGAGTCACCAGTGAAGCCACCACCTCAACACCCTAGTATCCCACTCCTTTCAGCACCACAGTTAGGCATAATCACCCCAATCATTTTTTTCCTGAATAAACTCACTTCCAATACCATTAAACAGTAAATTACCACAAGCAGGTTTTGTTTGTTTGCTTTTTAACTGCAGCCTCACATAACACAGTGTGCAAACCCTAACGAAGGACGTTTGTACGCCAGTGCGGGTCGATACCATAGTTTAACAGAGAGCAGCTTTGTAAAGGGAGAACAAGGATACTGCAGTGTGCTTTAGGGCTTTTACTTCCTGGGGCCAGTGCGGGATCTCTGTTCCGTGCTAATGAACGGCTGCTGTTCATTCACCCGTCGAGGTGGTCCAATGGAACAGGCCACTGTGGGACAATTCAGAGGGGACACGCTGCATGCAAAGTCCCTCCGCTTATCTGACTGCTTTGTGTGAACAACGCTGGCAGAATCATCCACGCATATCGCAAAACTTGGGAAGTCACACAGCATCATTTAGGTTTCATGCTTTTTTGGTTCAAAGACAGAGTGGGCAAGAGAAGGGCTCTGCTTCTTAGAGAAAAGAGGTCTATTACTGTCAAGAGGTGGCTGTTACAAAAGTTTTGTCCCTTTAGCAGGGGATTCCAGAAGAGCTTTCAGGCTATCATGAGTTTTTTCTCATCTGATAGAAGACAAAAGAAACGACCCTTCCATACAAACTAACATTCCAGTGATTTTCATTTGGCCTCAGCAGTCTCTTAGCTGCTTAATAGAAATACATTTCTAAAATTTGAACACTGAAATGAAATTTCAGTTGTCATAAATTTTCATGTTCCCATCCTTGCATTTCTCTGCAGAGAAGCATGCGTTTGTTCTTTAAGAGCTCACAAGCTAAAATCTGGGAGCTGCTGTAAAGGACCACACAGTGATATAATAGGAAGGAGCCTGGGTACAGTGAGACACGGCTGAGACAGCCTGGGGATCACTCAGCAAAACCAGCTCCAGAAGACCTGGTACCAGAGAAACCTGTTCCTCTTCACCCTTCTGGAAAGGAACCAAAGTTTATCAAGCTTTGTCCAGCATGGTTTTCTACAAGTTTAAACAACATATTACACACTTTTTTTGAGGAGGTGTGAAAATGGTGCACTAAATGCAGTCTGCTTTTAAATTATTTACCTAAACTAAAATAATTCAAAAGTCAATTATTAAAAAAAAAAAAAATACACTCTCATGCTGAAATAAGAGTCCAGGCACTTGCACTAGTTTGCTGGAAACCTGCTTGAACACATGGTTTAAATAAAAGGGTACAGCTCTTTTTCACACTAGCCTGGAGAGACTGCCTTGCCTAGGAAAGGTGACGGGGACAAGGGGTTGAAGGCCAGCGCAAGGAAAACCTGGCCATGTGACTGCAGATTATAATCTGTGCTTTCCTTTTCTTCCCTGCTCGCTGTCCGTTCTGTCTGGGAACCTGGCTGCCTCCCTAACCACACGTGAAGAGCGAGCCCTGTTCCTGGCCCGTCTTCTGTGTGCTGCAGCTTCACTGGCCTCATGACAGCCTCAATCAACCTCCTGTTATCTTTCTTCTCTCTCCTTTGAAAAAGCAAATAAAAACTCCAAGCCTCCTCAAAGGCAGTTACCAAGCAGAAACACCAAACAGAATCATTGTCCTGAACTAGATTATTTACAGGCTCAGGAGAAAGAAATGCAAACCCATACCCAGTGATTGCTCTGTCATTTTAGTTTCTATTTTCTTACCTTTTTATTTTGGCACGAGAAATAGCTAGCACGTGACAGTAAGGTCAGGCTATCTCTGTTTACAGCAGCATCTAAGAAGCGTTATTTTAGTAATATGATACCATGTACAAACCACACTATATAAAAAGCAAAAGAGGCACAGGGCGCAGGATATGAAGCGCTCCAGACACAGAGGTGTCCATACTAGCTTTAAATTATGATACCCCAGCTCCAGGTCCTGCCCATAAAGCAGGATGTTAGCCCACCCTAAACTCAGCACTGCCATGGTGAAACAACTGGGGACAGCTGACAGAGGTAACCCCACCACAGCAGCTGCCGAGCTCCTGCAGCCCGGGTCTCTTCGCAACGCTGGTCCCTCCCGCTGTGTTGTGGGGGGCTCGCACACCTGATAGATAATGTGAACAGCACTATGCAGTGCTGCTGACATCAGCCACAGGGTAGGGGGAGAGTGAGTAGGATGTCATTACCCAAAAGTCTGGGAGGCAACCGCTTCCCCTGCCCTCTGCCCAGTCTTCCTGCCAGTGCAACAACAAAAAAAACAAAAAAACAGCTGCTTTATTTTTTGTGGGTGTCTGTACAAGATTTCCCATCCTAGGAGTGTCCCTTTCTCCTCTTTTCTGTTTGGTTTGAATCCTCAAACTATTGACTTTCACCTGGTTTCAAAGAAGCAGCAAAAAAATCCCTGTATGTTTGTTAAATGTATCAGAGCCTCCCCAGAAGGTTCATAAACCTTTCACTAAGCTGGCCAGAGCTTCGGCTTTCTACCAAAGTGCCTGAGAACAACTTGTCTGCTTTCCCATTTCATTAGGAGGCTCTTGCACAGCTCTAGCACTGGTATTGCAGCAAGGACCTTTTGAAGCTGCTGCTTGGCATGTGCTTTCTGTTTATTTTCTAATAAAAAAGAATCATATGCACTAAGTTTTCTAAAAAGCAACTGTACCAGCACTCAGCCACAGAGAAAAAAAAAAAACTGTAAAAGCCCCTGATGCTTTCCGTTAGCATTAAATTCAGACAGCTTTGTTTACAAATGGGACTGACCTCTTATTTAATTAAGTTTTTTAAGGAATAAAATCTGGGAAAGTTTATTAGTCCACAGTGACGAATACATTCTCAGAGCAACAAACAGGCCTATTTTACTTACATCTAGACATTTCAGAAGTGGTTGAGAAGATGTTTTCCAGTTTTCAGTTAGTGGAGGGCTGATCATGGTTTATACACTGGATCCTGTTCCCGTTAAAATTAAGAACTAAATCCCCACCAATATCACTAGGAAGAAGAGCAAAAAGGAGAGCTCAAAACCATGTTCTCCTATCAAAAATCTCAGCTTTTTTTTGCAAACGTGGCCAGCTTAGACTTTCCCTGGCCCCACTAATCACATTTCCATAGCATCACCAGAGTAACAAAGTGCAAGACTTTACCAAAACCCCTCAGAAAATCCCAATTTGTCTTTTTTTTTTTTTTTAAATTCAAGTTTCGAATTATATTTGCACAAAAGACCATAAGATGTTGCATAGAGGTACAACCAGATAACAGCTGTCTTCATCAAATCCCATCTGCATTCCTAGAAGTGATGGGAAGCACTGTACGGCAACTTTTTCCCAGGAGAAACACTTGAGTTGCTGCAAGTTCCCAGCCCCAGGGAAGGTCTGGCTGGTGAGAAGCAGTATGAGCCCCTGCAGCCACGGGGATTACAGCTCTGGAGGAGAACATGAAGGAGAAAGTTTAATTCCTTGTTGCGACAGATTTCAGCAAACGCTTGGGCTTCTATATTGTACCCAGGAGCTCTCCTCTCACGATTAAGTTAATCACTGTTTATGTTGTTTTGGTTTTCTGTTGTTGTTTTTTTTTTTTTCCTCACTTTCTAAATCTTTAAACATTGGTCAATAGGGGACCAGCCCCAGTCAGCAAGCTGAGAGAGGCAGGGGCTTCAGGTCTACACCCAGGTCCACCGGTGCTGTTCCTTGAAGCTAGTTACCCCTTCACCTCCCTCCCCCCCAGACAGGGTTTTATCTCCTGAAATCTCCCCTCCTCAGGTTTCTTCCCACCCTCATTTATAAAACTCTCCTTTTGCTTTGATGAAGAATGAAAACCAGACGTGCCAATTCTGGCTTTTTCATAAGGAAACCTTCCATCACCATTTCCTGCCAACCCCAACTGTTGCCTTACTAACTCGAATGTATTTTAAGGGTACAGACTGCCTCAAAGGCAGTGGAAATTTAGATAGGAATTGTGGAGCAAGAGCACAACATGCAACACAACAAGGATCTAGATAAGGAGAAAATTGGGACTATCAATATTTGTACAAACGTATTTCTATAGTATATATGATGATTTCTGCAGAGCAGAGGGTGTTTCCAAAAATTAAATTGTCCTGGAGGGAACAACAAAGGAAGAAAGTGAACAAAGGAGGAGACAAAATTAAGAAATTTCTAAAAGAAAAGGACCTTTAAAAATACAATGATGGGGCAGACTATAGTGAATTTAAATACTAGCCTGCAATAAACTCCGTGTAACAGGATCCCTGAACACAGCCCAGCACTGAGGGAGTTTTCAGCTCCACTTTCCATGCATATCTCTTCGACCTTGTCTCTGTCACATAAACGAACTGAAATGAACATATGTTTTTAAGTTTGTTTCTAAAATAACCAGACTGAAGCAGAAATACTGCACTGCCCACACCAGTCTCCCCCCGCCTTCCTCAGGGGAAAGAGCAGAGAAAAACCATGCATGTTAGTCACATCAGATGAAGTGCTACAGCAATGAAGATTTATACAAAACAGAACCCAAAAAAAGGTCTGTTGGGTCCCAGCTGCAGTCAAACAATGAGCCGTGAGACCAGGCGGTGAGGGTGTGCCAAGGCTCACTCACCCCCAGCCCTGCCGGGCTCCCCGAGGCACGCATCAGCCCTGCAATCATGCAAGAGATCACCAGGCATGTTGCAGGGATGTGTCCACCTTCTGCAACGTGCAGAGTTGAGGACGGGCACCGAGAGCGTCCTGTAAATGGACTGGGCAGGATGAGCAAGGTGCTGCTGCCCCAGCCTTTGTGGTCCTTTCACAGAGAGAGGTAAACCACGTCCGAGGGACTCTAGGTACCATGAGATGTTTTTGCCCTTCAGAGGATGCGATAGCAGCCTGAGAGGTGCCCAGACAGGCTTCTTTCTAAACAGCAAGGATCCTGGAGTTTCAATCACAGTAACAACTGAAAAGAAATTTAGAAGAGAGATGCGTGGATCTGGCAAGAAACAAGCATAAGAAGGCAATGAAGAGTGGATTAAATCAAATACTCCTCAGAGAGAGAGGCAACAGTTAAATGCACACGTCTAATTTTGACTGGTTCCAACAAAAGTAATTTCTGTCAAAATGTGAAGGAAAATGTCACAACAAAGTTACCTGGTCTAAAAACCTGTTCCTTACCTTATCTATTCCACACTGAATGGACACTGTAACCTCAGGGGTACTTATTTTATTTTCAAGTTTATATCCTAAGGGATAGTTTTGCACCTTATAAAGACGAAGAGAGCACAGGGCTCTGACAGCCTCCAACCTTTTGTTCCCACTCTGTCTCTTGGCCCATGACGCAAGAAACTCAAGGCCCAGCATCAATGATTCCCTGTAGTTCCTCTGCATATTTCTCATATTGCTGCAAGTACATCATTACCTATGAAAGTCAACAGTGACTGCATCTATACCCATTTGTCTCCTTTCTACCCTAAACACTGAGCCCTGCAGAACCTTTTCCTTCCGCAGGGCTGCTTGTTCCTTGAAAATCCAGGCTGAATGTTTTCCATAGAAAAAAAAAAAAAAAAAAACAACATACCTGAAATGGCAGCTTGGCTTTTCATAAAAGCTAATTTGCATGAAATTCAGATGTATGGACTATCTAATAATTATTGTTAGGCTCACAAAAGGATTTTCTCATTTTTTAGTTTGGAGACTTGATAGTTTTCAAAAGGGTCTGTCTGAAAGAGACATCATCAAATTAGTAGGAGAACCCAAATCCTTCTGTCTAAAATGTCACTTACTGAGGCTACAAGTAAGATTTAAAATACTTCTGTAGATGAAGGAAGCTAGGAAAAATTCTTTTCCACTTTGAAGCATTTTATGTGTTGTCTACCCACAACAGTATTGTGCATAACTAGTGAATTTCCATCACAGTATAGGGTCAGCATCAGCAGAGTATATGTAGCTTTTTTAATTATTAAAAATTTCAGGATCTAGCACTTCAAAGGTGCTTTGACAACAATGCAAAAAATTGACTTTGCAAAATTTTAGAAAGCTCAAGTTGGCAATGAATCTTTAGTTGGTTTTAAAACATTTAATAAATGTTTAATGGTAAAATCCTAACCTAGGGCCACCATTAATCCCTTATGTCTACAAGAGGTATCAAGTAACCTATGGAAGTGGGAAGAGAACATTTTGTTTCCCACCCATTACTGTTAACTAAACTAATTACGGAAGATTTAATAAATCATCTCAGAAAAAGAAGTTACTGCAAGATCCCCTTTCTTGTTAAGACAGGCAGCCATATGACTTTTTCTGGGTTCTAGCCCCAGCTCTACCCCAACTGTTTTTCCAGTCTTACGCAAACAAGGAATTATTCGTCTGTCTCCGTTTCCTAATCCTAAATTGAATCACTACCATTTGATTTGCAGAGATGCTACAAAACACCTTGGAGAGAGGAGGTTTAGCATCATGCTGCCTCATTGCACAAGATGATACAAGGCGTGGAAAAATGGTAGGGTAGAAGAATGGACCTTTCATAAAAGGCAGCTGGGCATAAGCTTGAGTAAACCTGCCAATGAAGTTCAAATGGGCAAGGTGGTATGCAATAGGCTGGTAGAACTTGACAGAATATGATAAGCATGTTTCACAATACATCAGATTTCCCAATCTGCCAATATACACGTGAACACCAAAAATTCAGTGGCAGTGTGGGAAAAGTGGATGATGAAAAAAATAAAGTTTCTTCTTTCTGCTGCAAAGCAGACAGAAAGAATGGCCATTACAAATTGAGAGGGTACTGAGAGGAAAAAACACCTTGTGGTCAGCATGCAGCACCTTGGTACCAAACATGGAATGAAGAGTTGAATGCAGCTATTAAGTCCCACCAGCCCTGATAAAACCTCTGTTCATAAAGCTTCACACTCTTCGGCAGAGCCCCTCCAGCCCCCCCAGCTATGCCCTCCTCCTCAGCTGCTGAGATGGTCCCTTTCCAGCACGACAGCTCCAGGAGAAGGACTAACCCATGCAAAGAGGAGCTTATCTGGCCTCTTAAAGCACTCTGGCACACTTTAAAAAGCATGCAGGCAGGTAAAATGCATCAGTGGAATGCTTTAAAGCCTACTCTTCTAAATTCCCTGTTCCTGTGTGTGGAGAGCATTGCCCACTAGCAGGTGGCACCAGCAAAACCCACAATACCTTCTGTTTTTAAAGCATCCACAGGAAATACCTGCAAGCAAAGAAACCAGCAGGCTGTTAGGCTTTACCTGCGGGGCTCTCTTTACAAGCTAATAGTTTCCTCCTCCTGAATCTGGCGCTGGCCCAAGTGAGATGTATTTCAAAGGAAGAGCCTCCCTGGCAGGGACTTGAAGCTGGAAGCTCTGTGATTAACAGGGACTGGCCACTTTGGGACCTTCATCTCCAAGCCTCTGTTGATTTCACCCTTTTGAATAGTAAAAGATAAGGGAAACGCATGCAAGTGCCTGTTCCCTGCTATTTTATTTCGAGATCATTTGCCAGGTGGTGTGCTGTGGAAAAATGTTGTGTGTTTTGCATGCTGTCCTGACTGCAAGAAGGTGCCAGGGCAGCTCTGCAGCAATTAGTCAGATGAGTCTGCTTGTTGCTGGAGGCTAGGAAAGAAACAACATGTCAGTGAGACTCTTAAAGCAGGTAACACAGAAAACAGCTGTTTATCCAACACAAGGAAGTAAAATGATCGTTCATGAGAGATGAACTAAGACGACCTCCTGTACAGCCCTGAGGTAGACCCAAGGGAGCCATGTGAGCTTACGTGTCAGGTAAACACGGGAGATGCCTGGAAGAGTGGTGGTGTACTTAGATAAGCTCCTGACCAAGCTTTGTATTAAAAGAAGGTGAGAAACCTCGTATTTTTGGAACATATTGAGATCTAGTGATGCATCCTACTCTGTCCCAAGAGCCTGGTTTGAAGTAAGGGACTTGCATGGGGGCATGGCCCTCTCAGTGAGTCACTACCAATAAATCAAGAGTTAAGAAAAACCCAAACTCCCTAAACACCTTAGTCTCATGACACTGGCTGTATCGATATCTTCCCACAGTACCTATCCCTCTTTTGTGTGAGGAAGACAGGTGACACAGAGAGAGCCACCACCACTCCTCCGGCCCCGTTGCCTCTGTAAGCGAGAGGGTCTGGGAACACAGGACCACCTCTTCTTGGGCTGCCCCTTCTGCCACTGCTTACTCAGAGCTGGGTGCAATGCACGAGGTATTTTCCACCGGCCTCAGGTGGATGGCATATTGAAAATTATCAGGACGGGGCTTAGATTTGCAGGATGCCAAAGGAAAGGGCTTTATATTGACCAGGATCAAATAGCAGGCCAGACTAACTGAGGAGAGATATGAGGACACTTACTCAGGGCCAAAGGTTAATGCCTCCCCACATGACAAGGGTCAGTATCTGAGGAATCCAGAGGCCACCATGCAGCTACTGACCTTTGCTCAGGGATCTAAGAGGCAGTGCTCACCAGCTCCAGGGTCGCCCCGTGTGCCATAGCAGAGACAGTCTGGAGCAGAAACTGAGATACTGTTGCTAGAAGAAAATGATAACATCAGTAAACAGACCCCAGGAAAAAATATGCTGGCTTCTGGCTTGATTTGTTTCAAGATCTGCAACATCAAACTCGAGCATGAGGACAGTGCACAAAAGACAGCAGGCTCATGAGGCAGTGCCTGTGTAAATGACTCTGATAAAGGACTAGAGGATTATTTTTCCACAGGATTAGAAGAATTACTTTTTCAGAGCATCTCTTTCCCTCTCTCAACACCTCCTGATCTTCCACAGGGTGTTCCAGCCAGTCAGTAGCACTCCCTGGAGCCTAACAGTGAGCAATTCAGCACCTGAAGTGGACCCCAGAGGGAAAAAGGGCACATTTTAGGGGCTGTAGTACTAGTGCTGGTGGACCTCCCATTGTGCCAGAGGAAATATGGTGGCAGTGTATGACCAGCCAGGCTATTTTGCCTCTCGTGTTTGTGAGATTCTGCTTCCTCTCCTCTCCCTTGGCTGTGGAGAGGGCAAGTTCTCCCACGTGGCCGTTGCCCCTGGTGCAGCATCCGCCACAGATGCATTTTTGCTACTACAATCCAAACAAGAGGGGTTTAAACTGCTGAGCGGGCACTCACTGTTTGCACAACCACCCTCCCTGGCAGAGCACCCTACGGCACCCACAGCACCTGGCTCAAGGGCTGCGGCAGTGTGTGTTCAAGGTTGACGCTGTGGCCCTGGGCTCTGTGTCTGCTCCCAGGGCATGGGGACAGGGACAGACTGGGATGGCCATCACCTGGCCAGCCCATGGGGGAAGCCCCTGTGCCTCACCACGGCATGAGTGCTGCTCCGTGGCCGCTGGAAGCAGTGGGAGGATAATCTGGAGCAGCTGCTGGCATTCCTCCTGTACCCCAGGAGCGATCAAAGCCTAGCAGTGGCCTGACTTTTCCAGTGTTACTAGGAGCAATGGAACAGCGTCAAGGATACCTAGGAATTTCCCTTTTATTGCAGCTGTAGCCACAGAACATTTATACAAAGCAGAAGGGATAAGTGACCCAGCCATCAAGTATTTTCCTAATTCTCTCCGCAGGCACAAGTGGTAGGCACATTTTGTCCCTGTCCTCATGCTCTCCTTAAGGATCCAGCAGAAGTGTTGTACCCATGCTGGAAAATCAGAGACAGATGTGGTCTTTGGAGGTCAGGTACTGCTTTGTGGGTCTTGCAGTGAAGAGTTTCACTAAAAGTATACATATATTATACTCCTATTACTACTGAGCTCTAAGTCAGATACAATTTGAAAGCAAACTTGGGGCCTTCAAAGAAGGACTTATCAAGAGTAAGTCTTTAGACAACATAAAAATTATTTAAATGAACAAGAGTATGTCTCTTAAGTGTTTCACTGTTTGTCAAGTAGTTTACATGCACCAGTGGGAGCTAGGGAAGAAAGTGTTTGCATAGAAACTGCTACGAATGCCTATTATATCACATTTCCCAACAAAGCCCAGGCTGTTATCCCAGCTGTGATCAGCCTCACTGTGCAACAAATGCAATCAAAGCAAAAAGACCGCAAATGCTTCCGTGTGAGAAACCCCTTGGACACTAAAGGAGGGAATCACACAGGTGGTGTAAGGTACCACTCATCTCACTGGGCATCCCTGAGAACTACACCGTGACATGCATGATGATAACTGGGATCTGTGAATAAAGAGTAAGAAGATGCTACATTTTTTTCCAGAGAAGTGTTCTCTAGTTCACTTTATACCATTTGTTCCCACACTGAAAAAAGTAGCAAGAAGAAAAAAAATTGATCGATAGTCCCCGTACAAAACACTACACAGACCTTATTTCTTAGAGTTAAAAAGTGAGACTAGAAGGTTTTCTTGATATCTGTTTATCATATTTAATGGTAAAAAAAGGAAAATAATTATTAGTCATGACACATGCTACCAAAATCTCTAAGCTAAATAGCTGAAAATATAAATAGATATTCCACATGCACAATGGACACATGCTAGTTTAAGAGATTTATGAAAAGCCTAGGCTGAAAATATGCAGACTTTAAGACCGTGTTTTAAGAAATTTTAACTAAAAACACATGCAGAGTATGCATTCTAGCAGATAATTACACGTAGAGTAGAGCAGGGCTCATGCAGAACATAGAAACAGTGTAGCAATGTGCACTTTTTATCTAACAGAGATATACATGTATTATAAAAGTACTTCCTATTTTCAAAACAGCTAATTTTCAGGCACTACAGGTCACCCACCTCTAGAATCTCACTAATCTAATCTACTATGTGTAAACACACCCAGATTTAGAAGATCAGGAGAATACTGTTTTTAATATCTTCCCTTGTCCAAAACAACAGCTTGCTAAAAAAAAAAAAAAAAAAAAAAAAAAAAAAAAAAAAAGGGGCAACCTACAAATGTCAGAGAAAACATGAACCCTAGAAGGTGACAAGGACAGTCCTCAATCGATGACTCCTTCTCATTCCCATCTTTTATCCTCCAAGAACTGGGGAGGCTATATTTAAAGGCCTCACACATTTTCTCCTGTTCCCAGGATACTCAGCAATTTGAGATAAAATGAGTAAAAGGGTGACCTCTTTACTTTAAAAGATTGCTGGAAAGTTTTGTTCAGGTAAGGAGGCCGTTAAGTACTTTCTTTACCTGAGATTTATGCAAGTTTTTAACAGCAAGAAACCTCAGATGTCTGATCTACTTTTTCTGAAAAACCTGTATCTAATTTTTCTTTATATTTTTAAGCTATTTTGTCTGTGTGTGGATATAGCAGGGGGAAAAACACATTTAAATACAAGATACTGCTTTTCAAATCCCTACTCTTTACTTCTCTGAGATGACTAATGTAGCTATAAAACTGCACCATTGCTCCAGAAATCGCAAACTTACCTTAGTTTCTTCTGAAGGTGTTTTTCTGTGCTTTACAAGCTTTGCTAGAGGCGGCGAACTTGCGTTGATAGGATGGCAATTCTCGTACTTGCTAGTAAGGCCAGGCTGAAACCTCATTGTTTTTGTTTCCTAGAGAAATAACTGAGATCACATCTGCATTTTATAAAAGCTCCTGAATAGTTGCTGATCAACAACAACCAGCAGCCAAAGCTTTGCCTCTAGAAACTTGCATTGTTTTGCAGTTGGAGTTGCTAGATACTGTGTCCTCGTAAAAAGTCTGGTTAAGTCATTTAAGCTCTGAAACCGAGAACTGTACTACCCTGAACAGCTAGCAGAAATTGTTACAAACAACAATTATATGCAACAGGCTCCAGGCTGCATTATTCGACTTCCTTTGTTCTTTAAAGGATACTAATCGTCAGCTCAAAACCCTCTAGTATTTCTAACTTCTATGAAATAAAGCTATTTCGAGTTAGTAACTCAGATGTAAATGGAAAAAAAATACACTTTCCTATCTGTTTTGGGGGTTTAATAAAAATCTGCAAAGGCATTAAAACAGTAGGATAGGGAGCCAGAGCTGCTGTGGGAATTAAAGTCGCATGTGTAAAAAGTGTTCACATTATTTGCTGTTGGTTAAGGCACAGGGGTGGGGGAAAAGACTTATAAAACCCTCTGCCTCTCTCCAATCTCTCTGACAAGCACATTGGCTGATTTTTACAAGGACCAGTCTAGCAGTGAATCTAGAAGAGAGGTGACTTTTGCTTGTTACCCCACGGCTGTCTGTGACCCCAACCCCGCCGAGTGCTGGGGGCTCTGCCTGTAGCAGGCAGGGGTGCCTGGGGCTGCCTGACTTACCTCGCCAGGTGACAGACCACTTTGCCCAACTGTTCCTAGAAGGAGGAGTTGTTCTCCTGCCTAAGTTCCCTTCTCTGTGAATTATGGCAAGTCCATCAATCTTTCTTTCCCAGCTGTCGTTGTGGGCTATCATGTATCAGGCTAGCGTACTCCTGCCAGAGAGGCTCCTTACACTTGCTCACTTGCCCAGGACAGGCGCTGCAGACACAAGTCGTGCTCTGCTTAGCTCGGGATCACATGCAGCTCAGGGCACGCATTGCTCTGATGCCAAAGCACATGAGCAAGCTGGATGTGCTCTGAGCCTGAAGCAAATGAGTGAGCTGTGCCATAACACACACACACCCCCACACACCCCCCCAAGATTCTGGATTGGGAGGAATTATGGAAAAATGGGTTCTGGGGGTGGATTTGGAGCATAGGAGCTCAGGGGTAGGAATCAGCCACTGGGCAGCAGTGCCTCTTCATACTAGTATGGGGCTGGAAATGGGGAGCTGTCTGAATGCCCTCTGCCACATCAGACTCTTCTGCACTCACCCCATTTCCATCTCTCTCCATAATTTCGCTCCTCTGTTGGAAATGCTGCAGAACAAGTGCTATAGCTGAGATGCGGCAGTCTATTCCACATGCTGGCATCGACTTTTCCTCCTACAAACACACAGGAGTGTCCTTAGGCATGATTGGCATGGAGAGAGGAGGTAGGAGCTTCTCCTGTAGCAAGAAATGGTACCAGTTACATGGGAACAGCAGGGAGGCTCGGAGGAGGTCACTGGGTTCCCTTCCTCCTCGTCACATGTAAACACCTGCATCTGCGGGTACCCACAGCTTGCAGTAACATGCAGACAGGGTCTACCAGGATGGGGCTATCCACAGCAACTACAGCCAGGTTGTATTTTGCTCCAGCTTCCCCCCCTGAGATGAGAACCTGGTCACCTTGCAGCTAGCTTTTTGCATTGTGTTGTCCAGGTAAAGCACAGGCTGTTGGGAAAGCTGCAACAGCACTCATCCCGCCTCCCAAGGAGCATTTTACACCATGGCATGCTACCTTTGTCCTGCAGGACGTCCTCACTATCAAGTGATTTTGGGGCAGGGATCAAGTAGGCTCGGACTCAGTCATGAGCTGCTTGGCATGTTCCTACCAGTAAAAGTGGCAATTTTTCCATCTTCACTGGAGACCCTTGCAGGTATCTAACCTGTAACACTAAAAGGGTCTCTTGGTAGGATGCTGTCCAGGTAGGTCCCCAGCTTTAGCAGCCACTAACCCTTTCCCCAAATGCAAACTAGTGCATACCTACTGATTTCAAGAACCCTGCAAAGGTAACTTATCATGATGGATCCATTAACCCCTCTTTGAATTGCATAACCTGCTGAACCATTACCATGCACAGAAAGCTAAGTAGGGTATTAGAGGAGACAAAATAATCTGCCAGGCAAAGGACATTGTTACGGCTGAGGAATAATGTTCTCTGAGGGCTTAATTTCAGGTTGATGTAGGGAAGACATATAAGGCCATACACTTAAAAATTAAATAGGAGGAACTCAGCCTAGACATGGCTGCAGGACACAAAGTAGCTAGCTGGCTCAGGACAGGGTACAGCTCTGCAGAGCAATGTAAAGGCACAGACCCTGAGTGTTTTATGAGGGTCAGAAAGGACAATAAGAGCAGTGGGTTGAATTTCATAAAGGGCATTGTCCCTGGTAGGAAATACACACATTTTTTCCACAGCGGAGCAGAACCAGGCTGTGAGGAACTTGAGCCCATTCACTGTAATTTGGGCCTCATGCTGAGGCAGAGGAACTATTCACCAGTCTCCTGTCTGGGATTTTCTTCATTCCTTCCTTGCCCCTTCAGCAGTGGTTTTCAACCTGTGGCCGGTAGCCTTTGGAAAGGAGAGGTGGAAGCTGTCCCCGGAGGACACAAAGTGTCCTTGGTAACCCCGAATTTGGGGTTTTGAGAAAGGGTTTTACAGCCCTGTGGGAGAAGTCCCAAGGCCTGCCACCCCAAAGTGCTGCCAGGGGGAGGGTTAACCCTTCTT
>NW_020799092.1:17130144-17242463 GCF_003259725.1 Athene cunicularia | reverse complement strand
GCCCCGCTGCCCCCCTGAGCCGGGCGCAGATAAGAGGAGGAATTTCGGACCGTCCTGCAGCTGGCCCAGACACTTTCCAAGGAATGTTCCTGAAACAAAGACACAAATTCCTGCATCGTGATTCCTGCGGCTCCCACAGCTGACTGCCAGCGGCCAAACCACTCTCAAATATTCTGCATCCTTCGGTTTTGCGTGTCCCGGGCAGGCACCCCGTCTAACTGCCGCCAGCCCGGCTGCATCCAGGCCGGGGGAGCACACCTGATGCTTCTTCCCTCTGCGCGCCCGGGAGCGCAAAGGCAACTCGCTGGCTGCTGCCTTTCGCTCTCCGAAACTGCCTGATCTGTCAGCAGTTCTTTTTCTGTTTGTTTGAAGAGTAGGAAAACAGAAATTTTGGCTAGAACCCTTCTTGTGTGATAGTATCAGAGTTAAGATGCAATACTGTGTGTGTGACTCCAGACACCACAAGGTATTTTAAAATACCGTTTTAAAGAAAACTCCTAATTAAAGCTATTTAACACCCTCATTGTACTATAGCATATTAATATCAGTGTCGAGGGAGATCATCAATAAACACTGATGCCGGGCAGCGCATGAGTGATGCAGAAAGGGTGTAAGAAATCCCCAGGGCCGCAGATCTCCCTGGTTAACAGTGCTGGTTTACGTCGGGGGAATCGGTGGGAATCTGCAACTTCAGAAGCTGGGCACCGTCTCCCACATCACTAGACTTTCTGCAGATATTTTCAGGTAGTGTATTCTTTGAATTCCACTTAGCGAAACAAAATTAATCTCTCTAACAGGAGTTTTAATGTATCAGAGAAGAATGTTGCATAATTCAGTGTTGAAGCCTCTCTTTCCAGATCTTCATATCATGCCCCCAACCCTTGAGTTGAAATATTACAGTAATTTTAAGTTGAGAAAAATGAGGCTGCCAGCAGAAGGGGTGCTCCTGCCTCACTGCACTTCTCGCCTGTAGCCCAGATGAGCCATGGCTCGACTGATGTGGCATTAGCCAGGCTCAGGCAGGGAGCCCAGAGTGGCACGTAACCTAACAGAGCTGAGCGGCAGATGGGATTCCCCTTTTGGAGGCAGCTTCTTGGCAATGCCTGCTAAGAGTTCATTCTGCAAAAATTCAGATGTCCCAAAATCAGCACAGTAACAGTCCTGCTCCTTCTCCCCCAGCTCTGCAAAATTCTACTGTCTCCTTTGCCCTCCTTCAGGTCAAGGTGGATGGTGAGCCTTTGCATGGAGCTCATTCAGCAAAAATGAATCATTTTTAGGTAGGGTTGGTTTTCAGCCGAATCAGTCCCAGATAGTGGCTTTTGCATGTATCTCCTTTGTTTTCTGGTGACAGAAGAGGGGGGACACAACAGGATGATGCAGGCAGGGGATTGCTATAGCAACTTCAATTTAGAGCAATTGAAGCTGCTGTGTAACTACACCCTCAGTGGGGATGGGTGCATATACCCAACCACCCATTCTCCCTTCCCCCACGTTTGTAGGAGTTCGATTTTCTGAGCTGTCTTTCTACACGATAAACATGTTAGAAAGTTATTGGTGGGAGGAGGAGCTGAGAAGAGGTAGAGGAAGCAGCACTGATAAGGCACTTGCAAAAGTCTCATCTTCACACAAGAGCAGGTGAAACACAGTATGTTTATCTGGAGGAGCTGAGCCAAAGCTTTATGCTGGGATTAGGACAGTGTATTTGAGTCAGGGAACTTGTCACAGAGGGCAGCTGGGGAAATGTGGTAGCAGGGTGCTGCGGGATTTGTTGCAGAACTGTTTGCAGCTACTGGTTGATGATGGGGCAGGACGTTTAAACAGGTCATGTCTTAAAGCTTGCCCATCTCAAAAAGGCTGCTTTACTGATAAGTGGACGGGGGCTTCTGTCAACCCCTTGCCGTGGCAACGAAGTGCCACTTAGCTGGGACAAGCTGCTCTGCCGAGCGCTGACTTGTACTCGGTGCAACTTCTACCGGGATGCCTGCCGAAGTTTCTGTCCTGTTCCTCCAGCCTAGAGAGCTGAAAGGCTTTGTGGCAACTTGAGATTGTTTCAAGGTTTATCTTAATGAGTGAGGCTATAAACTAGCGCTGACATGTTTCCCTTAAAATGCTTAGCTGTAGCCTTTTGTGGCTGAATTGCTTAAGAAGCAGCATCTGAGCCACCCATTCTCCAGCGGTGGGGGCAGGCAGCTGGTGGTAGCAACGGTGCCAGCTGTCCCCAGCATGCTATTTCTGCTCATGAGTCAGATCTCCGCGACTTCTAGTCATTTTGTGCTTTGATATAAAATACAGAGCCATTCATTTGTCAGATTATTCATCTTGCTCTTGGAGGCAGATTTTTCTTTTTTCCAAAGGTTATTCACCCTGGCACATCCATGTCAGAGCAGCTTGCCCAAAACAAATCTGTTTTCTCAATCTCGTGCTATAGCCCAGTAGCTTGTAATGAGCCTGGAGTGTTCTTCCTGAAGTGCAGGAATGCACTCACTAGTTAAGCAAACCAGGCAGATCTAGTTAGACATGGAGCAGGGAAATCTGCTTCTCTGACAGTTAGTTACAAGAGAACAGAGGCAGGAGGCCAGCTTTCATGATTTGGGCTTTGTCTGGATAAACTGCACAGCGGTGCCTGCAGAACTGAAATGTGTCAGCAGCTTGCCGTACTCATCTTAAATAACTTAATTGTTCTCCCAAAGACGACTTTGGGAGATAAGTCATGCTTCTCCAGTTGTGAAATACTGAACAAAAAATAAATCTGAAAGACTGAAATTTGGTCCCGTGTACAAGTTTACTGACTCAACAAAGTATATCACTCAACTGGAGCAGAGCTGGACCACTGTGGAAAAGGTCTCTTTGTTTATCAGATTCATTTTAATTAAACGTTCTTTCCTCCTAGGTGTAAGACAGCTTTTCTTCTGCTGGATACAGGTCAGGAAGACAAGAATTCAGCCAATTCTTTGAGTCTAAAAACGCTGGTAGTGTGATGTTGGAGGATTCTTTTTGCTTTACTCTCCTGGCACAGCAAGAAAGTGCAATGAATCCATTTGCTATCCACTTATCTGTTAGCAGAAAGAAGGGAGTCTTCACTGGGTCACAGTGTTAGTGATAAATTTGTGTAGTTTATAAAAAAAAAAAAGGCACTTAGGAATGTTTTTGCTGCTTCAATTAGTGTTTCCTATCCTTATTTTTAAGGGAAGGTAATAACTGTATAACCAAAAAGCTTAGTTTGTCTTTTTGGTGCAGATTTCAGTGCATCGAAGTTGGTTTTGCATTCTCCTTCACACAGGGAAGGAAATGTGTAAGTTGTATTAGAGTCTTACCTACATAAATTAGGCTGTTTGTTCTAGCAAGGATGGGCTCAAGTAAAACACTGAGAATCTCAGTCACTGACTCCTTCCCCTATTCTCTCTTCCCTTCCACAAGTATCCCCTCTCCTCATGGGTCTGCAAGAGAACTACAGGAGGAGCAGTGAATCTGGACTATCAAGGCCCTCCAGATGGCTTTAAAATTTGAGGCCAATTCTGCCTCTGTCTAGCTCTGCGGATCCTTCTGGCAAAGCCCCGTGCGTGCAGGAGCGGCTCTGCCAAGGCTCCAGCAGATGTGCTGTGTCCAGCTTTCCCTCCCTGAGGGCCCCCGAGCCGTTGACCCAATTCTCCGGGGTATTAAATAGATGGGGAGGGGGAGGAGGGAGAGGAGAGCCCCACAGGGGAGGATGGAGGAGGAAGGCCCCTCAATGAGCCTGTGGTGTGGCCCCATGCTGCAACAGAGCCAGGTCAGCCCCCTGGGATCCCACCATCTCCCAGCATCTATGCTCAATTCCCAGCAGAGCCCTGCAAGTGGTACTGGTACCCATCTGGAAGTGGATGGGGTGTGGGGATGAGCAGGCTCGGAGGGGAAAGGTGCTAAAAACACTCCTAAATCCTGGAAATCCTATGCCTCGTTAAAACTGCACTTATGCCCGCTTCACTTTATAACTCATCCCTGTCAACACAACTAGGATCATCAGCCCAGTGCCTCCACATAAATACTCGCTGTCTCCCTGGAAGGTCAAAGGGCCTTGGCCGCAGCTCCCCTCCTGCCTTCCTGTTTTGACTGAAGGAGGACAGGACTTGGAGGGAAGGTTGTAGCAACCGCACTGTACACAGGCGCTGCTTCTGAAACATAAGATTGGGCAAAGGACTCAAGAATAGCACTGGGTGAGGGTTTTTGGCAAGTTGCAACTTTGCTAAAAATGAGGTTCTGAGGTAGCCAAATCCATTCATAAATTGGAAGCAGTTTTGTGGAATAGTTTCAGGCAAAACAAATGGCAAAGCATTTCATTTTGGGCACTGGCAGTACAAGCTGAGGAATCAAAGGATTATTAAAGCAGTTGGAGGTAGCAGTTGCCTTTCCCTGAATAGCCCGCTGGTGAGGGAATCCACACGGGTGGTGGGAAACCAGATTCAGTCCTCTGCCTCTGGGGATTAAACTCATATCAGACAGCCCAGGGAAATAAAAGTGATCGTGGGGGTATGTGATAGCTGGAGAGAGGCAAGAAGAAACACGTACAGGCTGGAGCAGGAGGAGCACCCTCCCCACAGGGAAGCACGCTGCCCACCAGCCCCACAGCTTTGGATGCTGAAGAACTTGGTATGGCATCCAGCCAGGAGGGAGAGAGACCCGCTTCCCCAAATCCTTAACTACCACAAAGTAACCCTTGTGAGTGCCCAGACAGTCTGGGGTTTGTTTAAGAAGAAATTGCTGGTTTGAATCAGGGAGAGGAAAAGTTCATCCAGGGCTCCCATATCCAAGCTGAGTGACCAAGTAAAATAATCTGTTTTGTATAAGTAAAAACACTGTTTTGGCACCCTGAATTACTTTTTACACCCAAGTTAGAAGCTGAACAGAGTGACTTTTCGTTGTACAAGCCTAACAGCCCCTAGTGCTCTTGTAGGGCCTTTTATGCCAAAGAGTTTCTTGCACAAGGCTGCGTGCTCACAAATTATTTCAATCTGCTGCAGGCTGCCTGCCTTTGGAGTGCCGTAGGCTACCTTTAAGTCAAAAGAGGTAATAAGAAGTGACTTGTCCCCATGATGCGATCTGTATATCTGATGTGCACTAAGAGGGGATTTAAACACAATTTAATTCTCTCTGTTTTCCTCCTGGCCATCACCAGCTTCTGAAATATGATCAGCTGGAGACAGCAATGATTTCTTGTAGAGAAACTCACCTGGCCTGACCCAAAGCTATGAAATGGATCATGTATTGAAAGTCCCAGGAAGGAGTGACACCTGAGATCTCTGGAGACAGGGTGAAAGCTTAAAGCTCCTCCTTCTTAATCTCTTTCTTACAGATATCCTTCTCTGATTCAGACAACTGTCTTCCTCCTTCCTCCTGAGGTAAACCTCCCACCCAACTTCTAGATTTTTTTTCTTGAAAAAGATAAGAGAGGCAGTGGCAAGAGCAGGAACTGCCCTAACATGCAAGTGTCCTTAGAGCCTTAGCTTACCTCCCACGACACACCATAAAAATATATACATAAAGAAAATACCACAGTCCTTTTAACGTGAACAATTTAACATGAATATGTGTTTGAACTCAGTAAGTACTGAGTCTGAAGTTAGCTTTGTAATGAAGTGATCTTTATAAACCTACCAGAAATGACTAGTCCAGGGAGATACTTTGCCTTTTTCTTCAATAAAAAGGCTATTGGGAACCTGATTTGAACTGAGTTGGGGGGAGTCAGCTGGGATATTTGGCTATGGATGCTCATATTTGTGCCCTGAACTTAAGTGAAGAAAGTTCCCAAAATGAAATTGTTTTTTAAAGTTGTTGGACCGTATCCCCTGACCAGCATTTCCAAAGGCCATTGTGCCCCTTTACGGTCCCTTTCGGTAACCACCGTTGGCTTTCTCAAACCATTTGCTTTTTAAGCAGTAGTATTACCTCATGTGGTACCAATTCTTGTCTTCAGGAAGCACTTTGGAGCAGTGGAGTGACAACTGGTCAACATATAGCAACACATGGTCTTTCAGGGTTGAGATTTCTGAGATGTTTCAGAGGGTGGCCCTATGTTCCTTTGGTCTCTGAGGATATCCTAAAACCATACTCCCAAACTGAGATCTGTATACTTGAGGCAAGGGCAGAAGGGAAGGAGGTATGTTACTGCAGCCCAGGAAGAGAACTGTGCCTAGCCTTCATGCTGAACTCATCCCCAAACCATATATCTGTAGCCAGATCACTCACTCACAAAGTCGTGACTCAGTTAATTTCACGCTTGGAGGACTGAACCATACTCAGATGATTCTGCTTGCACAGACCGCAGATGGCAAGCCTTTCCTTCACTCTCTGGTATTCTGGTTGAATAACGTCCTCATTGCTTAATCTCTCCATTTTTACTCCTCATTCCTTGCCTAAATCACAGTACTGGCAAGACCTAGTTGCCAATGCAGAAAAAGGCAGGATTTCGTGCTATCTGGTCCCCAAATACATTGAGGAGGAACAATAGCTTTTAGCAGGGTAGAACAGCATGGCTCTCGGGCAGGAGCATGGCTGCTCTCTGGAAACATGGTCAAAAGCATGTGAATAAGATAGAGGAGAAGTTGTCTGCATGAAGATTCAAGAAACTGCAGCAACTCTGGGCAGTCTGATTGTTTTAATCCATCCCTGCTGTTTGCTACGGAGATGGCAAATAAGCCAAGAAGATGAGGATGAATAGATGAACACTTAAGATACTGCTTTCACAGATCAACTTCTTACAGCAAATAGGTGAGGGTACAGAGTAGAAGAATGCACTGAATCAGAAGTGTCTTGGACAAATTCTGCTTTCATCAATGACTTTTGCATGATGCATTTTAAAGCTCCCTTTCATATATGCTTTAATGGCATATTTACCACCTACAAACAACAAATCCTACATATTGTTTATCTTACATTTGTCTTTTCTCCTCTGCCATACAACTTTCCTGTTCTGCCTCTGAAACAGTCTTTCTACATTTCTGTGCCTTCAACGCTTTGTCTCCTTGATGTTCAGCCATGAACCCTCCTCCCCTGCCTGCAACCACCTCTTGACGCCTCAATCCCTGCTAGCTCCCTGTAATCTCTCCTGTTATACAATGGAACATTTTTGGCTTGCATAAATGCAAGATTGCATCTTTATATCATTAAGAAAGGAGAATTAAGTCATCTAATTAGAAGAGGTAGCTGCTTTTTTCTGAAATGTGGCAGGCTCAGAAACTCCTAGCTTTTGTGTAAGAACTGTACTTTAACCATTAATGTCAGATTTTAAAGTTGGATTTGACAAAATGCCTTATCACACTGTCAAACTGGAGAAAAGATTCTTGCATGCAACTTTCTTGAGGACACAAGAAAGTTATTACTACTTTGATTTGCACAAAACCCACGGCTCTAAGACACTGTGTGTGGAATTTGCTGAAATGCTCCTTTACCTCCATGTATCTTCTCTGCTGAAATCTCTGCGGTTCTTCATTTCTATGACTCCTGAATCTTAATAGAAAACAAATTGATAGTATGACTAATCTCTACTTCATGCCAACGGCTTCTGCAGTGTTTCCAGCTATGAACACAATTAGTGTCTAATCACGTGTGGCAGATTAAAAGCTGCATTTACTGAAATGGTCAACATGTAAAATTCCTGATGAGGATGGGCCCAGCCTTGTAGAGATGAGGGTGAATGAAAGACTAACTTTCAGCTACAGAGTTCATCAGCCTATGGAGGACTTCTGAGCAAAACGGCTACAGAATTGCTAGTCCTGGAAAATGGTGGATTTTTTTAGTTTGCTCTGAGGAGTTGGTTGTGCTCAGAATGACTCCCCCCAAACCTGAGCATGCCTTAAAATATAAGCCTTCAAAAAAATTCTTCTTAAAAAGATAGTACCTCTTAACCTATGATGACATCTCAGCTGCTATGTGAAAACGTTTTCAGATTACTCCAGGACCAAGAGACATATGCCCCCACAGAGTGGAGGACTTGTACTAATGAAACCGCTGACAGCCAGATAATCGCCTGGCCCCGTGCAGCGATGCCTGCCTAATCCAGGCGGGGGGCTGGCTCTTACAGCCAACCTGGCACCGCGTCACTTGGCTCCCGAATGCGGTACCAACACATGCAGACTTGGACACTACAAGAGCGCTCCAGAGGAAAACGTTCCCAGAGCAAGGTGACATTTAGGAGATGACAACTTTGTCCAGGGGTCGGTACGGCTTTCAGGTGGTGGATATCAGATGCCAGCATCACCCACCGAGCTACATATCTGGCTACGACATATGGTAGAATCGCGTTTAATCAGCCCAGATACAAAACTAGTAGAAGGTTAATTCAGATAAGCTTTTAGGACAGCAGCACTACCCGCAAACAGTTGTAGGGATTCTTGTTTGAAAAGTAACCAAACAGAAAGCAGACGTTTTCTGTTCCATAGCTGCATACTACGGTGACAAGCATTAGCTGTTTCAGTATACCCCTCTTTCAAAAACTACAAAGCTAGCTGTTACCAATGCAATAATATCAAGGCAAAATATTAATACAAAGAATAAACCACTTCTTTTTCTCTTTTCCTCTGGTTTTCTAAGCATGCTGAATTTTTAACCCTGCTCAAGAGCCACAGGGAAAGCCCTTGTATGTAAAAAAGTTATGAGGATTGTTTTACAGAAGATGAGACAGGGAATCACTGGCATTGTTGAAGAGGGGAAAAACTGAACCCTGACAAGTGAGTAATCTCAGTTAACAAAACTGAGAGATACACTTTTTGACAAGAACATTTAGAGCCCAATTTTCCAGACAAACTGGAGGTTTGAAACAACCCTGACTAACTCCATACGTTAAATATGGTTGTGCACTCCCATGTGTCCCTGATTCCCTGAAGTTCTCCAAAGAACAGCGTGAGCATGTTCTTACAGCTCATGCGGGAAGCTAACATCTGGGTTGTGTCTTCTGTTGACCTAGGAGGCCACATTTGTCAAAACTTGAAAATGCTGTACAGAAAATGCCTCTCTAGGCTTCATCAAAGCCAACTTTTGTTGGTTCAGCTAACTAGGTGGTGGAATTCCCCAAGTTTTACATCTGCCTTTGCAAACACTTCTTCGAACTAGCGCCAGCAACCTCTCCCCTTTAACTCTAGGGAACAAAGTAGAGGAACTACTGGCAACCTTTTCTTTCCCCTCTGTTATTGCACAAACTGGTGCTTTATCTTTGCCTTGTACCTCGTGCACCCCTGGGATGACATTTCTTGTCTGAAGGGTGTTTTGATAGCATCCACCCTTCCAGTTAGATCCATGCTTTCCAGGGCTGGCTGGCTCTCGTGTCCTCCAGCTTTTCAGGAAACTGTCCCAGTCCACCCTGCTGGCACTGCAAGCATGGGACCTGGGTGTGCATGTAATTTGCTTGGTTTGCTTTAATCCTCCATCTGATGACAGAGAGGCATGGCAGCCCTTTAACTTAGTCTTGCATTAAAGTGAATTTGCATCAACTGAAAAGTTGCGGCGATCCTAAAACTGAGGATTCTGCAATCAAGTGGTAAAAATAACTCCAGCAGCCTCTGCCAGCTACAGTAATAAGGCTTTCCTGAAGACAGCTTTGGCTAAATCCTAGAATAAAAATGTCACAGGAATTCTAGACATCCTAAATCTGCAGTTATGCAATCTAATTTCTGTTGTACAGGCAAACATCACACTTCAAGCCACTAACAGGACATCAGGCTAGAGGAAAAAGGCACCCCTTGTCCACCTTCATTCAGAGTGTGACACGAGGCAGCAAGCGTCACTATTGCCCCTGTCTTCTCTGGGTGCATATGCTGCCCTGCACTTGCTAAGGCAATGCACTTCATGACATAAAGCAGAGCTCTGAGCCGGCATAGCAGCTCGTGGCTCTCAGTGGTGCTCTCCTCAGCTCTACCTGCTTTTGCAGAGATCCCATTGCTAGGTTTTGCTTCCTGGGTGGTGGCTGCCAATGCTTCCGGGGGACAAAAGCCAGATTTTCCGGTGTACAAGAGAGAGGGATGTGCTGGCGGTTGCTTTTTCCAAGAAAGAGGTGTACAGTACAACTTCTCCTTTACAAGATTAAACAATTCTAAGAATGTACCCTCATGTGGCTCATATCCTCTAGCTTTTTAAACTCAACCTGTGCTTTCCTGTAATGCCTTCAGTACACATGTTTTCTATGCTCTGTTCCTAACATCTTAAGCCAGTCCTCTTTGCCAGTTTGTCCGGAAAACAGACAAATGGAAATAAGCAATTGGGCTTCTAGAAACTTGCATAAGAATCTGTGTGTGAGTGCCGAGCTTTGGTGAAGGAGGCGCGGAGCCCAGGAATGTACCTACTTTCCCCTTCCTGTATTTAGCTGACTAAGATTCCTAAACAGCGGCTCCACATCTTAAATTATAGGTTAGGACTGGAGCGTTTAGCCCACAGTTTGGATCTCTTGTGTAATTCAGCTGCAGCTAAAGTCAGATTTTTCCAGAAGATGGCCCTGTCTCTCTCAACACCTCCAGTTCTTCCTCCCAGGATCATTATTCCCAGCTAAGGGACTGGATTCCACTGCACTAACCAGGTGAGGTACCTAGGACTAAGGCAAATGGCTCATTTTCTGAAGTGCTGCTTCCTCAGCTCCCACATGCTGCTGAGACTGGTGCAACTCTGTGAAGCTGCGTATGTGAAACGAGGCAGAGCAGAACCTGGGAGCCTGAGTCAGACGGTTTTCCTTTACTGTATGCACTAGTACAGAATAAATGACAGTAGTCATGTTAAGATGTTTGTAAAAATGGTGCCTATGGTAGCTGTTCACATGTTCTTTCAGGATTACAGTCTGCCACTAATGTGTCCCTTTGCTTTGTATTTGGAGGTAACCAGAATTCCTTTTTATCAGCTGGAAAGCTGATGGAAATTGCTGACCAGAAAAGGATGCTATAGAGAAAGCAAAAGAATTGGAGGGCACTAAATAACAGTAATGAGTAAGGCAACCCCTAACACTGCTAAGCAAATACTGTTCTACTTGAGAGGGAACAGTAAAATTCATGGGTATACCTGCACAAAAAATATTCCCCTGTGGCTTGGTCACATGCAGTCAGGAGTAAAACTGAAACCGTACATTTTCTATGGTAGGGAGAATAGTTTTTGACAAAATGATGTGATAGAGGGTGTCTGGAATAAACATTAAAAACTGAAAAGGTTCATGGTCTCAGATGAAAAAGAGAGCAGACCCTTTCAGACAGGCAGAACTGATGAAGCACATTGCTTTTTCAGAGTCATAAAATGTGGTAACTGGCCAGTTGGCTACTTCATCTATGGAGAAGGGGCCAAATTTCTGCTGCCTTTCTTTCAGCGAAGGTGAAAATCTAAGTCTGCTCCCTCTGCCCTTCTGCTGGATTTATTTACCATAAAGTCTGAAGGAAAGAGGTACTGGTTTAATCTGTCATGCATGGTGGTAAATCAGCAGGTTTACAAGCTATTGATTGATAGAGGGAATAATTGTGTGTGTTGTTTCCTTAAACTCTATGAACCTAGATGTTTTTGAAGGAGTTATTAGTGATTGAGCGAGTGGTTCTAGTCAACCAAGAAGTTTTTCTTTTATCATAAAACATGTAATAATTTTAATACCCTTTTTTTGGCACAAATTAGTGACTGTAAGTAAGAGCACTGAAGATAGAAATCTGACTTAGAGTGTACAAGTGGTTATAAAATTCCAGTTCTAAAACAACAGTCCTTGATCAAAGCAGCATAGTTGCAGGGCACACTGATTAGAAGCTGAAACATTAATTACGGCTAAGGATCAAGCATAACTCTTATCTACACTTAAATAAAAAGTAATAAAGAAGCAAAGGTTTGTCTTAAGGCCAAAGTGTCCTGAATTACTACTGACAAAGCACAAAGGTTTAAAGCACAGAGACGTTTCAGTACCTCATACGGCATTTCTGCTGCTCTAAACATGCAGAGCCCTGCTTATCTGGGAACAGTGCAAGGATAAAGGCCTACCTGAAGTGAGTAGCTGGCATAGGCAACCACATTGTAGACAGCGTACACTAGTGAGTATAACCTGCTGGAAGGAGGAGGAGGAGGAGGTCTGGCTTTCCTGGTAAAGGTGGCTACTCCACACCCAGGCAGCCTGGGAGGCACTGCTCCATCAACTGCTCTGGTTGAGTGCTGACCCTCATACAACACCACGGGACGTAAAAGCAATCATATCACAAAATTCTATCTGCACTTAAGTAAAATTTGGGTTTCAGCTGGTAATCTCTGATCTGGTCACTAGTAGTTAAATACTTTCTTTCCTGAAAGACAGAAGAGATTAAAATGCCTCAGGCTGAGCAGCGGGGTAGAAGGGCAAGATCCGGGTTTGTGCCTTCTATGACAGAAAGATGGATGAGCAGTGGTGATTCAAGTAATCCAGCTTTAATACAGTCTGTCAAGAAAGATGGAATAAGATATGACACTGAAGGTAACACTTCTAAGAAGTGGCAAAATTACAACGTGACTAGCCTGTGCAACTCATCAACACAGTTTACCACAGCCCATTACTGCAGGATTTGGAAGGATTAAATACATGAAATGCTAGATATAATAGTTTCTCCGTTAGAATGAAAATAAACATATAGTATGAAGTTTCCAGACTTGCAGATGTCACAGGCCTTCAGCTGGGACAGCTCAAAAGAGGCAGGATTTTCCAAAAAAGTGGTCCCTAGGTTTTCTTGCATTTTTATATGAAGAACCTTAGACTAGAATCTGTCAGAACTAATATACCACATCAGATTAAATGAACTAGTGTAATAAAAACATTTATATTTAGCATAAACCCATCTCCGGCCATTGGTAATCAAAGCCTGATCCAAAAAAAGCCTCCTGAAGCCCCTAAAGGATAAGATTAATCCTTGAGATGGAGGAGCCTTTCACAAGACTATTTGTACAGATTTGTGTGAGTCCCATGCAAAAGATTAAAAAGTACATAGAAGTTCAGCTCTAACATAAGTTAACTAATTCAGCCAAAGGCAATTGCAGTAACTGCAAGCTTTCTCATTTCCCTCTGTTCTACCCTCCTCCCCAGTCTGCAGTTATGCCATTGCCCTATATGTGAGACTCTGTACCATTCTTCAACTATTCTTTCTGCTGTTGTTACTGACCAAAATGGCCCTGGTGTTTCAGAAAAGACGCAAGTCAATAATCAACATTTTTTGTTTTGTGAGGTTTAGTTTACAGCTGCAGGAAAAAAGTGTGAGCTGTGTTCATGCAAGCTCTCAAGAGTGAAAAGAGAAGAGAGAGGAAATCCTAGGATCAGGCCCACACTCTATTTTCAGGTTCTTCAACAAAAGGGAAAAAAGTTTAAAAAAACAACCCCACACTATTTTTAAAAATCTGCCTTAAGGTGGTGCGTCACTGGTCTGCTTTCGTGCATTTGAATGGTAGAAGTCAAACAGACTGAAGTGATCTAAAAGTCACACTGTTAATCAGGTTTCATAGAGAAAACACCGATTGCACTCTTTGAAATATATTTTGGATAACTAGTCATCACTTGGACTTGAGCTTACAAGACCTTTAAGCTGAGCCTTGTTGCTCTGTGCTAGTCACCCTGAGCTTTGCAACTGTGGATACAGCCTCGTGGAGCTCATTGCCAGGACAGAGGTATGAGGGTACTGTATCAGTAACTGCAGGCTTGAGTACTTGTGTCAGCTTTTTGCCTACCGCCTTCCTCAAATCCTTCCTTGCAGGTTCAGGCAGGGACAAAGTCGTGAGCATGTTGGAGACGGTCACTGCTCCATGCATCATGCTTCTGTAACGCTGCCTGACATGCCCCGAGTGAAAACTAGCCATTGACTGCGCCTGAAAGGCTTTTAGCTGCTGTGGTCTTCATTACATCTTACTAACAACTAGGAAAGGGCCCTGGCAGGGCCTGAGCGTGCCTTTGGGAGGCTCCCACAATGAAAGCAGCAAAGCATTCAAACAACTGTTTCATTGTCTCTCTCAGTTAAGCAGACAATATTGCATTGTCACTGCTCTAAATACTTTAGCGTGCCAAAATGTGCCTTTTTCCCTCTCAGCCCTCACTCACGTCTACAATAAATAAGGGCAAGTGTAAGCAGCCTTGCATTTTAAGTAACCTTTAGGCACTGCATGCTGGAGCAGAGAGTCCCCCTGAACCTGAAGAGAAGTTGATTCAGTCATGTCCGATAGCAGCCAGGCTGGACAGGACACTGAAGAGCAGAGCAAGCAGGCCAAGATACAGTCCCATTACACCAGAATAATCTGCCACCAGTCTACAGCTCTGGGACTGAAAGGCAGAGTATGACCCCTATGTGTCTCCAGCAGTCTGTCATAGATCTTTCTTCCATGAACGTGGAAGGGCAGACCAGTGTCCTTAGTCACTGCAGCATCCTGTGGCAGCTATGAGTTTCACACCTTCCAGTTCAGCAGGTGGTAGAAGAGCAGCTGTTTGTTTTATGGCAAACTCTTGGACAGCCAAGCCAGTGGCTGCTGTAAAAGGGCAGCTTGGAGAGAGACCGATTGCTGTGGTGAAAAGTGGTCCTTCCCAACAGCACCTATTGCCAACCCTGATTCTTGTATTTCCTTGGCATCAGCAAAATCAACAAATTTGACATCCTCTCTTCACACCCTGTCTAATTTCCAGATGTCTCTGTCATCTGTTTTCTTCATAGGAGAAGCAGCGTGGTCTTGGCCCTTCACTTGGAGGCCGCAAAATTCACCTCTTGGCATTTGCTGCTGGCAGAGAGCAACACAGGAGAGCAGGTTGACTCACCCTGTTTCAGTTTTCCTTTAAGTGAACCAGATGTCCCTGTCACAGCAGAGCAATGCCTCTGAAAAGGGTGGGAGAATAGCACTGCCATGTGTCACTGAGAGCCCTTTGGTCACCACCATTTAGAGCTGCCCTCTCATTATACAAATTGTGGCAAAAATAAGATGTTTTCAGTGCCATTTCAGTGATCAAATTATTTCAGTCTTACGTTTTTTGCTTGGTTTGGCCTACATGTATTTTGCTTGCCACATTGGCTAATGAAAAATATGACTGTTCTGAAAAAACAAGCTTACTATGAAGTTCAGCAAAGATGGGTAAACATAAGTGCAGCACCCAGTACAAAAATGCCACTTGGACTTATCAAGAGGTTTCTTGGGCTCATCTTAAACTGAAGCAGTAAGGTGCATATAAATGTACACTAAAGCATCTACTGATTCTTAGCCACACGATAAAGCAACTGTCCAGAACTGGGAACACCAGTAGACATTCCTGAGCTATCACCCTTTGGATTGTGGTACCACCAATGATAAGATGATCTGAGGAGAAAGAAGTCAAATCTGAGTTCCTGCTCTGCTGAAAGCTCTACTGGGCCATAAGGTATTCAAACAGCCTCTGATCAGGCTCTGCTCAACCAAAAAGTCCTCTTGCACTTGAGTAAGGGACTTTATCAAACGGCTGTTGTAGGAAAGCTCTTGCTCTCTAGGTAAGAAATTCTGAACTAATTTTCATATGAAATACATTCATTTCTACTTCCTGAGGATTCTAGTACTCTCTCTTTCCCAGACACATAGACAATTTTTTGCTTTGCTCCTTTTTCCAGTCTAATTCCACATTCATAACAGTTTTGAAGAAAAGTGCACGGCACATTTTTATTCAGAATTTGAGAGAGAGGTGTCTGGGGAGGTAACAGATGGTTAGACGGAATGAACTCCAGCATGAACCTTGTGCATATATCAGGGACTCCATAGCATTTCAGGAGAGGTGAGCAGGAGCCTGAAACCATGTTTATTCTTTTTCTTCTCCCATCAGACTCCCAAAGGTACCTGTTTGGAGTCGGTGAAGATTGCCATTGATGCTGGTTACCGCCATATTGACGGCGCCTTTGTCTACTACAATGAGCATGAGGTGGGACAAGCCATCCGGGAGAAGATTGCTGAAGGAAGGATCAAGCGAGAAGACATTTTTTACTGTGGCAAGGTGAGAAGCTGCACTCAGATAATTTACACTAAATCCAGGATTTCTGTGAATTGGCTTAAAAATGCCTGTAGTCAACGTCAGGCATGCTTCCAGATCCAACAACCTTTATTTTTTTTCCTAGCATTACCATAACGCTGCAGAGCTTAACGAGCACTAGATTTGCTGTTAAGTGCAGGAATCCCTGTTGTTCTCAGTTTAAAGCTTTGTTAGCAGTGGGAACCATGCAACACCCAGTCTGCCTAGTATTGTAGGCACCAGCAAGTTTAAACTATTGCTACACTCAGCAGTGCTGCCTAAGCTGTTACTGTCCCACATGTTACGCTGGCACACACATTTGTATACTCACTGAGCCTGCAAATGGGTTATTTTCTGTTAGAGCAATTCCCCGTACAGGTTTGCTGTTAGATTGCACAATGAAAGGGGTGGGAGCAAGCACGTGTACGCAAGTGTCTGTGTACAGGAGAACAGCAAGTGCTTACAGTGGTACTACTGCCAGAAAATTACTCATCAAGCTACACCCTTAGTTACTGTATCACCTGTCATTAAAAGGTTCTGGTATGATGAATCAACTTACTTGGAGAGAAGATGTCATCACACTTCTGCTCTAGAGCAACGAGGCCAGAATAATGCATGAGCTGGTTAATGGTTTAAAGTCTTAGCTGTAAGAGTTGATTCTCTCCTAGAATAATGAAATCCCTTGTCCGATAAAGTGTCTGACAAAAGCTGTTACAACTACAATGACTATATCCCAGGTATAAGAGAAAGAGCTCATTGCACATTGCAGAATAAAGATCAGATGGCCCCAGAAAATTCATGGTGCCTCTCCAGTTTCTAATGGAGATTATGGCCTCAAATTCCCCTTCCTGCAGTGCTTCTTTGAACATATCAGCCTAATATTTTCCCTTTCTCCTTTCCCAAATAAGACGTAATCCACAAAAGTTACTCAACAGCCTTGGAAATAAATACTATGGTTCCTAGAGTGAAAGATCCCATGGGATAAAAGGCCCATTTTACTGCAAGCAATATAGTTAAGCTCTATGATCAGGGAAAGTAAGCTTCATATTGGGTAGTTTGCAGACCAAGTGGATTTCAGCAATGATAGACCAATTTCCGAGTACAGCAATTTTCAATTTGTAAAGTATGCAACCCTTTTCCAAGTTCCCTACTTGATTCTACTGGTAACAACCTTGCCGTCCTGAGAAAAGCTTCACATCCTCAGCTTTTCCACCTTTATCAGGGTAGTCTCTCAGCCTCTCATATGCCAAATATGTTGATTTGGATCAGTCAAATTAATTTGTTTCAACTGTTTTATAGTTTCATTACTGCAAATTACCAGTAATATTTCAAATCAAAACCACAAAGTTGTTCCAAAAGGTTAGAACCAGATGTCCTAACAATTTTGAGTCTTTTAACTTTCTCAACTGCTTCCCCTGCAGTTTATTTTCCCGTACAAACCTTTAGGTTCTGTGAAAGCACATTTTGTTAAAATTTCCAAACTTACTTTATTTATTAAACCTTTCTGTATTAGGTTGTCTAATCTAATCACTAGATGATTTTCCTAGCTGATAATCACTACTTAAACATTGAGCCATCTGTGAAACTACATTTGACTTCTTGATTGTAAGTTCATTTGTTCCCTAAACTGCAGATCCTGCAAGCCACGGGGCTGCAACTCATAGTACCACAAGAGCTAGTGCCTGTAGTTCTGGCCTGCCTTGAGACCGTGAGATGGGGCACACGTGGATTTATCTTTCTGTTCTGTCCTGTTTGTGCTTGCCAAAACTTCAGGTGCTCAGGGTAATAGTTCATTAAGGCGTCTCTGTAGTCTTTAAATAATTTAGAGGCAGAAATTGAAAATATTCTGCAACCAATTCAATCCAGGATTTTCACAGGTTTCACTGAACATTTTCACAGCAACTCTGAACTTCCCAGGATGGGTGGGACTGGGTGTCTCTTGCCTTATGAGCTTATGTATCTTTAGCTTTACGTACCTCACAAACTTATGTATCTTATGAACTACAGGCAAATAGCAAGCTACCGCCATTAATTGGTAACTGACTGATAGGAACTGTTGCATCTTCCGGGAGACATGGTGGATAGAGTACACCTTCTTGGAAGCAGTCTACACAACAAAATTTGGTTTTGTTTTCAGCCTTATTGACATCAGAAGTACTGGAAATTCCCCAAACCCTTCAGACTCAAGCCCCTCATGCAAATCTTTCCTTAAAGAAAGATGGTGCAGATTGAAGGCTGGTCCGTCAGAAGGAACTAACAAGAGCAGCCCCGCTGAGTGGCAGTGTTACTGGAATAGTGACTTGGTGCAGTCGGGCTGCATCTGCCAGTTGAAATCATCAGCACTTGCACTTGGCTCATGCTGCTGGCTGGCTGATCAGGCAGAGAAGCTCAGCATCCAGAAATTTTAGAGGTTTTATATCAACTGCCAACATCTCACTTGGCTTATATAGCAAGACCTTTTTGGTCTCCTCTTTCATCCCAGGATATTTCTTTCATTAAACTAGAAGTAACATTTCCAGGAAATGTGGTGTCCTGAAATGCCAAAGCCAGCTGGCAGCTTTGGCTGCTCAAATGTCTACATGGGTTCTACTTAGGTAGATAATACAATAACTTGAACAAATCATGAAAACAGTTATGAAACTCCTCAGTTTCCATGGCATCTATGTATTAACATAGTACAAACGTTTGCTGTTTCTAAAGGGTGTTTGTTTAGAACCTCTGCAGTTTTTTAAAGGGAAGTATATTCACCGGCAAGGACTGAACTCAATAGCATGGAGCTAGAAAGGGTGCTCAGAAAAACTGCTTGTAAACTAACAACTATCAGGTTGCTAAATTTCTAAAACACAGTAACAAAACAAACTTCACCTGAAAGGTATATAGACTCATTTCCTTACCCATATTTAAGTCCAAACAACATCTCATTTTACATGTAAAATGCTTAAAACCCATCCAGACCAAAGGCTTTCAGGAAATCCCATGGAACAGCTGAAAACTCCTGAGAGCAGGCCCTTGCTCCCTTTACTATAGTACACCTCAGCCTGTGTAACCACCATCTACTGATCATAAACTCTTTCACCTTGCAACATACAGCCTAGTATAAATTTCCAGGTGCCAAATCCTGTTTTGGTTTGTCAGTTTAGGGCAGGGTCAGATGTGCTGCCCTCAGTACAACTGAACTTCAAGACAATGTGTCCTTGCCTCTGCTGGCAGAACTGAGCAGATAGTTATTCCTTGGGAAAACAATAATCTGGTTTAAAAAAACCAAACATCTAAAATATTTAAAGGTTACCCAGGCTATGTTCTTTGACACCTATAATCATTATCTTCTCCTGAAAATGGCAATTCAAGTATTTTGTGTGTCAAGAATGAATTGATTCTATACCTTGGCATACAGTGACTGCCAGCTTTGGTGGCAGAACTGGCTAGACAATGACCATACCAACAAACTGAAGGTTTTTCCAGCCAATAAATGTGCCAAAAAACTCAACATGACACCACGTATCAGTTTTGTACACTGAAAAAAGATGATAAGATAGCCCAGCTCACTGTGTGAAAACAAACGGCACTTTAAACCTTCTATTGTGTGTTAATTCTGTTTCTTGTCTATTTTAACTGCAGCAATCAGTTTACAAAGAGCTCTTGGTTACTAATTACCATGCTATGGTTTCATTCTTGCTAGAGATTAGCATCATCAGAGTTCAGTTAGAGATAGTCCTGAAAGCTAATCAACTAAGCACACTCCATAGCAACCTCAGGGCATAATCCCACAAGGAAGCAGTTGTGATTGAAGAGGTTGAAAGGCTGTGCTTTAACTAGTCACACCTGAATTACAGTAACTGAAAACTAATGCAACTTCAGTAAGGACTGGGGCGTAAATTAAAACTTCCCAAGGTCAGGCAATCACTCAGGCTCCACGACCACAGGAGAAAACCAAAAGATTCTCTTTGTGACGGGTGCTTGGCTGTTCAGTAGTTTAACTCACATGATCTGAGCTTCTGCCTTCAAGCATAAAACTGACCACAGATTTCTTGTGAGAACAAAGTTTTCCAGTGAAAGCATATGCTGGGAAAGCTCAGAAAACAAAAGGAATCTGCCTAAATTCATTGAGCAGAAGTCTGCAATATACTCAACTCAGAAGAACCTTGTGATAATCAAATATGTAATGGCTTTACTGGGTCAGCACTGGGACAGGATAAGGCAGTCACCTTTGTCTTGCAGTGATGTAGACCACAATGTCTTTGCACTGTGCATCACAAGCTCTGTCAGAAGGACAAGAGTGAGTGAGTGTGTGTGTGTGTGTGTGTGTGTGTGTTGGGGGGGGAGGGTGTGTCTCAGCTGGTGGATGATCACTGTTCCTCCTGGCACCCAAAAAAGAGCTTATCTTGCCTCCTCAGCTGTGGAATACTTGCCACCCCCCAGAGCTTGTGCGTCCTACGCTGGAGAAAACCCTGAAGATCCTGCAGCTGGACTACGTTGACCTCTACATTATTGAGCTGCCAATGGCTTTCAAGGTAAGAAGGAAAATTGCCCCAAAAAAAGTGCATGACTGTCTTGAACCCATGTCTTCATCAGCATCTTCCTTGCAGCTTCCAGTCCATGTTGAAAATAGTACTTTGACCAGATAATGTTTGATATATACTGCATGCATACTTTTCTGTGCATTACCCACGCAAAGAGTGGCTTATAGGTGGTGTGAGAACAGTTACTGACAGCTGTAACATGGTGTGTCTCTGGAAGGACAGGTCTCCTAACCAGGACTGAACACTTCCTATGCTGAAGAATTACTGTAGCTGAAGCAACACATGTGTCTTAATCCTCTCTGAGCCATGAGGAGGGAGTCACTGGAGGAAAGTGGTTATACAAAGCAGCAAAGAGCTAGGGGCAAAGTTTGGAGGGTGAGAAGGAAAGGGAGAAAAGTCACCAAGCTGATTTCCTTACTCTGTCCCCCAAACCAAATAGCCTCAGTAGTATTAAAGCCACTGGGCAAATAGTTGGGTATGGTCTTCATCTCCTTAACTTCAGTGCTCCTCTTGGACAGCTTCAGTAGATCACAGTTGGTTCCAAACATGGGTTGTCCATCCCTCACTCTCAAATGTCTAAAAAACTTAAAACTTGATATTCCTTCATACTGCTGGCTCTGCACACCTTGTAGCCAAAACCTTTGAACACAAGGAGCTCATACTGGAGTTGCATGCCTCCCTTGCAACAAGATCTTTCAAATCCCCAAATTTTCTGTTTTCACAGCCAATTGTACCTTGCTTTCAATTTTCTTCTGCAAGTACATGATATAAGGGTAAGTTAAATAATAGAAGAATGAGATTCAAAACGTATTTAAGTGGTTTTGAACCAATTAAATCCTTTTTCTTAGAGAATAGGGTCAGGCAATTGGCTGGCTAATTGTTTCTGTGGGATGTTTAAGCTCTAAAATGGCCTCTTTTTGCAAGGAAGTTAGTTTTCTGATTATTAAAATTCTATTTTACTACAGACTCCAAACTGCCAGAAGCATCAGATAGGAAACAATTTACCAATGAAGCAATCACCTTAGACCTGCAGTTTTTTTTTCCCTAGGGAAGCCATATCCCATTAAGACCTGTATAGGAGTAACTGGACTCAGATATTAAAACTTTATTTATACAGTCCCACGTATGGAATCCTTTTGGGTACATTTTAAAAAATTTCCCACCACTTCAATTTCCTGTTTCCCTTTGCTTGTGTTTGTATTCTCTTGTAGTTCATTCTCCCACATAGTGAAGGTCATTGTCTCACAATATAAAGATATAGACAGCTGGCTTTAAAGTAATGTACAGCTGACTCCCTGAGGCCTGTATCAACAATCTGAGTTGTTAAAGGAGTAGCAGTGCTGGAGATTCATTCATGTCCCCCTTGAGAGGAAAGAAAAAAAAAAAATCAGTTTCTGACTGAAAAATATACATTTTTCTGTGGCAGATACAAAAAGAAAAAAAACCCCACCCTTTTACAATAGTAACGTGTTTCCTTCCTTTGCTCCCTCTCTCACAAATGAACCCATCCTGCACGTGATGCTTGCCTTTGGTGAGGAGTATGCAGGTGTAATGCTAACAAATTCCTACTCTGCCTTAGTCCACAAACATTGGTGCTTTCCTGTCTCCCCAAAAGCCTTCTAGCAAAACTAGTGTCTGCTTGGAAATCAGTGAAGAACTTGAGACAAAGCTTATGGTCCCACTCCGAAACCAGTAGGAAATGTGCCCCTGCAGATCCCAGCCATGCAAGCTCTCATGGGGGCTTTTAGGTAGAGTAAGAGGAACCTGGTTGTGGAGAGCAGCGCTCAGAGGAGGAAAGCCCCACCACACCAGCACTTTTGGGTGTATCAGGAACGGCTGACATGTGGGGTGACATCATTCACTGACCTACCAACATCAGCCCGCATCTCTCTGTATTTTTCCCTCGCACAGATTCCCCACTCAGGCCTTATGTCCCTCCTCCCTTTAGCCCAGCGGGAGTGCTCAGCCTCTCTACCCTAGCAAGGCTGATGACCAGCAGGAACAGGTCTCCTCCAGGCCACCACGTGCCCTCTGCCTGGATAGCTCATACCCACTGGCAGGTTTTTCTAGGATGACTGATCCATCAGTAAGCAGGTACCTGTGTCCTAAACGATCTCTAAATTCCTCCCAACTAAATTATTCTGTGATCTAGAAGGAAACTAAGTATTTTAGCCTTACACTGAACAAGTCTTATCCAAGTATCGTCATTTTAAGAGAATAAAGCAAAACAGACCAATATTCTCACTATTTGACTCCTTATTGCCTTCTGTTTATACACTGGGCATTCACAAGTTGTTAAAATTGCTCTCTTGAGAAAGCCCACTTGTCAAAGACCATTTTGTGAAAGCAATGGGATGTGCAGACCTGTCTTCCTGCATCTGTGTTGGTGAGGAAATTATTATAATGAGAACAGGGCTTTTCCTCTCAGTGGTTACCAACTGCTGTGTTTTAAATATGCTTTTGGAGCTTCCAGACTTTGAACATGACGTGATAGAATGTGATCCCTGCATCATGGCAGTGATTGAACGGTGTTGTCTCACTTATTTCAGTGCTCATACAACAACATGGTAGAAAGCCACCTCACATTCTGTCTAAGGTGCATGGCTATCTCCAAGAGAACTGCAAGAGAAGACAACAGCATTTGTGGGCATGACTGGTGCAGTGCAGTCCATGAGAACCCAAAGTGTGACCAACTTCTGCAAGACCTTTACAAAGACCCAGTAACCACTGTCCTGTCCCATCAAAAGCCCTGCCTTTCCCCCAGCAATTTATCCCTCTTTATCCATCTGCAGACAGTTCTCCCATGCAGGAACTCCCTTGCATGAAAAGGTAGCTTGGCAGAGAAAGTATTGACTGGAGACTATTGAGCAGAGGCAACTGTACTTTGCAGTTCCCTGGAGGCAAGGGGCACAAGGATTGCTCCTTGTGAAAATCCGCAATACCTGACACCATTTATCTCAGTCAAGATAAATTCATCTTCAAACGCCATTCATCTTGACTTTGCTTTTTAGAACACAAGTGATAGAAATGGAGGAAAATGGGCGATGACAAATTAGCTAATGTAATTGCTGACTATTGACTACTGTAAAAAAAAAAAAAGCAATGTTGAACAGAAGTTAATGAATTAGAATGGAACAGAGTAAACTCATCCCCTGAACTCAAAGAATTCCAACTGCTATGCATTGAGCTTGCAGTCCTTGGAGAGTTTTCTGGGATATCATGGGTATGAATGGTTTGTTCCAAAATACCATGGGGTGGTTTTATAAATAGGGCTTCTCCACCTCAAATTATGATGGCAAACACTTTGCCTTATAATAGAAAAATGTACCCAACAGCCATCTACCTCCTTCTGGTCAAGATTATTTTTTTTTCAGCAAGACACAGCAACAAAGGCAACAAGTCATCTTTGTGGAATTCATTGAGGAAAACCAGCACATTTGGAAGACAGGCTTATGCCTCTTAAACCTTGGCCTCTGAAATCTGAGACTGTGTTTTCCTTAGGCTCACTTTTCCCATGAAATGCCTTGAATTTGAACTTCTTGACTGAATTGGGAGGCGCCAGTTACTGATCATATTAGTCACAGTTGCTTGTTCCCAAGGAGTTACCATGTCAACATCTTGTACCCAGGCCTTTGAAATGTAGCAGTTTGCAGTCAGATCAAATATCAAACATCACTGAAGGGTTTTTATGAAAAAAACCTGAAATTACAATCAGACAAAAGGGAGGCAGGTGTCAATGCATTGCCTGCAACAGCAGCGAAATGACCAGCAAATAAGAGAAAGCTGTGCTCATGAGATATCAGCTCATAACTCATCTCTGAAATCTTGTTTATGGGGTATAGAGGCAGGATGAAAGAGTTCCTAGTGCCCAAAGAAAGGTGGATAAGGCACTTAAGAGGTTCATGGCCTGTACTATAGCTATGCATGTAGCACTTTACTACTAGTAAGTATATCTCTTGGAAATTGTTCCTCCAACAGCTGGGACCTGGACTGAGCTGGTACTCTTCCCAGGTGCCTAGGACACATACAGGATCAGGGGAAGGGCTGGGAAGAAAGGAGGGAAGAAGTAGAAGAGAATACAGGTTAGTACCCTAACCCAGCCCTTTGGAAGGAGACTAGTCCTTTGGATGCCGTAGTGTAAAAGTCAAAAGTTTATTGAAAAACAAGGCCATCCAGGAACTCCTGAGTGTCCCCTCGTGCAGTTCAGAACTGTGTCCAAGGATGATCTAGCAGTGGAGGGTGTGGTAAGCCCAGAATGAATGACCTGTTGAACTTAGGGTGTTTCAGAAAGTCTTTGAATTTTTATTTGTTTGCTAGTAGAAACAGAGTCCGTAGAAATCTTTACTCTGAGGAGTGAAAATTTTTCTTTAAAGCACAAAAGTGTGGTTTTACTTTTCAGCCTGGAGAAGCAATCTACCCAAAAGATGAAAATGGAAAATTTATCTACCATGAGACAGATTTATGTGCCACTTGGGAGGTAAGCAAACACAACATCCATTCATATATGCTTTAAAAACACAGATCTTCCTTCTGTTTTACTTGTAGCCTTCATAAACAAAGCTGAGGCATATTGACAGGGCAAATGGATCGAATTCTACTAGCTCCATGGATTAATTCTACTTTCTGTCCCTAGGGATGTTGCACCTTGCCATCCCCTAATTATTTTTAGAACAAAATAAAACACTGTTGAAATATCTGACACCCTTCTTTCAGAGAGTGCACTCAACATTTGCTAGTTGAGGATTCTGTAGGTGTTTACTAATGTCTCCTCTTTATCAGATCTTTACATCGGGAGAAAGTTGGAGCGCTAAGAGACTGGATCCTCCTCAAAAAAAGGAGGCTTTTTGCCTTCAAGAAAAAACAGAATTTGCCCTAAAGCTCACCATATAAAACCAAAAACCCACACACAAAAAACCCCCAAACACAAAAAAACAACAAAACAAAACAAAACCCTTGCCATCAGAACAAGCTCAGTCACTTTTACATTGAATTATCAGATGAAAATGCATCTGATAAGAAAACTTGAAGGGAAGCAGCATTTGCCTGAAAGATTGCATCCTAAATTTGTCTGTGATGCTTTCTAGTCCTTTAGCCAGATGTCTCTTTAAACCTACAGCCATCTGGCTGCGGGATGTGTCAGGTGAGGCAGAAAGTAAGATTAGCAATCTCCTCACACTCCTGCCTTTCGAAGCCTTGAACAATATAATTCATGGCCAAAGCTGGTCAGTTCTCCTTCTGCATCAGGTCTGCTGCAAAAGCATCACTAATTCAGCTCAGTTCACACCAGGAGAGAGAACATGGGCTGCTACATGCTCCACTTCAGCTTTCATCATCCAGACCTGAATAGTCATGTCCCAGTTTAGCTTTACTCAAGGTGCAGGAGATAAACATGGGTAATGGGTGAAATTCTGAGTGAAAGTTCAGAGTGGAAGAGAGCCCAGGGTGGGCTTGAGCTTTCCCCTGGCAGCTGAGCCATCCAGGCTGGGTTTCAGGGGGAACAGAGACTTCCACATTAGCTGTTTATGTTACCCTTGTATCTGGCTGATGCAGTTCATTCCTCTCTTTCACAGAATAGTTGCTCAAATGTTGAAAGCAACAACTGTCTGAACACTGTTATGTTGTTATTATTATCAAACTGGTGCTTAATTTTAAAGGATATATTGTAGCAGGTCACTCTTCAGCTAATAAGCCAAGAGAAAAATAGGTGGTGGTGAGCGCCTGCAAATAATAGCATCAATCTCAATAAAACTGGTTAAACTCAATCCAGATAATTTCACTCTCTCAGTATGTGTTAGCAGGCAAAAATGGCTCCAGATGACTATATTTGCTGACTTGTCACAGTGATACAAAGCATATGAGGCCAACTAGAGGTCATCAAATACGTGGTGCCTCTGACCTCCCTGCTTTCAGCTCCTGAGAGACAGAAAGGAGGGGTATCCAGCTCCACTGGGGGGTCTGCTCTGCCTCAGACAGTCACTGAGTCATTTGTGTGCAGAGTTTCTGGGAGCAAAGGGGAAGACCATAGGAAAGGCCTCTCTTTCCGTGTAACCACCCAGCAGATGAAGCTAATGAAGACCAGGGCATGTATTCATATCCAGTATTCATAAGGCTTTCTCGGCTATTAGGCTTTGTCTGAAGTACAGAATAGCTAGAATTACTGTCTCCCCCCTTTTTATCTGCTTTATACCGTACTGAAGTTTTGTGGTGTACCGTACTGTGCTGTTTTTGTGATATGCCTTGCCAGATATTTAGGGGATTTCACTGGACAGAGACTTGTACAATCAAAAGAAATAAATTGACTTATCCAGAAAGCAATCTGTTTTGTTCACTCTCCCTTCTCCAGCTTTGAGGCAGTGCTAAAGCAGCATAAAGTAAGCAAAACTCTTTGAAAGCAGATGTCTGGCACTGAAGTATCTGTATCTCAGATTAATCTTTCTGCTCTCCAGACAAATTCTACCCTCGCAGGAGGTATGAAACGTTAGGGTTTGGTGTAGAAAGCGGGTCTACACAGGAACATCATTTAGAATAGCAGGATGCCACCAGCCCTCATGCTAATACAGCTGCTAGTTCTGCTGCAGCAAAGATTTTTCTGCAGTCTCAAGAATGGACTGTCTTCCACCTATCTCTGAAGCATATGCTCCAAGGAATCAAGCCAACACATGGGACTCCGCTGGTCTTTGTTTTCTTTGCAGGCTATGGAAGCATGTAAAGATGCAGGCTTGGCAAAGTCTATTGGAGTATCCAATTTCAACCGCAGGCAGCTGGAGATGATTCTGAACAAGCCAGGACTTAAGTACAAACCCGTCAGCAACCAGGTATGACTGCAAGCCGAGGGCAGTGCTTGCCATGGTGCCACTACGCTGTAGGGAACACAGAGGCAACACATGGCCTAAGCCACTGTGTTCAGGAAGGTGACGTACACGTTGCCATAGATGCTGCCCTCCATACTGTCATACTTGCATATCTAGCTTGAAAATATTACTCATCCTATCTGGGCTAAAGATAAATATTTGAAGGTGCTGGAACGATCACTCTTCTTAGTTCCTGTTCCAAGACGATAAAACTGGTGCCTCTGTGCTAAAGCTCTGTAACAAGGTTGAATGCTGAGTCAATGCAGATCTTAAATCTCTGACATGTACCTTACTTCAAGTCCAAAAAATTCTCAAGAGAAATCATTCAGACCTAACTAGTCCTCAATGAAGCCATTTCTACCTCAGCTGACACCAAACCAAAACAACCCTACGTAGCGGGGATCCTGAGTCACTCTAAGCTTCCCAAGACTAAAGGCCATTAGAAGGAACTCCTAAATTTCCTGTACTTGCTCTTTTGTGCCTTTCCTATAAGATGGCAGTAAGAGTTAGATAAAAATCTAAATTAAAGAGGAGACTCCATTAAGTGACTGACTTGAGTGAACAAGCCAATGAAGGTGACAGGCATGTCCGAGTTAAATTACAGTAGTGGGGCTCAGAGAAGCTGGTAAGTGGCAGTGACCCATCTGAATGCCCAGTACCTTTGACTTTGGCATTTGGCGGGTCACTGCATTTCCTAGAAATCACTGGGAAGCTCTTCTGACTCATCTGGCACAAACTAATATCCACATTAGCAGTATCAGAGAAGAGGCCAGAGACCAACTGGGACCAACTTCCCACCCGCAGCACGTGGCCTGGAGAGCTGGGATTGACCTGGGGCAGGGCAGGGAGGCTGGCCATAGCCTTCATTTCTGTCTTCGGCCTGCAGGGAAAGGGAGCCTGTGAGAGGAGGGAATTCCAACACCCTTCACTCTACTGACATGCCCAGCGGGTGCAAAATGCAACTGCCATTTCTGGCATGCCTCTAAGACTGCACTGTAATGGCTGCTGCTTCCTGGGGTCGAGGAAAACTGGGCAAAAGATTAAGCCCAGTTTAGGGCAGCTAGCCAGCAAACACAGATGTGCCAGCTAGCTTCAGACTGCCTGCAAACAGTGGTTGTTCTGTCACCTTGTAGACATCCCTTTCCCAGAGACTGAGAACACAGCCAGAAAATCCCTGTCTGTAAGGGAACAGTATTTGCAATGTGAGAGGGCAGAGCTTGTAACAAGGTCGTTCCCATTATGGAGATATCTCACCTTTTGCATATCCCCCCCTCACCTTTCTATCTGGGACAGCTTATACCAACACTTCCCCTAAAAATAACATCACATTAGTCATCCTGAATGCAAGAGGCAGAGAAGCAAAGATCTGACCCACATGAGATGGGTTGCCTTCTCAGACAACTTCTCTAGTGAGCTTCCCTCACCTTCACCCCCTCACACACTTATTGCCACCTCTCCACTGGGGGCCAATAAACGTTCCTTGCTACCAAATTATAATCACAGATGTTGGTCTGCTATCCACCAAAAAAAAAAAAAAAAATCATCATCTAACAATGTACAATTAGAACAGTAACCACAGATTGAATTTCCCTATTCCTTAACTTACATGTATTCTTTCCTGAAAACATCACCTGGTCTATAGCCATCACAAATATTGGGGCTCCATCTTCTTTGTATCTGGTCCTGTTGATTAATCTTTCTACATTATTCTTGTAGGTCGAATGCCATCCCTATTTCACCCAACCTAAACTCTTAGAATTTTGCAGACAACATGACATTGTTATTGTTGGGTACAGCCCACTGGGAACTTCAAGGGACGAAACCTGGTAAGTCCCTGTGTTACTTTCTAATAAAATGACAATATCTAGGAAAAGAATAATAGTTCTCCACTGCTGGGTCTCTATGCAAAATTTTTCAAAGTAGTTTTGAACTTCAGTGTCTAAATATTACTGTTGTGAATGTAAACTTGCAACACTCATGCTGCATGCTGTCATCCAAAAATGCCAGGTGTCCATATAGAGGGTCACCTTAGGTCTCCTCTAACAGAAAGCCAGTGTCTATAACTGGGAACGCTGAAGCTTAGGTGAGGAAGTAGAAACTAAGTCAATGTTAGGATATCACATAGGAAGTTGCCTTTGACAGACCGCCAACATAAATGCCAAAGCTTTTCTCTTATCTTTCACGGTAATTGTTTAAAAGGTGCAGTATTCTGTCCACAGACAAGTAGATGCCCCGACATTTTGACATTAAAGATAAGGAGGAATTTTTTTTTTGTTTCCTTTTTGCCAATTTTCTTCCAGGGTAAATGTGTCCTCCCCTCCTTTACTGAAGGATCCTGTGCTGAATGCCATTGGCAAAAAGTACAACAAGACAGCTGCACAGGTTGCTTTGCGTTTCAGCATCCAGCGAGGGGTGGTGGTCATCCCAAAAAGCTTCAATCCACAACGCATCAGAGAGAATTTCCAGGTAAATTCATACTCCAGTGAATTCATCCATGCATCACTTACATGGGCTTAGCCCTTATAGAAGGCAATTTCCCCATTTATTTCTGTAGACATAAGGCTTGACCAATGTCAACTTTGCCCCATTTAATGCTTTTTGTCTCCATCACTTAACGGTACCATGATATGACAATAATAGAGCAAAGTGGAGAGGAAATTTTGGTTTCTCTTAACCCTGTGGAACAGCTAAAGTTCCAGATGGTGGTGTATCCCAGAGCAGCAGTTGCTGCAATGAGCAGCACAAGCAAGATGAAGTAATTCAGTAGGGCAGCCGCCCAAGGTTGCTGAATGTAGGTTATTCAGGAATGACTGACTCTTCAGGTATGGGGCAGCTTTGTTAAGGAAGGGTTGCTGCATACAGGTGTGCCAGAAAGGCTTATAACCACACCACCAGAAAGCATCTGGCTTGACCACAACACCCAGATAAGATGAAGAATTTGTTCCCATGTCCCTTGCAGCACTTAGTAACCACGTTGCTCCCTGCTTTCCCTGCCAATGTATTGCTTTCAAAGCTGGTGGCCCAGTACTTGCCAGACTACCTTTCTCTTCTTACTAAAGAGTGTAAACAAATGGGACCATACTTATTCATGTCCTCAAGACTTTCCTATAAATGTAAGCAAGTATGAATTTGTGAGGGAGACAGTGGGGAGGAGGGGGGCTTTTACTTTTGGAATCTGGAACATACGGATGTTGATTATGACAAGAAATGCTAACTTATGCCTAACATCTCCTTCTATTAGATCTTTGACTTCTCCCTCACTGAGAAAGAGATGAAAGAGATTGAAGCCCTGAACAAAAATGTTCGCTATGTGGAACTGTTAATGTAAGTCCAGGAGGAATCCTAGATCCTCACAAAATATTCCTGTCTTTTCAGAGGATTAAAAAAAAAAAATCACTTCCTTTTAATACCATTTTTTTAAAACAACCTTATTTTAAGGTAAGGCTTAAATATGGGAGGTCGTTAATGTCTGAATATGCTCCTGGACCCATTGCAAATATAAATGTGCAATACTTGTTTGCAGCTCAGATGTCAAAAGCCCACCTAGTAGAAAGTGACTGCATCTGGCTATTCCATCTCTGCTCCATCTCCTCAAATGCTTTCTGCTATATGTTGTAATGACAGTCTCAGCCACTGACAAGATGTAGCATTGCTTCTGCCTAGCAGTGTGGATATCAGAGGTGAAACTCAAATAGTAGCAATTTCTTGTCTTTCCCTCCTTCTCACCCTCGCTTCCAGTGCTCAGCAAGCCATGTTGCTGCTCAAGTACAACGACTTATGGATTGTAAACCTAGTGCTTCCAGAGACAACTTGTCCTAAATTGCCATTTGGAAGCCTGAAAATTAAGAACATTGCTACACGAAACCACAGTGCTAATTTAGGGAGAGCTCTGCTCCTTCTTGCTTAATACTTTGGTCAGAACATCAAAATTTGCCTACCCAACTTTCTCATAAAAGATGATACCTCTTAGTGACCACAAGTGGTTAGAAACTTTGTTTTGGCCTTTCCTCTGATGCCGTCTTCATCAGTTTACCTCTTCTGCTTCCATCTTGAGTTGTACCTTCTTATATGGAAAGCAGAAAACCATGCAGCTTGTTTGACTGTTAGACCACTTCGTAATTATCTCTTCAGAGAACTAACAAGGCTTGGTCTCTTGCTGCTTGTGATCTAAAGCTTTCCACCCAATGTAGCTTTGCTTCACCTGAAGGCTGCACTACCCCAGAAGGCTCAGACTGACCCAATAGCTCCAGAAAATGAGGCCATTTGTTTTTCTTTCAGCTCAAGAGCATCTACAGCTTATGGCCAAACTTTATGCTTTCCCCATTTCAGAGCACTCAATTGTGTAGCCAAATGCTAGAGGTTAATTTCCATGCATTTCTCTTGCTAGCTTTGATTATATGTGTCTTGCCAAACTGTAGTGTGCTCAAGCACTAAAAATAACGAGAAGCTGGATAGCGGCATTAATAGCACTCCAAAACATTGACCATTGCTCAAAAGGTGGGAGGAATGTTGCAAAAGAACAAATAAACCACTTACCGTGCTGCATAAATATGCTAGGAAACATGAACTAAGTTAAAAGCATCATAATGGAGTTCATCTTTCACATTTAAGCTCAGCCAGGTGCTCTGAAGCTTCAGTTTCTTAAAACTTAAAATAGTCTTCCATCAGTCAGTAGCACTTAGTTTCAGAAGGCTTCTCACAAGTGGCCTAGCAAATTCTTCTGTGTGTTTTGGTATCTGAAATAGGGTTTTCATAGCTAAATTCAGCTATAATATCATTTAAACTTTTAGTGAGTGTATACACAAAACTTAACCTTGGTGCAAATGCAAGAGCCTTTTCCAGAAGCAAAGGATGCAAATGCCCACAGGAGAACTTCTGCCACCAATCTAAAAACTAATAAACTAAATGCTTTGCTTTATTATACTAAAACTTGGTTACAGGAGGTCACTGAGAAAAAGGAAAACGTGATGCATAGGATGGACATTGCCAGGCCTGTTTTTCACAGCAGTGCCACATTTGGGGAAAATGCTTAAATACAGTCTGACCTCAGCTGTGAAAAATGCCTTCTCAGAAAAGTGATGTTGCCATGTAAGGAGCAGCTAAACATGTATCTTCTTACTATGTGTTCTTACACTGAAGTGTCTGGAATTGACACTGCAACAGATGAGCTACCAGCATAGAGATTTCTTAATTCTTCTAGCAATATGTATCTGAAAAAGTCAAACCATCATACAGAAAGACTTTGGTTAGTCAACTTTGTGCAAAACCTTCAACTGCTGTGATGCAAATGCCAGCAGGAATGGAAAAAGCCAGCTTTCCTCTTGCTCTTCCAGTCATCAGCTGCCATGAGTACTGTGTGCAAGTCTGCTGTTTTGATGGTGTGAGTAAGCCCATAGGAACAGAATATTACAATTAGTGGAATGAGTTAGCAAGTTAAGCATCTGAGCAGAAAATAGACATTTTGTAAAAATACAAGTAATACAGGAAATGTCAGTCTGAAATGGTTTCTTCTCGCCTTGGAGAAATCTGGAAGTATTATGTTGGGCAAGTTTTACATTAATCTTTCTGCTTGATTTACCTTGTGCTCCCAGTCTCTGCTATGGATATTCTTCCTTACCAGTTATTCAAACCTGCATTGACTCCCCTGAGTGAATCATTTTCACTCAAAAGACTCAGACCTTTGAACATGTGAGATCTGATTAGCAAACTTCATAGATGGAAAGTAGAGATTATGACACTGGCAACTCAGACATAGTCAAATTATACTGAAACCAAACAAGCCAAAGTGTTGTGGCTTGGTTTTTTGTTTTTTTTTTTTTTTGAACCAACTCAATCTGTTAATGTTTAAACACTTCAGCTTGGCTGAATATTAGAGTGAAATGTTTTGACACAACCAATTCAAAATGTTTGATGCCTTCCAGTTAGTTAACTTCAATATTGTGAAATATATCCTTCCCAAACTGGAACGATTCACAGCTGGGATAAATGCCAGTATTTGTTGTGCTCTGCTGTAAGGCAAGATATCCAGCTGCCATGGTGCACCTGAGAATGCTCATCAGAAATTTTTGTCTTTGCTAATGGAAAGTGTTTGTCAAGCCAGGGCTTGTGGTTTAGCATCATCTTCTCAAACAAATAAACAAGAAAACCCACAACAAAACTACCAACTCCCAACTACCTCTCTCTCAAGCCTGCCAATAATGAGCAAACACAGTGTTATTTTTCCACCTGCAGTTGACCCTGGGAATTTTCTTCTTGCCCTTATAAGAATCCTGGATTGTGCATCTTCCCTGAGCATGCAGTTTTTTAAAATGGAACCTGAAGCACCTCTCTCTACCTTTGGTAGTATGCAGTCACAAACATCCCTTTCTCCACTGAACTGGGTTGCCCCAAAGCGTCTTTGTAAATTCTCTGCCACTTGTGCTATTAACCTGGCAGAGCATCTATATGTCTAGGCTGAGCTAGAGGACAGACAGACCTAGTCTAGATATGGCAGCCACTTGACCAAAGCACCATACCAGCCCAGACCTGTTCATGACAGCATTAAGTGCATAAGCCAAAGTAGTAGTCTGGTGTCTCCACCTCTTCTTCAGATATATCCCTTAATTTTGAGGGTCTTTCTAGACACCTGAACAAAGAAGTCTTCCCCTTCCACAACAAGTATATAGCAAAGCCATCCCCCTTCCCTACAACACTTCTACTAACTTGAGTTAAATAGCAAGAATAGCTGACATCCAAACTCTTGTTTGTTTTTGTTTCCCATCTGTCCTTAAGGTCTGTAGGCCTGAAAAATGGTCCTTCACTGTCCTCTCCTTAAATGTACAGACTTGTTTCCAACTCTGCAGGGAAGATTATTCAGAGCAGACTTTTTCAGAATAAGCAGAAGAGCTTTCCATGAAGGCCACCTGTATATTGCAAGGAAGAGGTTTGCTAGGCACAGGACAACTGCATCAGTGATGTGATATCCTGCTTGACCCAAGAAGCTCACTTGTTCAATCTGACCTATCCACAGGTGGCGTGACCATCCAGAGTATCCCTTCAACGATGAATACTGAAAACAAGGTGTGTCCGGGGAGGTTCCTAACTTGGTGCTGTTAGGCTTTGCTGAAAGAGACCCAATGTTTGGTGCTTTGACTTCACCGGAGACTGTTCACATCAGCATTAAAAACATTACATTTACTTCCTCTGGTCTTGTCAGTCTCTTATTGCTACTGAAGAGCAAATCTATTTAACCTATTGAATCTCTGGTTTTTGCTTAGGAGCATTGAAGCTTCAAAACTGATAGATTTCTCTTGAAAACAGGCTCACTAGTTCAAGCTAAATCATTGTCACTCAGTGGCACATCTTAACTGAATTTGAAACAAGTAGTTCTGCTTCAGTTAGATGTGAAGCAGTATCTTGTTTCACAGCTCAAGTGAGAGAAAGTTAGGAGTGGGGAACTAATTGGTTTGGAGATATCTATATATAGATAGATATAGATATAGATATGCACATATGTATATTGATATATAGATTCACTGCTTCATGCAGAATACTACCAGAGTATTCTTCAGCTGCGTACATTAGCTGCATTCTGTAGGTGCCCCTCAGCTAGCTGCACATGCAACTAGTTCAAGCCCTAAAGCATTATAAGCATGTTCATATCCCTCCCTGCCCACCCCCCAGCTCAGGACTGCATCTATATTTTAGCTGTTATACAAGGATGGTATTGCATAGCATTGCATATGCAGTCTGGAGCCATTCCGGAGGTAGCACTAGTGAGAATTTAAGAGTTAAAAAAATCCCTTAGATTAAAAATCCTTTAAACTTCTTTCCTGCTCCACAAACTGATACTGGCCCAAGAAGATTTCTGTTCCTTTCAAAATTCTTACAGTCTTTTGTATAAACTCCTGACCAAGACAATACTGAATTAGGAAGCTAAGTTTTAAAGGAAGATAAAGTTGTATTTTGTTACATAAAACTTTCTACCGTACTTTGAGACTGCAGAACACTGGCAGGTTCAAGAAAGAGTAGGAATCAGGCAGAAGGAGCTGGACTGAAACCTGGACATTTTCTTCAATCTGTCCTCAGCTCTCTGAAACATGGAGGCAGAAGCACAGACACAGAGTAAGGAAGACTACCTCCTTCAGCATGAATTTCTTATTCAGACCACTTGTTTACTCAAGTTTTGCAGCCTATAGGTACATCAGCCTATACCCACATCTGCAGAACGCTACTTTCCCTCCCTCCTGTGCCCAAGCACTCCTGCCACGGAGGGGCTACACTAGAGAGATACTAGAGAAGAAACTAAACCATACACAGAGAGTACTTCACATACTAAAATGTGCATACTGCCATTGAAAAATGGTTCATACATAATCTTCAGGTCATAGCATTTGCTTTTATTTATTACCATTGCTATTTATTATCCCTAGAGTGACTGGAACAGGAAAATGCCAATCTGCGGTTCATGGAGAGACTTCTGTTGGGTCAGGGTGTGCTCCTCAGAGTTGAGACAAAGAGGTACAAGGGGCAACCATTTCAGAGGAGGAACAGGCAAGGCTCCCAAATTGGTCCAGTGCCAACACATCTCTGGATGAGCTCAGTGGGCACCATGAGAGAAGTCAAGCCCCTTCACTGGGGGTGGCCTTCACATAGAATTTATAAATCCATTTATAAATGTATGTCAACAAAGGAGCATTCTTCTTGATGGAGGCTACCCAAGGACAATTGCCATTTTATTCCATTGCCCACTTAGACCAGAGTGGGAAATAAAAAGATGAGGGAGATATAGCTGAGGAGGAAGATGACACATTAGATCTAAGGACAATCCCAAGGTCAGGTGGAACTCTGCTCCCAGGGTTGGTCAGAACCACTGTCACAGCCCTGCTTTGCCCCTTTGCAAACAGCTGATGTCCTGGCCAAAAACCTGAACAAAATCCAGATCTAAATTCAAGTGCCAGAGGAGACCAGTTACCACCATACTCAACATGTTATTCCAGTTGCTTCATAAGTACCAGCCTTAAATAGAGCTATCAGGGCTCAACAGCTTAACAGTAGCACCGTACAAATTTTTGCACTGTAACTTGACCAGGTGCAGGTCTCCAGCCGTTGCCAACATTCAAGACAGGTTTGGCAAAGCTCTTGTTTTCTACACTGCAAATGTCAACTAATGCTCAGCTTAAATGTTCACACCAGACCCTTCAGTTATCTGCTCTTTCTAGACATGTCTCCCAGAGGTTAGGCAGTGCCTGAGGTTCTAATAAATCAGGTGACCTTGTATGTGTGAGTACAGAAGACAACATGCTGAAGTCTAACAGGAAATACTCTATTAATCAAGCCTTCAATCTGTACTGAGATAACAGGCAGGACAGACTATGAGAGTTCCTCCAGCCCAAGTCATGCCAGAAAATCCCCCTTACCCCCCTCCTCCCCCCTCCCTTTAATAGAATCATCCTCCTCCTTTGCATTGCCTCATCTGAATATGATGAAAAAAGATTCAGCCTGTTCCCAGGGGCAAACGCTCCCATACTTGTTTCCATCAGTTATGAAACTCCTACTGATGTCTAGCCTAGTTTTTCCCCCTGCTTTGCTCATCTTGCCCTACAAAGAAAGGTTTAGAGGAGAGAAAATAAGCAGGCCTGCAGATGGGGGCTTGGGAAGTGTATTCCACCAGTAACTTCACAAAAAGACAGAAAGAACCCAAACCCCACATACAATCTGCTCACAACTAGCAAATTTCAGAGGCTCATTGAACTCACTGCCTGGTGCAAAACTTATTGCTTGGAAGTGCCACACACAGCCCTGCTCCAACTGGAAGGGTCAGGCACAGACAGAGGGGGCTCCACACCTCCTGCTCTGATAACAAGTACACGTGACAAGAATAGACCAAATGTGTACCGGGAAAACTTTCTCACTTTTACTGTAAGTAACCCGAGTAGTTTGTGGCTCTTCCCATAGCTGCGAAGTGAAATGAAATCCAGAGCAAAGAAGTTTGCTTCAACTACACAAGTGACTTTATGGCAAAGAGGAGAACAAGTGATGCAGTGCTTTAGATTCTTTTTGCAGCCCAAGGGCTGCTCTAGTCTGGCCAGCAGAAAACCAGGCACTATGCTCATATCCACAGCAGCAAAGCAGTTGCCACAGCCGTACATTAGAGCAGGGGCTGGCTGTCCCTGTCGTTACACAAGCCCAGGGCAGAGCAGAAGGCTCTGGCGCGGCAGCAGCCAGGCCCTTCCCCTTGGGCACGTGCATGCTCACATTTAATAGGTGAAGCAACACGGAAGCACTGTCAGGCAGTTATCATGCAACATGCTGATGTTACCCCCACCCAGCACTACATGGTTAGCTGAATTTGTTTCCCCATGGCAAGGCAGAGCTTCATCTTCCTCAGTACCAAATATCTGGAATAGGACTGTGTTTCAGAAGGGACATGCATCCAATTTTCCCTGATGCTGTGCAGGTGCCTGCAAGCGGAATAGGGAAAATAGTAAGAGGCAAAGTGGGATGGGCCCTGAGTAAATTTTACAGCTTTACATTAAAGAAAGCCCTTTGGATTTATATCACACATTTTTATACCACATGGCTATCAAGAAGTTTTACAAGGGTGTATAATACGTTCTGTGGAGGAAACGGCAAGTGGCCATACCAAGCCATCAGCCAGAACTGGGACACAGTTTTGGGTGGACAGAACTGGACACAGGGGAATGAAAGGCAGTACCTCCCATAGTTTTAATCCCTTGCCCACCATTAAGGCCTAAGTGCTATAGAACTGGGTGCTCTACAATAAAAATGAGATCTCTCTTCTCCTGGCCAAAGTGTAATGATAACCAAGGACAGAAAGCGAGTTTTGCAAACAGTAGGAGAAGATCACAGGCCAAAGATAAAGCTATTGTTACATACAGCAGGGTCTTCACCTGATGAGGCTTACTCACTTCATTCCTTTCTTGAATCCAACAAACCCTGAAACCTGCTTACCTTCAGAGTGGCAGGGTATTTAACCATTACCATATCCTTGGGACATGCAAAGCTATTCAACAGCAGAGAGGCTGTTATTTTCCTTAACTAATTAAGATCACCTCATAACCAGAATCAGAGTTGATTCTTCAGTTGAGTGTATGAATCATTTAAGTGTGGAAGAAAATCCAGTGTTGTAGGGACTCTTAGAGGAAAAGAAATCCTGTGCCTGGGATATGCAAGACATCTCTCAGACCTCTGCAGTGAGCACAGAGGACAAACTCAGATCCCCCATGTTCAGTATGTCTGATCTGTAGTTTCAAGATGAGATACCACCTTCCTCACTGTGAGTAGCACTAAAGCCCCCTTGTTGCCATCCACCAGACTGAAACACCTTGTAATAAATGGGTTTGGTATTTCCAAGATAATGCCTTTATTTTCTAGGAGAGAAGATACATCTGCTGTTTCCAGACATATTTTGCCCAGCTTTCAACAGAACAGAAATCACACATCTATAGAAAAGCACTAAGGTGAAAAGAAAGTCTGTAAAAGAGTGACATGTTAGAATAAGATACAACATGCTTATTTCACTTGTGACCTAAACTGTAAACACATTTGCATTTGGGGTGGGGTAATCATCATGCAGTTGGGTAGTAGTGCAGTTTTGATACTAATTGATTCTCAGCAGTGCCATATTTCATCTCTTCCCAACATCCTACTACCCTGGAGCAAAAACCCAAGCTCATAATAAAGGACTTTGAGAGTGCAAAACCCAAAAAAGATAATTTTAATTTTTCAATGCCAGACAGACTCCTTGGGGAACTTAACTCAACATGCATGAGCAATACTCACAACAGGACAACACACTGGAAATAAAATACAAAGCAGAACCAAATGGAAAAAGAGGAGGGAGGGAAGAAGCTGGAAAGAAAGATGACACGTGTGTATAAGCACACATGCATGCACACAGAGGGGCACCACTCGATGAAGCTGCTCAGTTTTTGCTCTGTAAACTGCAAAGCTACCTGGATGGAGGCCTCGGTTCAGTCCATGGTCATTGAACATAGTGAAGGCAAAATCCTGAACCAGGACAAATGTGCACTCCATTACAAGTTAAATGAGAACTCATGATGACCTAGAACATGTCTCAGAGCAACCTCATGCATAACAAGAGAACAGCCATGCAAGTGCAGGCTCCTGAGAACACAGGATAGGATCCTGCTAACATTTTAGCACATACAAATCAGGAGTGACTCTGCTGACTCAAGGTTTACCACAGTATAGATGCACAAAACAGAGGTCCCACACCATCAGTGCAAGGAAGATCATCCTAAATTTTCTGTTCCCCCAATTAGCCTGACCAACTTTATTCTCCCAGGCCGGGGCAGACCCTGAGGAAAACTTGCAGAGTATTTTGTCTTCATGATCTCTTAGGAAAACTGCTTTGCTTCTTATGCCACCATGTCTCAGACAGGACAGCAGCCTGAGATCCTCCTGTGAAATCTTGAGGTTTCCCTGCAAGGTGACCCCACCATCTTAATGTGTTCCCAGACAGTCCAGAATGGCCCAAAATAGCTGTTTGGCAGCATACTCATCACAGTTCCTCCAAGCTTTTCCACAGTGGTGGAACTGCAGTCCTGCATTGCTTTTCTATAGAATGAGGAAGAGTTTGCCTTTACATTTCATTTACTACATTGATCTGTACTTGAGGAACTTCAAAGAGGAATCTCCAACATTCAGAAAGGTTCTTGTATGTCTTGGATCAGAAATTCACACCATCATTCAACAAACCAATGCTATGTTTCTGGTCACCTATGAGGTACAGTCCTCCCAGTAGAGAGCAGAAGAACCAACAGAGCATGAAAGTAAGAGGTAACATATTAGAAATACCCACATGATTTAACATTTCTACTAATTTTTTTTTTCTAGACATGGCATTTAGAGCACACCAGCAGTCATGGATTCCCTTAGCAATCTACACCTCTCCAGGCCTGAGTCCAATAAGTTATTTGGATCATGCCCCTGTGTTCACAGAATTGGTCTATTGGGTGTGCAAGAGCTTGAGGCACTAAAAGTGCTCTTAGATAACATGGTTGGAGGGAAGGGGGCGTTATAGCTCCCTTCCCTCAGCAGTTAGAGCACAGAGAAATGATGCAGCAAGTCAGGTTCAAATCTCTATGGTGGTTTAAACCTACATGTCTCACCCTATCCAGTTACCAAGCTGTACAGCCTTCTGGAAGGGATCTGCCTTCATCCACCCCACTGAACTTTTCAACTTTGCATAAGAAATTAATCAGAGTGAAAGGGGGAAGGACTTGCTAGCTGAGAAACATAATGTACTTTCTTGGGAAGGAGGGCACTTGCAGTCCAGCTCTCACTCAGGTCACTGCTGGCTGGAAAACACTCCCACAAAACAAGGACCAAAACTTTCCCTGCTTGTACTATGGCTCATTCCTGTGCTATGTGAGTTGCTCTCTCTGATGTTTCTTTTGGACACACCACTAGTTATATTATCAAAGAGGATTCTCTGTGTTGGAAAGGATGATGTAAATACCCCTTCCACATGTAAATGTGAATTTTATTCCATTTCTATTACTACAGTGAGAGCAAGCCCTATATTATCACTTAACCAAACACCCCATCAGGCTGCAGAGATACTATAGATCCAACTGATTTAGAACGTTGACTTACACCTTCCACTCACTCAGTTGCTCCAGCACTCCACAGACATTAGTGATTGACCTTGTGTGATTATCTTTGACTCCTCCAAACTTTCTTCCTTTGACCATCTTTGCAGCTAAACACATCCATCTGGGTTCTCTGCTCTCTCCCAGGTTTTGTTTTGCCACATACCTGAACAACTAATTCAGCCAAACTTGACTGCTGAGTGAGGGTCCCCCTTCACATGCTGTCACTCCCTGCAAAGACTGCTTGGACACTTAGCCCCATTCTTCTGGTTTCTTTCCATCCACTAAGAAAAGAGGCATTATTCTCCTATTGTGAACCATACAGTAAGGGAGATGCATTAACCTCTACATTTACAGCCGATATCACGGTACAGGAATGAGGAAATACTTAAAGAAATCAAAGAGCATAAGATCAATTAAGATATGAGGTTTTTAACTATGTAGGGCCACTCTCTGGAATTCATGGCTACAGCTATTTAAGGGCCAGACAAGGGTGTTGGGTTTGAACCTAATAGCTTGTATAATGGCCAGTGTCAGATAGCTCTGTGTCAGATACTGCCTAGCTAGCTGGATGGGAATGTGACAGGAAGAGGAGAACTTTCCCACCTCTCCCTGCATGCTGCATACGGGATTATATGACCAAGGACTCAAAAGGGATTTATCTGGTGCCAGAGTCACACACTGCTCAGGACTTAATACTTTCAAGTTGCATTCAATAAAAGCACCTTTCTTTAAGAAGTAACTCCAGTGCTCCAAGAGGAAGGCCAGAAAACAGAGATAATTGGAACTTTTCAGGCAGGAGGCTGAGTGTATTTATGTTTGCAGGCTTTCACGGGCATGGACACACCCAGCCTGGGAATCCTGCCCTCTGCAGGGTCCTGACACACATTTCCACGGGGAGGTGCTGGGATGAGGCACGTCAGCTTCCACAGACACCCAGAGCACCTCATCTGCTACAGTGATATGTACAGCACTTCACTGGCACTAAGGAGTCACAGGCCGAGAGCAGCACAACAGCCTAAACCCAACACCTGCACGGCAGATACAGACTCCCAGGGAGTATCACAAGGGTCTAACAAATAAAACAGAATACGTAAATCCTTTGCGTTAGCTTAGCACCAGGTTGATATTAGCCACAGCTTAACTGGTTGTTGCACACCCACTTTGCTTTGTAGCTTATCACTTTCTGTTTACAGAAAGGTAAAAACAATAAATAGACCTGAAGAAAATCAGTAAGTACTTTTCCCCCTACACTCACCCAGTCTTTTTTCGGTTCCTCAGAAATCTGCAGCATCCCACCTTGCAGACCCATCCTCTGATCAGCGAGGATGCAAGTTCTTGCCTCCCCAGTAGGAGCTCAGCAGCCCAAGCTACTGGAGCAGACTTACCTCACCTGACACTTTCTTCCTTTTTCTTTCCAACCCCTTGCCCCTGAAAGTGCAAGTGTCTTACCTGAGGGAAGGAAGAAAAAGTGCAGTAAAACCAGCAGCCCACACCTTAGCAGATTAAACCAGAACCAGGAAAAGAAACAGGCCACCCCGACCCTCACATCTAAGAGATCGAGAAGCTATGGTGAGCCCATGTGACACTAATTGAAGAAGTCACTGGTGCAGCTGATCTCAGTTACCCCAGCCTGAGAGGGGGAAAAGATAGGAAAAAAGCTCCCGAGCAAGTCTCTGTGCTATGTTCTTGGTGTTGGCTAGGGCTCAGGCTGTGAGGTAAACCACTGAACTTAGAAAAATAAACAGTCTGTGTATAGCTTTTAACTTATTTTTTCTTTCCCCACATATGAAATTTATCTCTACTGTTTCTGGGTCATTAGTCTGCAGATCTGCCTTAGTCATCGAGCTAGGGTGTTCACAGAAGAATAAATAAATGAATCACACTCTTTGCAGACATCGCTGTGAAATAACTCCCTCCCCCTTGACCTTCCTGTATTTCCCAAGTTGAGGAAGCCAAAGCCCACAGCAATTTCAGTGAGGTGCTTTGGTCACTGACTGTCTCACTGGGCAGCTTTGGAGGAAAGCTCTGCTGCTGCCTGCATATGGGGGCAGCTTGTGCTCATGGGCTGCATCACCCCACTGCCTGGCTGAGGGACTGGACATGCTTCCACTGCAGCAGGAGACAGCAAGCAAATCCATGCCCCTAAGGGTAGCATAGTACAGACACACCTCACGCTTCTAGGGCTGGAATGTATTTGTGATTTCCTTAGCTCTTGCAAATTAAAGCAGGCAGGTAAGAAAAGACAAAATGAGAAGCTTGAGACAAAAACCATACAACACTCCGAATACCTCCTACGTGTGGGTCCAGGAGGCTTGAATCTGTGCTCTGTACAGAGCTGTTCAGATCTGATTTGGGGAGTTGTCCTACCCAATGTGGGAGAGCAGTAGGTGGAAGGAGATTTGTCACAATCTGGCTTGATTTGCAGGGTGAGGACCTTGGATGGTGCAATGCCAACCACTACAGCACCGACTTTTGATCCCACAAGGTTTGTGACTCTGAGGTTGCATCTGGGGCTTTGGTGGGCATCAGGACCTCAGAGAGACTGCAAGGGGCACAGGTGTCAGAAGAAAGCTTGGAGAGGATATGTAAGTCTCAGTCTACTTCCAGGGTGAATTAAACACTAATATTTTGGTTGTAGGAAAGCTTTCATTTCCAATTTACCTCTCTCCTGGAGGAAAACATTTCCCTTTTGAAAATCCAGAGGATAAGTATTTGGCTTTACAGAAAACCAATGAGAAGAACAAAAGGAATTTCCACCACCCTTGAACCAACTTGCTTTCCCAGTCAACAAGCAGAGCATTAAGCAAGGCCATAGAAGACCTTGGGTTTTATCCCATTTTGACTCTGAAATATTTTTCTCCCCTTGACTTTTTTTTTGAGGGAATTGTCCTAGCACAAGGTTTCAAGAGATCTGCTGAATCTGTGTTTCCACAGCACTTTCAGGTTATGTGGTGACTTTAGACAAATCACAACAATCTCTGCCAGTGAACTCTGAGCAACCAAGTTCAGCACTTCAGCTCATTGGGAAGGTTAAAGTTTGCTTGTCTTTAACTGCCTGCTGTTTATAGCATGAAACCAAAAGAGCACTCCCAGGATCCTACAAGCAATTGCTCTTGCCTATTTGTAACTACTACGACGCATTAAGATGGGACTTTCCACCCATCTGTAGAACACTATACTTTGGTCTAATTTCCCGGAGTGCATTCCTGCTGAGATTAGTCCTTGCTCCAAGCTGACCCTTGTGGAAAACTTTTGATGGAGTGCTATGCAAAAGAGGTTTATGTGCAAAATGACCTGATTTTTTTTTCTTTCCTTTCACTGATTTATATCTCTTTTTCTATATCTTAAGAGATCATAATTAAAAATTGTGTTTTTCTAGGTACTGAATGTGATGTTTAGTGTGAACCTTCTGTGAATAAATTAGTTCTTTGAACAAGCTCTGAGACATCAGGTCTCAGGACTTGCCCACAGTTAGTTGTTTTCTGCATTTCTAGTAATTTCATGGAATAAAATTACTTGGCCTTCACTATTTTAATAAAACTTTCCTCTTTCAAACAAGGTGTACAGGTGGTTGCTATGCTGTTACAGTTCCACAGCAGATTTTTTTCCTCCGATGGAAAAATGCTCTTCTGAAAATCTATCAGCTTTGGTAATATATGGATAATAAAGTTATAAAATTTTATTTATTTATGTATGTGCTTAAATTTACATTCTGTTTATCACTTTATCCACATTTCTGTGAGTTTGTGTTGTTGTTTAATATAAGGAAGCTTTATATTAGCATGGTCTAGAGAGCAGTTCATTTACCTGGTGCCTTGATACTTGGTACTATCTTCATTCCGCATCAAGCAGTGTCCTGGAATTTTAATTAATACTCAGAATAATTCTAGCAAGTTAAAAAAAAAAAAAAAAAAGCATAACTGAAAGTCCATGAATCCTTATATATAAAAACATGTCTAATAGCCCAAAGTAGATAGTCATTTGTCTGTTCAAGTGATCAAACGGAACAAAAGACAGCTAGCCATAACACATCCAGTCTTATTTACTAGCTCCTCTTCCTGTTACCAGCTATACATGCAAATGGATCTCTGTCTTCATCAGGGTGATTCATTTTACCAATGTCAGAAGAGCAAAACACTGTAATGCTTCTGCAAGGCTCTCAGGGCTGCAGCCGATGCCAGTGCCCTGCTGGCACCAACCTCCACCGACGCGTGGATGCCTGTGTCCTGAAGCTGCTCTGTGTCATTAGCACTCGTGGGTCTCCGTGCAGTCACCTCATGCCTGTTATCAAGCAGAGACTCCTGGATCAAACATGACAGAGAGTTTCAACCTTTATGAGAACTGCTAATCAATGCAAGCTTTTGAAGAATCTGTGTGTGGATAGTGGGATAGGTTTGAGCATTAGATGTGCTCCCAGAAATGGGTAAGGTGGCCCCCGGGGTAGTCTGGGGTGGTTAGAAAGCTGAGATGTGAAGTCGGGATCCAGACAAACTCTGAAAGCCAAAGTTTCAGGAGATACCCAGGGTCCCTGTAATTTCTGAAGGGTTTTTGTGCCTGTGGATGAGATCTTAGATAGGTGATGTTCCAGCTGCTATTTTTTTTCCTCCAGCTGGATGCTGAGAGTGCTTCATACAGCAGCCAGGGAATGCTTTTTCAGAGGAAATGTTTGAAAATTGTTTCAGAAGTGATTCCTGTAGATAAATCGTGGTAGGAGAGGAAGAAACAGCTAACAAATGTTCTGTGATCTATAGAAAAAATACAGGAAATCATCTGGACAGGACCACAGAATGCCATCCAACCCCAGGATGAAGCAACCCTACCATTTTGACAGATATTTTAAAATATTTTCCTGAATGGGATACTCACTTTCCCCAGCAATCTGTAGCAGGGCTGAATTTTCCTTATTGGTTTTACCTAAGTCTATACCAAAACTTCCCTCGCTGCCTTTCACAGTATTTGCCTTTTGCTCTGCCCAGCAGGGACTCAGACCTCCTGGTGGGGATGTCCTCACTCTCTCCTGTTCCCATCAAATGGCACATGACAGTTGCAGGGCTGGGTCTTTTACCACAGGCCTCCAGGTTGTCTTAAGGGCTTTGAGAAGCTTTTTGAGCTTGCATGTTCTACCAAGACTTTTGAACTAAACATCTACAGCTTGCTAGCAAAGGGGGATGGGTCTCAATGGCTTGCCTGTGTCCTTCCAGCATCGTGTTTTGGCACTGAGTAACTCAAGTTAGACACAATTTCCATTTCATGTCGTCTGAGCACTTGCGAAAGCTATGTTCCCAAAGCACACAAACTGCCACATCAGATCAGATAGGGTCATCTACTAAAAATAAGAGAACAACTATGGGAAAACCTGTCCATTGAAGAAATTTTATTCTAAACACCCATCAGGTACTGAACTGGGTCATGACTTGAGATGGTGAAGGAGTTATACTGAAAGGTGGTTGATGAATATGAAAAATATTGCTTTGGATTAGCAAAAAAAAAAAAAAAATATTTCCAGCAAGAGGAAAAAATTTTAATAGGATGAGTTGTGAGCCTTCTGCAAATTAAAATTCCTTAAAGGAAAACTGTTTCAAAATAAAACAAAACATGTTGTATTTATAAAAATCTAAACCATTGTTATTTTCCTCAGCTTGCTTTGTTTGCTTGAGCTTAAAGCAGTCTGGATTTATAGAACACATGCTCCAACACTTACCTAGGCCATCTGTCCATCCTTCCTCTCCCCTTTTTCCTCCTCGGTTCAGTCTATCTGCATATGGTTTCCAGGCATCTTGCTTCTTCTTCATGTGGTTGGCACTCTGAACATGGTTTGTAGAGGATGTCCTAGAGAGAAAGACTCCAAAGACATCGGCCAAAATATAGATAGAGCCTTTTCCCCAGCTCAAGAGCTTCACAATTCATCCTACATTTGCTGCCAGCAGCTGCATGCACCCTAGGTTAATCTCATACAGACAGAAGGTAAAAAGTTGTATTCAGTCATTTAACTTGTTCTTCACAAACTGACCATCATGTTATTTAAATTCAGTGTGTGTGTGTGTATTCCTCTTTTCTGATCCAGCCCCTTAGTCCTGCAACAAGGTCAGCATTCATCTACATACTACAGTCACTTTTACAGAGGCAAGGAGGCTCTCACTGGTTTTGGTGGTTCCTTATTACTGCAGAATGGATGTATCTCCCAGTCTGAATGCATTTACCCCCACAGCATTGATCTGGCTCAAAGCAGTGACCCCACTTTATGGGCTGGGAACTAAACCCCAGGGAGAATAAAGACTGGAGCAACCTGGGCAAACACATAGATCCCCACATTTCTGCCAGGCTTCTCCAGCTCCCACCGTCATGACCACAGCTAAACATTCACATGAGCTCCATATCATGCGGAGGTCCTGCTCACATAGTTCAGCAGCCTGAGAGCAGTATGGGACCAGAGCAGCAATGCTCATTGCTTGTTACAGAGGAAGAGAAGATGGGAAGGATAAGAAAAAAGAAAGACTTCTCTTTTTTTCAGTGACAATCTCTGACTGCTTTTTCAGTGAAGTATTAACCAAGAAACTCCTGCTCGGATACACCTTTCCATTAGTTTTTTTTTAATTGTCACTATTTACTTGAAGCACATAGTTGTAGATAGGCAGAGAGTTTTCAGTGCTTACTTGTAGCTGGCATAGCAACAAAACATACACACTTGTATGTCCCCGTGGTGGGTGGAGGACGTAACACTGACTACTGCTGGGTTGCCTCATCCCTCCTATTCTAACACCTTGATTTTCACTGCAGCTAGCTTTGCTCTGTGTAAATATCGAAATTTTCCATGTTGGAGAGATGCTTCCATGTGGTTATTGTTGTTATTTAACAACACTAATATCCAAGGAACATTCTAACATTTATTCCATGAGGAAAACTATGCTTTGTAGCACAACATCAAGTCTGGCAGAGCAGCAGTTTTCATGGCAAGGTCACATCTTTTGCTAATCCCAGGAAAACCTGCCCAATTTGGTCAGTTTATAAGTCTTTGCAAAATTACACTTCAAAATATGCTGTTGAAATGCCTCTAGACTTCTTGGAAGCTGAGTTCCCCTATGGTTTCTCCCAGTTGGTCAGGCATTTGAACAGCCAGTCCTTGGGACTGCAGCTTGTGCAGTCTTCATTCCCTTCACTTCTGGCCTTGCTAACTTTTTCAAGAAATCACTTTTGTACTCTCAACAATTTCTTTAATCTTCTGATTTCCGTGCATATGTAATCGAGTACAGGCAGGCTATCTCACAGCAACAGTCTGAACTGATTTAAAATTATTAGAGGACCTTGGCAGTAGATGCTAGAGTATGAAGCATTTATACTGTGTCTATTTGCTTCTAATGCACCTTTGCCAGAGCCATAATTCAATTTATGCATATGGATCAACTTTTTAATACCTTCCAGGAATAATTATTGTCATCATTTTATGTTTTAGTGTGTGTATTCAAATAAAATATGTTGCACTTGGATTGAGAAGCTTGAATCCTGTTTTGAAAAGTCTCCTTTAAAGTTAATGGGTTTTGGCAGTTTCAGAATAAAAGCCATTTTTAAAGTTGTGATGTAGCAGTCTCACAAATACATCTTTACAAAAGATGAAGAAATATATTCCGCTGTGTTCTTACAGAATTTAGTCTAATGAAGTGTGATTTCATCTAAGTAATTTCAATTATACATACATATATATATGCATATACATATATAAGAAAACATAAAGTCCACAGCTCTGTATGTTCCAGATTATTTTTTGTGTTCCTACCTAGAACTATATGAAATTTGTAATTATTGCTTGTAGTTATTGTATAATAATTGTGTTGTATAATTGTAATTTTTGTAATGATTATCATTTAGAAGCACATTCTGGTGCAGTTGCAAGAAACTGCTGGAGCTGTATGCTAAGATGCGTGAATTAACGACCCTGTAGGCAGGTATGAGAAATACGCTGCAATCCCATACCATTCCTCCACTTACAGGAAGTGCAGTCCCATGCTTTTCTCATTATTTCAACTACTGAATGTCAAATTATTAAATAACCAACCCTTAATAAATCAACACCAAAGATTTCTGTAATAACTACATTCTTGACGGTCAAGGAGTGTTGCCAAAATCAATAAACTCATTGTCTGTGGTAAAATTTGTCAGCACTTCTATGAACCATAGAAACATATTACCAGTTGTTTTCTGTAGAAGCATTTGCCTTTTTATTTTTAATTATTCACTGGAAATTGACCTTTTAGTTGGCCATGAAGTTAATGTTCATTTTCAGGGACAGCTACCTGTCTGAGATCACAGACACCCATCAGACCCTGCAAGCTTAGATATGCTGACAAGAAGGAGTCCTCTTCACACAGCATTCATCCACCAAGTCAGTGTAACTCCTTTGGCTTCTGTTTGTGTCCACATACCCGATTTCTCCAAGGTGAGCACGCATCTGCAGTGAGCATTAGTGCAAACTGAGCCTTGACTGTGTCCATTATCAAGTTCACAGAAAATACTGCTGATAAACACCATGCCTGCCATATTACACCTTCTGCCTCATTCACCTGCCACCTTTGCAGCCTGTGGAGACTCACCCCTCCTTAGACTTTGAGGCTTGGGGTTCTTCCACAGTGTCCAAACCCCAGAGAGTGCTGACACTGGGCCAATGCTCTTCATCCTTCTTGCCCTCCAACATGGTCCCTGGTCCCTCATCTCACACACATTGGCAAAGGAAGTGCCAACGCCCAACTTCACATTCATACCATGCACAAACGTGGGAATGCAGAGAAACTGGATGATTTGGCCAAATACCATCCAACATGCTGCGCTGCAGCAGTGACGGGATTCTGCTGTAGATTTATATGGGGATACTCCTGCACACATTTCTTGGACCTCACCTTCCCAGGGGATTGTGGAGGTGCTACCACAGCTGACTGGTAATACTGATAATTTTTCCACTGGAGGAGGTTCAAGGGAGACCTTATCGCTCTCTACAACTACCTGAAAGATTGTAGCAAGGTGGGTGTCAGTCTCTTCTCCCAAGTAACAAGCGATAGGAAACATCCTCCAAATGCACCAGGGATGGTTTAGACTGGATATTAGGAAACATTTCTTTTTCAACACAAAAGGGTTGTCAAGCACTGGAACAGGCTGCCCAGGGAAGTGACTGAGTCATCATCCCTGGAGGTATTTAAAGACCTGTAGATGTGGTGCTTAGGGACATGGTTTAGTGGTGGGCTTGGCAGTGCTAGGTTAATATTGGACTCGATCATCTTAAAGGTCTTTTCCAACCTAAACAATTATATGATTCTATGACTGTGTAAGACTTCAGATGACAGTGGATCTGTTTCTGCATACAGGCAAAGTCTTCTAAGAGTCAGTCACAGTTTAATTCACACAGTGACTACAGATATAATAGCTCATTGTGTTTCTTGTCTACTCACACCAGTTTTATGTCAGTCTTAACATGACTGAATGTTTCAATTAGTATCATTGGTGAGGGAGAGACCTTTGGAATAGAAGTCACCAGTAACATCTCTGAGTGCAATAATTAAGAACAATTGAATTAATTTGATTTTTCACTAATCAGCACTTGGTAACAGACCATGTTATTCTGACTCCAACTGAGCAATCAGTGAAGAAGTTTTATTACAATGGATTTTGAGTTTTTCTAGATCAGCTGAACTGATTTTAAAACTGTCCTTCAAGAGCATAAATTGCAACTGGGGATATTTTTTCCAGAAAAAAAAAAGGGAATCAGAGTAACTTTTCCAATTACTGCAAGAACAGCTACTATTAAAGATTTTGCTTTGGAGTGGGAAATAGCTTGTGGTTTTGTACAGCAGACATTTTTTGTGGCAGACGGTCAGCACCACGTCCTCTTCTAAGAAGCCGGCTGATTTTAGTCCTTGGCGTTCATGGGGCATCAACAGCCCCTGGAGGAAGAGTGGCTGTGGCCACCCTCCGGATCCCCTGCTGCTTCAGCGCGCCTCTAAAAATGAATCCTTACATACTTGTTTTTCAGAGAACAGCAACGGGCTTGTTTCACAACAGCTTTTGCTATATTTTACTTATGTGTCTTTTTCTCACTCCCTTCAAGGAAGAAAACACATGAATCCAGCCTTTGTTCAGAGTGGAAGTCTATACAGCTTAATCCTCACTGCCCCAGAGACACGCACTATCGCAGCCTTCCTGACACAACAACCATCAGGGACGGGGCACACTGTCACCTGCACAGTCATGAAAAACATGGAATCCCACCTATATATGACAACATATGCCTTTGTTGCTTTCCAGTCTCAAAATCATACTTTACCAAATCTAACTCTGAAAATTGAGTTGTCCAAGTCCCCTTTGGGATGGAAAATTATTAAATGTAGTATACAGTACTGATGGTTTGCTTATGCCTTAGAGTATTGTAACAGCGCTGGCTGCTGATGAACAACTGCTGTTACTGTCAGCAGTGATGCTGCCACACACAGAAATGTGAGAGAACTTCAGTATTTCAGATATAAAAACTCCACCTGAGATATTTAGATCTCTGAGTTTTATCCAAACTGATACTGCCCAGGTGTTTTTTTCAGAAAGATTAGATCAAGAAATATTGACTTATATCTAATTACTTAGTTGCTGCCTTGAATGTTAAACACTAGCTGAAGAATGATGGAGCATACAAGCATCCTCATCCATTTAATATCTGAGTCACTGCACGTTGCTGTTAATGGACACCAGCCAGCCCAGGTTTGTGGCAAACACAACATGGTGTAGCGCCATCTTAAATTCTTATTGGTACAGCTCAGAGAGAAAAACAAACACACTAGAATTAACAAATTCACACTTAAGAGAATGCACTGACGAACCACAAAAGGAGGAAACCAGGACAGTATCTACGAACATTAACATCAGAAACTTTGCAGTGGACTGTTTTCAGTAGATATGGCTACAGCAATAATTAGACAACAGTTTGTCCATGGGATACTTGACACCATTTTTCTAAAAAATGATTAAAACATTTCACAGACAGTGCATCTAATTTGGAATTACAAAAATAAACCTACAAGAATACCATTTTTTAAACTACCATGCTTTTATTCTGTGTAGTCTTTGGTCTTTCGTTATTTTACTCCAAAAGGGATGGAATCTACAGTAAATTTGTTCGGGTTTTCACACTGTGTCAAGAACCAAAGTGATCAAATACCAAACCCTGCACTTCAGTCACTGTCTGGTGATTTTTAACCACAGTCCACCTCATTGTTTATGTTCCCTATTTTGAGCTACTGATAATACCAAGCCTAACACTGGCTGAGGTTAGATTTTAACAAGGTTATCATCTTGGAGCACCACCTGAAGCTGGCAGGCTCTGCCGCTGTCAGGGTGAATGATGGAGTGGGTGATACCAGCTAACTCTGAGGAGTCAAATATCTTACCCACGTGTACCAGCCCACCTCCGGCTGAGACTGGAGAACTCTTGGGAACACTGAGAAAATCTTGTAGAAAATCCCCTAACAGTTGCATGCTTTTGTGAGGGCTTAAATTGTATTATTGGTTATTCAAGAACAAATTCCATGAGTCTGGGGAAAAAACTGAAATTGTGGATGATCTACAAGCCTAACTGACAGCCTGTTGAAGGATCTCTGTGGGTTCACGTCTGAAGCTGAGCTGCAGTATCAGGACACGCTGCAGAAAATGAGTGTATATAAAATGCATAAAATGAAGAGCACAGCTGTTGACAGCCAGACACAGAAACAATTTGTTTAAAAATGTAACAACTCAAGAAAACATACTAGCCACTTCAGTGCCTTAACAGAAGCAGATGCGTAACTAGTGATAGAGTGAACTGTCTGAATGCATAGTGATGTTGTGCAAGACAGATCAGTTTAGAAATGTACAGCTTGTGATGAAATATTTGCTTGTTCCAAGCCGTAAGAATACAGAACATCGAGTTTTCTGTTCTGAGGGTGTGGAGATAGCTGGTGGAGCCGAGGTCCTACTGGCCAGAGGGCACTCTGTGCTCCAGCAGGAACCACCTTCTGATAACATTTCCTTTTCTCCTGCATGGCAGGACAGAACCTGGGAAGATGAATTAATGACCCCAACCAAACAGATCTTCCCGGTGCCAAATTTCAAGCTTGCACCATTTGGTGCTACTGCCAGAGACCGTGACAACAACGATGCTGACACTGAATGGGTGGTACACATTTGATTTCTAAATCCTGCTGATGAAAAGGAGCATGTGTATGCATGTATGCTTGTATGCACTGGACTCTGACTTTGAAAGGAAGCTGTTTATGTGGGAGAGCTGAATCTCTCAGCTTTTTTGCCTTTTCCTTTTTTTGAATTCTTTTTTCTTTGCATAAGAGCTCTCTGGTGGTTTGTCTGATTTCAGAGCAGGGCTATTTTGCAATTACTGTTGTCTGGTTTGTCTTATTCTTCTTTTTCTGTTGTCTGGTTTGTCCTATTCTTCTTTTTCTGTAAGACAGACTGCAGCAGCACAACCCCTTGGTGTACTCTCTTCTCCTGCTTCCAGGATGCAAACCCACGGCTGCAGAGAGGCTGGGGAGGCAGCAGCAGGACTTGCACAGGCCTGTGGGGGGTGTTTTCTGTTGCTGATACACACATCAGGGGTACAGATCATACAACAGTGTATAGGAACAACCAGACCTCCTCAGACATTTCATTAAAATATCTCCCGAGCCCAAGGGGCTGCTTCCCTGCGGGCAGCGAGAGCAGCATTGCGGTCCAGCAGAAAGCACTTGGGGCACATTTCCTAGGAGGGGGAGCATGGTAGGGGCTGATGTACAACTGACCCTTGCACCTAGGTGGTTTCCTTTTAAATGTGCCCAAAGCAAGGCAGAGGGTTGTTTGTCAGTGGCTCAGACTTTTTTGTTTATTTTCCACAATAAAGTCTGGCCCAGAGACTTCAATTAATGTGGCCATTGCATTCACTGTCCCTGGCAGGCAAGAGACTAAAGGCCCATCTGCTACGTAGCTTTGCACCCTCCTGGGTAGGCAGCCTTGGTTTCACCTGGACAGCCTTGCTTGCACCACTGAGTTTCCTCCAGAAACTTGTTGCTGTCACTAGACTGCTAAGCATAGAGAGGGCAGTGAACAGAGCTCCTGCTTCGCTGTGAAAAAGTAATGGATCAGGCTCAGCCTATGACCAAGAAAATCAGCTGATGTGGCTGCATTGAGAGCTGTTCCACAGTTACAAATGCAAATTTCTTCTCCCACCATTCTCTGGGAAAGATGAAGGTGCAAAGAGAGGACCTTGGGTGGAAAATACACCTTTGATGATCCCAAGCTGTAAACAGAAACTTTCTGTTGCCAAGATCAGGCTAAGTGAATACCACAGTCCCCTTAATCATGTTAGGGTATTCATTCATCCCTTCTAAATTTTAAAGGAAGTAAGTTACCCTCTGTGTTTTGTCTTATCCACTTAACTCAAGATTTATCCTAAGTTCTCGTGTACTCTCAGGTTCTTTCACACAGAAATGTAAAATCCTAACACTATATCACTAAATGCATTTTTCGCTAATGAAGCTGCAAATTGAAAATGCTCAGGTTTTATTTGGATAACAGAAAAGCTTGCATTAATATGTACTCACGTTCACACCATATGTGTGCATATCTATTTACAAGTTTGTTTAAAGCTGTTCAGGAAGAAGAGTGCCTACCATTGGATACATAATTTTAGAATCAATCCAGTAAAATTCCTATTTTTAATGGCCAGAAAATAGAGATATTTAAACCATGGTGGGAGGGAGGTAAAATATCTGATTTTGGAGTTCAGAGAGGAGCTAAAAGGAAAGGAACAGTGCTGTGCTGAGATGCTAAAATACAAAACATGGCTCTGGAAGACACACTAGGTGCACTACAGGTTAGACTTTTTGAAACACAAATATAATCTCTTTTTTATTTTTAAAGAGCACTGCAACTAGAACACCAGCAGGTGCTAAAGTGTGTCTGTTATGGCCATCAGGCACAAACTACTGAGTTTTCAATGCCGTTTGGAGACACCGACTATATGATGGACCATTGTCACTGTTGCTAAGCAGCTGAAACAAATGGTAAGTGAAGTGGTCAGAGCACCATTTCAGTAGCACACAGAAGAATTTAGATCAACAGTATCACTTTTGTGAGCCTTGCCTACATTAAGAAACCCAAAGCAAACCTAGCCATTAGCTCAGTAAATGTATAGTGAGTTGGTAATCCTAGTTAATTCATTCAGTAAGGGTACACTTGCTAATTCGTTTGCCAGAAGCATTAGCAAATAAGATCCAGCTGAGTATGACCTAAGCCATAGGACTTGTTCTCACTCAACTTTGCAAAATAAGAGCAATTAATTAGGCAAAGAACATGCATCCTCCTAAAAGGAATTTAGTATTTAGAAAGACTATTAAAAAAAAAAAAAAGAAAAGAATTAAAAGACCTGCTCAGCTGGAGAAAGGACATTGTGTTGTTTCTGCATTTAGAGCACACACACACTCCCCTGCTATTATTAGGGCTCAGTTTGTGGCAGGAGTGGAAAACCAGATGGTAATCCCCAGTCTCAATAAATGGGAGTTTTTCTGTGTGCTGTCATCTGCTCACCCAGTTTGTGTGTTGTGAACTTAAGGCCCAACATGGGGGAATAGGAATAATTTTATTGACAGATGGAATTGCTGCTATTTAAGGACAGATGTTTGTGTATGTCATTCATAAAGGTCTGCACATTGTTAAATGCTTGGTTACAGGAATGGGGGAAGGGAAAATTTAAATTATCCATTTGTTCAGTTAAAAGGTATTTTGTCTTGTCAGGGTTAAGTATTTCACATGCTTATATATGCTACTATGAAACTAAAGTAGTTTCAGAATTTATTCAAATAAAATCTGTTTATAATTCGTTCATAATTTAAATGCAGTATTTTCGCAATACATTCAAATGCCATTGGGGGAAAAAAAAAAAAAGTGTGTGTTTAAATATCCTTCTCTTTCCTTCTTACCATGCTGTAGTAAAAGTTGTGTAAAGAAGGCACATTTGAAACCTGTACAAGAATGAAACAAGTTACAGAGGAAATTCATACTAAGGGCAGAGAGGCCCACTGGAACCAATGGGAGAAGAAGGAATATTAAATGTATGTACCAAAGAAGCATGATTCGATCCCATGTATGTTAAAGGGTTTTGAGATTTATATAGACTCTGCACTCCTTCCTGTGCAGTGGTCAATTGAATCCCAGCCTCTGCTCCAGGGAATATTCGAGGATTTCTGAATGATGAACCGATCTGAACAACAGTGGAGACTGAGGGGTGCACTTCAAAAAAATATATTGCTTTGGTTTATTTGATGTTTTGAAGAAGTCTGGTGTATTTGAAGGAGATTCATTTTCCAGAGTCTAAAAATTAAATTTCGATCGTCGTCTTTAACTTATCTTAGGTGTCTGTGTTTATAGTCCCTGCATCTCCTGAGAAATAGGTGGTGTTTTGTCCTCATATTACAATATGTCCACTTGAGAAACAGTCATCTGATAGCAAAGCTAATTTGTATAAAACAGCCACAATGACATATTCATGCATGTGCTTGATGTACCTCAGTGCTCCCAGTCCAGCCCACATTCAGAGGGAACCAGATGTCAATACTAAGTGTCAAGGCACAATGCAAATAAACGCATCTGGCTGAATCAGTAAAACTTGTTTTTCTATTCCATTTAGTCTTTAAAAAACTTGATTTCTGTTTTCCTGAAAACTAGAGAGAGTTGAAAATCTAAAATTTGCTTTATCTTCAAAGAACCTTCTACACAGGTGGTATCAGCAATGGCCAGATCAACACCTACATTTTAATACTGGCAAATGAGAAGTTGAGTAATATATACAAGATAGCACTTGGTACCGTTCATGGAGGTGGCATCCTGACAAAGGCTTTGATCTTTAGCAATTTCACCCGAGTGAGCTTTCTGTGATAAACCCAGTATTTGAGACAGCTTTCTAACCTGCTGGCAATTTTGAGGGTAGAAGATTGAGGGGCTTTAGTGTTGCTCCTTCCTGTATAACGTTCATGGATTTGAATTGTGTTTTAATGTAAAGTACAAAACTCTATCAGTGGAACTTACTTTCATCCTGAGAGAAAAAGATGGACCAGAGCTGTAATCCTGTTTTAAGCAAGAGAGTATTTGATAATTAATTGTAATTAAATTAGAAAGGGATAATATTAAAGTACCTTAACCTTGCTCTGACTGCCACCTCACTACAGCAGATAACTGGAGAATTGTTGATCATGTGGCTTTGGGGTTGAGATGTGTTTTACAAAAAGAAATTTAGACAATTTGAAGAGTGAAAAGCAAATTCTGAAATCTATGGGAAGATCACTGATTTTCTTTCTGCCTTGGCTTCTGGTTTCTTATGTACTTTTTTTTTTTTTTCCCCAGAAGGATTTCAAAGGGAATTTTAATTGGTTTAAGGTATTTTTGGAACTCCTAAGCCATACCTGATGCCAGAGAAGTGACACTATGATACAAAACCCGTGGTACAATCCCAGCTCTGGCTCCACAGGTGGCCTACGGTCAGGACATGCCAGCAACAGCTCTTCCAGAGATTTTTCCCTAAAAGAAACATTTGTTTAATGCTCAAAATCAGGCCTTCTGCCATTTTATGCCTAATGAATAAGCCATGGAATGGAGGAAGCCTTTACTTTTGGCTGTCAACTGACTAATCCTAAATCATGTTTTTATCACCTGCAGATTTGAACGTGTCTCATTTCTGTCACTGGGACTGAGTAGATGGGAGCTGGTGTTTAGGCATCAACAGAGGTCTTTCCTGGTCATCACATCAATAGATTTTCTAGCTGTGATGGTGTGAGTGGACATTGGATTTGGAGGTCCTAAATGATCTGGCAGTTGTCCACATTAGAGGTTTGTGTACCAGCTTGTAAAATACAGTTAGAGCTCTTTTGATTTACAGGGGCCTGTGATGGTCTGTGAACCTGGAGAGATTTCTCCCATGGCCAGAAGTAGGCTGAAAGCATTGGAGTTTGTAGCTTAAGCCATCACCAGCAGTATCTGAAGTGCCAGGGGTAATCTGAGCTGCTGGGTATGTGACCTGACTGTACAGCAGAAAGTGCCCACAGCTCTGGGTGGGCACTTGACTTCTGCTGTTTTGAGGCCAAAGACAGGACATAAATGGCAATGAACAAAGATATGCAACTATAACCAAGCTTTCTACTGTCCCAGAAACGGTTTTAAAACCAGAACCAGTCCTTAATATTCAGCTGAGAAGCAATCTTTCCTTCATTTTCAAGCCATCAAATGCCTGCAGACCTACGGGAGCTGCACCACTCTGCACAAAGTAATGCAAACCCGTAAGGCCAGGGAAAGGGCAGGGTCAAGAAGTTAATTCTGTGAATCATTGATTAAGGAAAAAACTCTGGCTGAATTTCCTGCCATGAGCAATCCCAAGGGATATTGCCTTGCTTAGTATGGTTTGGCTTCGTGGATGAGTAACTGACCAGAGCTGCAGCCTTAGCCTTACCCTCAGGCTCAGATTCTCCTCAGGTTTCTAACTCAAACGAACTCTCAATTTCTTCCTTCCTTAAGTACTCCTGTCCACCCTTTCAATATGACACCGGTGAGTTCCTTCAAACGCTTTTCACTTGTAGAGAAAATCCTCCCATCCCACTGGAATAAGCTGATTTCTAAGGAAAAATATATTACAACTGCTATTTGTTCTGTGATTGTGTTAAAAGCCTCACTGAACTTCTAGTTAAAAGAGAAATAGGAAAGCTTAGTCCAAACAGGGAGAACAGACACTGATGTATGAGAGAACAACATGACTGCCAGCAGTCCTTCTGCAACTATCTTCTGATTCAGTACTCATTAGCCATTGCTTCCTACTGCCAGAACACGCTGCCATCACCAATACTGAACTGAAGCATTTTCTATGAACCTTACCTAGACCTGTACGAACCAAAAGCCAGTATTTCCCAGGAGGGTTATAAATCTCATGCAGTGAAAACAGCTGCATTTATCACACTCATCTCCCTCTGTATAGGGAGTTTATCTGTGGGGTGGGTAAATAAGTAATCAGTTTAAGCCACATGGGGCTTTCTGGGTGGCTAGACAATAGCTTAGCTACTTGGCAGACACCAAATCCTCTTCCAGTAAATATACTGCAGACATCTATGACCAGTAAGTATTCCCCTGTACTGCCCAAAGTCCACCTCCTTCATTTCCTCCTGTGGACACAAGTCACTGTTTCCCTTTATCATACAATAATTGAATCAAAATATGAGTGAATTTATAATAGTGCTCTGGGGTGCTTTTTTTTGGGGACCTGACGATGTGAAGGGACAGTGTGCTCTAATGGTGTGGTACCCCTCATGTGAAAGCTTGTCAGAGAACTAGGAAGATGCCCAGTGAACAGCAGGATACTACATTCAGTTCTCTAGCACTTTGTTAGCAAAAAACACAAAATGCTTTAAACAATAGCATTTCATGAAATTCAAGTATAGTGCTCTCCCTCCTCACCTTCAAAAAACCCATGAAATAAGATAGCTGGATTTTGAGTTACAAGGTTTAACACCAGGGCAGGAAGGAAATGAGCTGTTTGCCTGGATGTGATTTAGCTAACAGTGTCTGCCCTGTTACAAGCCTGTCAATGGAGGGTGTTTTTGTTAAGCTGGAAATCTGAAATGGCTTCCACAAAAAGCATAGCAGCAGACTCGTGTGTGTGTGTGGTCAGTCACAGGAAGTAGTTCATTTAAACCTCTAGGGGTATTCTGCATCGCAGAGGAAATATTTGTACCCAGAAACGGCAAGAGTCCAGCTCAGACACTCACACACGTGCACCTCCAGCCCTGAATTGGAAACTAGTGGTTCAGTAAAATGGGGTCTTGAGATTGTTATGCAGAAGTGAAATGTGCACTATCCAAACAGAGAGGAACACTTCAGGAGTAGGAGTATGAGATTTGATAAACCTGCAATGAAAAGCACCTGCATCCCAGCAAACCCCAACAGGACAGGTGTTTTAGGGGAGCAAGACTTCGATTTGATATGCTGATTGATTGGAGAAAGAGTGTTAAAAGAACAGTCTTATCAACTGGACGCATTGTCTAGTATATATCAGCCCTTCCAATGCAGGACAGGGTGAGAACAGGGTGTCACCGATGGGATGGGCAGACTTGAAACAGAAGAATAGGGTGAAAAGTGCTGACAGTGATGGAATCAGGGAACAAAGTGAACCCCATCCCCAGCATTAGTTATAGGGCTCCCAGGATGTTTTACAGCATCAGTTTCCTACACCCCCAGAATCTCCCACCAGCTGCAGAATTCCTCCTCACAGTGTTTCCCAGTGGCCGGCTGGGATGGGGCCACCAGCACTCAGGTATTTCCAACGTGATGACCCCAAACTTAGCTCTGGGCAAAGGCAGGAGATGACATCCCCAGTGAAGAGGAGTTGTCTCAAAGCAGCCCTGCACCCTTGGTCCCTGTATGGACCTGCTGAAGTGCTCCTAGACCTGCAGAGGCCAGAGCTGCTCACAGGGGATGTCTGAGTGTAAGGGCTGGCACTGGGGCAGAGCTCAAGGGAGCTGCTTCCAGCTGGTCCATTCAAAGGACTGATCTTCAGGGCATGCATAGGAGAGCTTGCTCTTTCCTCAAGAGCAAAAACTGAGCAACAGCTGCCTGCAATGGCACCACCACTCTGCTCCCTTCCCAGCTCCAGTTTAACATCTGAACATGCTGGAGCTGCCCTCAGCATGGGAGGACTGAGCACACAGCAGGCTGCTGCACACCTATGAAGCAACACTGGGTAAAAATCCACTACAATATCCTGGTGTGAATCCAAGGAACATTTCACACTCATCCTTCAAGTTTTGGGAGGGAGGTTGTATAATCCCCTTAAAGCAAGATCCTAGCCCAGCCTGCAGTCCATGACGGCACAGACAGCTCAAAATAACAACTTAACTCTTTCTAGAAGAGCAAGAAATTACTGTTGTTTTGATTTGTGGTATGACTGGACTGCAGTATAGCCTTTAGCATCTATGCCTTCTCTCAGAGGGGTTATGTGAAGATGGGTCCCTTCACTAGCTGTCCACTGTGTTGTCTGCTCCAGCTTCAGGGCATAATCAATGGTCAAGGCAGACTGAGGAAAACCAGTGAGTCATTTGCTTCTTTGTTATCCAGGAATATTTTCTTTCCCATCTGAATTGGAGCCCTTCTGACTCTTATTGCAAGATAACCAAATGGGACCAGCAGAGAAATTAGGGAACATGATGTAACAGTCCTTTAGGATATGATCTAAAAGCCTTTTCTTGCCACAAAACTCGAAGCAGCCAAACCACAGGACAAAAACAGCTCAGAGCCCATTGTCTATTTTTCTTACACTGACAAGATGCTGATGATCTTCACTCCATGGAAAAACAACTCCAAATAGTCACCCCTCAAACATGCTTTTTGTACTCCATTTTCCCCATTTTCTGTATTCATTTCCCCAAGTATGTCCTAAACAACATCTAGTTATGTACCATATTTTACATGGAAACAATTAGTTTTATAAATTAATCACAATGCACATTTAAATCTACATTGCACTTGCATCCAAATCATCATCACATTGTCGTGGTTATATTATTTATTACAATTTAACTGCCACCAGTCTGTTTAGGAGGAAAATAATTCTCATAGACGACCCAGCCATTCCACAAGTTACCATACTTGTAGTTTCACTGCTGTAACTGAAACAGAGCTGCAGTATAGCTGAACATCAGATATGAAGTTCTTACATGCAACATATTGTTCAAAAATTATGAACCTTAAGTTGTTATTTTCACACAAGATATTGTTACCTTTGACATCATCTTTATCGAGGTGAATGTGTATGCTCCAAGATATAGGCTGAGTAAATCTGGTGCTTCTCAAAGATGACAAAGATGGAAAGTTTTTTTCAGTTATCTACACAGCTGTCCAAAAGTCTAGAGGACAAAAGTAGACTTGGTTTCCCTGAACAAAGGTTCCAACAGTGGTTGTCTAGGCTGGATAGACAGTATTGATGAGAATAACTTGCATCTTTGGCAAAATAGCTTCCTAGGGACCAGGAAAAGCCACAGGTAAGAAAATGCATAAGCCAAAGTAACAAACATCTGCTATCAGCACTTTGGCAGCCAACGCCTCAACAAGCACCTTCTTTGCTTTCCTACCCCAGGTAGCTCCAAACACATCCTTGCCAGGTGCTTCCACATGAGTTTATTTTAAGGGCTGATTTGGTGACTTTCACCACTGCTTTTTGTTTCTTTACTGGTTACAAAAGGTCTAAAGAGGTAGGATTAGGACCACACGTTAGGAAGCACAGCTCTTCCCTGCACTCTGAAAACACCCCAAGCATTTTGACGCAAGTCCAGCTCATGCACTTTTACCTTTTCCATACATTGTCCCATGAATCCCACAGATCATCCAGTTGAAATTCTGTTCACAGACAGCAGGCACATGAGATGGACTCATCCCATGGAACAGGAGCCACCCATCCACCTGCCTACAGAAAAAACATATCAGAGGTTTAGCGTACACATGCATATACACCCATGCACTTCTTATCATTACGGATTGGCTGTCTTCTCCACCCATGTCGCAGCCAGATCCAAAATAATACAGAAGATGAAGCAAAAAACTGCTGTAGCCATACGACCTGTACCCCAACATGTGATGAAACACACACATACTGCACACATTGTAGCATTGCCTTGGTCTCACCAGCAAATCTGTGTGCCTGACCAAACCAGAGGCAGTGGTGTTTGAAATCAGAAGAGGCAAAGAAGCTGAGCTAGGATCCTTTTCCTCGACTCAAGCCTTCCCCTCTCTCACTTGTCAGGACAGTCTTCTACCTGAAATCAACTGGTGGTGGTTTCCTGTATGCCATGAGAAGGCAGAAGCCAGAGCCCATAGCTACTCTCTGTTCAGCACTGCCTCTGCAAAAATCCCTTAACAGAGAAAGACAGTATGTGGCTAGGGAAAAAAAAACCAAAACAACCACCTCTTCCTTTTGTGGTGTTAGAACTGATCTCAGCTGACTATAGCCTGACACTGAAGTACTGAGCTAGATGGCTGGAATTGATGGTATGGCTGAAGGGGTGGTCTGATCCTTAGCTGGACTTCAAAAAGAGTTTTCTTCTGTTCATATCAGTACCAGGAAGGCCAAGATAACTAATGTGTGTCAGGTGGTCTTCCCCAGTCATGCTTTTTCCTTCCCTGGCTTCCATCCTAAAGAACTCGTGTTAGACTTTCTCCTCTGCAAAACCAGCAGAAGAAACAAGGAAACTTTGAACTGGAGCTAAGAGGCATCCCTGTGTCATCACAAATGCAAAGAAATCCCACTGTGCTTCAGATGCTTTTAAAAGAAACTTTGCTAGTAAAACAGGAGCTATTTCAGAAATACAAGATTGTTTTGATGAGGGAGAAGAGAAACAGAACAAGAAAAGGGAGTTTCTGATATGTAGCAAATAGCTGTTACTCACGCCTCATACAGGGATAAAGACAAGAGATCACAAGCCAAACAGTGGTCTCTCACACTCCCTCTGCAGCCCTGGACTCCAATTCTCAACAAAATGAACACTTTAAGTTTTGGTCTCAGACCTCAATTTTTCTGATAAAACACTGGCCAGAAAGCAAACAACATTTCCTAAAAATTCAATATATTTGTTCTCAGAGAAGACCAGTAGTAGTCACTTGTTTAGATGTATTGAAACATTTTCTGTTCCTCTCATTATCAGAGGGGTAAAATACATTTAACCAGTTATATACATCCCCTCACTGGCCTTTAAATCAAACCTGTCTCCTAATTTTTCATGCTCTGTCCAGTCACAGCCAAGTTTGACACAAGGAATGTATAAAACTACACATTACACCTACAAAACAAAGATCCCACTCCACCAGAGTTTTGACTGAATGTTTTTGCTGAATTTGTGGAAAATGCTCATGCCAACTGGAATCACTTTTTTTTTGCAGGAACATTCAGTTTTGGTGCTATTTTTTCCTTGGAAAACTTCAGACCCAGACTGGCATCTCTGGTTACTTCACTCGAGCCCAAGTGACCCTATCCTGTGCTCCATTTGTGAAATGACAGGGGCAGGCACCCAAAACACAGAGCCTTAGGATCAGTTCAAGTATAGGATTAAATGTAGGTCTCCCATATCCTAGGGAAACAGTCCACCCACTCCTCTGGCTGTGGTTAATCAACCTCTCAAATTTCATGAAAAAATAAAACTCTGGCCTTCTCCATTTTGAATGAGAACATTGCAGTTGTGAGAAGCCAAACAGTAAAGAAAACATTTTCCCAAATCATGATGTTCTACCAACAGGGAGGGTATGTACAACTCAAACTTATAATGCCTGGAGTTGTTGTTTTTGTCCTTAAAAATGTCATAGAATCTGATAGTTTTAAAAATGGCTTATGTAGAACCAGGCTTACAAAACAAGATTTGCATGCATCCCAAATCTAAACCCCAGGTTTATAAAAGTCATCTTTGTAATAAATATCTTTTAAGTTGCTGGTGTTTCCTAACCAAAACATAAATTTCCTATAAACCCCAGGTTTAACTCCACAGGGCCCCAACCTTTCTGTCCCCCCCCCCCCCTCCCATTTTTGGATTTGGTTATTTTTCCACCATAAATCAGAGAATCAGAGCGGTCTGCTTCCGAGGAATGCGTCTGAGCCCATGAGGGCTGGGATACGGGGCTGTGTGGAGAGGGAGGCAGTTTGCCTTTTGCCAAGGGGGAACCACCCACATGCTGGGAGGACAGGGTGGAGGCCCAGCCATTATCTGAAAGGCTCCACTGCCACCAGGGGAAGTGGTAATAAAGTAGTATAAAGCAGATACAAACAATTGGAAATGCTGCCAAAATGTTGTGCCTTGAGTCCTCCGGAGCCTGCGGATGCTGTAATCCTTCATTGTGTGCTGAAATAGGTTCTTGAGTTCCCTGTATTGCTGTCATCCCAGCCAACATCTACTAGCTGGAAAAAAGTTAACACAACACAGACAAACATGTTACAGTGCTTTCAATTACACCTCCTCAGTCCCTCACAAAGGACCTAGCCACCACACACTGTGGGTGCTATCATGGCCTGGGATTTTTCAGAGCCCTCTCTCACTTATTCGTGGTCCTTTCCTCACTCTCGCTCCTGTCCCATTGTGTTCTAAACTTCTACTCTGAGAGCTTGTACATAATACAAAGGAACTATTGCTTTGTGTGGGGCACACTACTTCTGCACAGATAACACCTGCAGTCCTAAGGAAGATAAAGTAAAGCTGAGAAAATATGCTAGGGGTTCAGAATAGGTGTCCAGCTGGAAAAGAGAAGGTGAAATCATTGTTCCACATCAAGGGCACACTTATCTTTCTTGTGCACTAACTCATCTTTATAGACAAGCCCTGATGTTACTGTAGTGAGTCATCAAAGCAGCTTTATTTAGAATCATGCTGCCTGATGTTTCAAAACCACACAAGACCTAAATCTCATTATAGCAATACTAAATGAGCTGATGGTTCCCCTAATGAGCAGGCTTTGATTTGAAATTCTAGAGCGTGACTGAGTTTTAAAGGAGAAACAGTCCTGTGAATAGGGAACACTGAGGCTCAACCTCCAGACCATCAGCTGTCATCTAGGTCAAACCAAAAGCACAATGGATAAGCCAACATTTCTGTTCACTGGACATTTAGATGTACAATGCCATGGTGTGAATGGCCAGTCCTGTGTCCCCTTCAAAGCTATTCTGCACGGCCATCCTTGTCCCTCTTACAGCTGCACATTTTGGAGTGACACACTTGCAAGCTGAAAACTAACAAAACCAGTTCCTGGACTCAGGCATGTATTTTGGATTTTCTTTATGCAAGCCATTACAGACTATAACTTTTCCCGAAGTAGTGAGCAGATGTGAACAGATATATGCATCATATACTATTTCAGGCAGTGCTGAATGGTCCCAGTCCAAAGGAAACATGACGTATGTGAACAGCATCTGATTACCTGTTTAAACCAAGTTTGACCAAAGTTAAAACACTCAAGGGTTTTCCATGAAACAGTCTCCTGGTCATGTTTTAGGGACTGACTCAGAAAACTTTCTGTCTTTATATTCTTTATATATAAACTGTTCTCTCTTAGTAATGCAAGCTACAAGTAGAGAAAATGTATGTTACAGTGATGCTCCGCAGCAAGATGCATCACACAGTGCTTTCAGCAAAGCGTTACCTTTTCCTTCCTCACTTGGCTACATGCTTAAAAATATATGTGATAATATTGTGACCTGGTCCTGTCTAAAGAAAATACAAACAGCTCTGCATGCATGATCCCTCCACTACCTCTCCTTACTGCCACCAGGCTATTATTAGACTCTTCTGGCAGTATACTACCAAAAAAAAAAAAAACAAAACAAACAAACAAACAGTGGTACAAATAGTTCACACAATGACTGTTTAGACCCTAAGAAATGATTGAAACTATCCTCTTCCTGAACTGCATGGCAGCACCACCATACAATTCAACTCATTAGGAGAGGAATCAGAGAAGGAGAAGCTCACCAAAACACATCAGATTATGAACATCTGCCTTTTCTTCCAACTAGAACATTCTCTTTCTTTCTTTCCTTTCTCTCATTTCCCCTGACTGCTACAAGACTCTACCCACCCCTGTTCCAGCAACACTGCACAAATTTCCTCCAGCTGATGTCTCTGCTCTTCCAGTCCCACTCTTCCTTCTGCTCCAGACTACAGCATCCACAAATCAGGATATCAGCTTTATTCCCTGAGCTTCCCAGCTCACTAGCAGGCTGTGTAGCAAACCAAACGTACGTTTTCCCCAGGCTATATGGGTTATGCACTTCTGATCTGGACTTGCTGTTTCACATTGTCACCAGTACCAGCCATTATAGGAGAATGTAAAACACCACTCTAGAAACTCCACTATGGTAGAGTTCAAGTAAATCTGATGGAGATATAAGAACAGCCCCAGCCATGTAATAACTTATCATCAGAAGTGGGAAACTGCCCTGGCAGTCTCCAGGCTGCTGGGATTTCAGTGCGCTCCCCATGCAGCACGCCTGCCACCGTGACAGCCTGCCAACGCTCTCAAACCCACCACCCAGCCTACCTGCACGAAGTTCTATATCAGCAGATAAATGAGTCATCCTGAAGCAGAAGAGGACTCAATAAACAGATGGGCAGGAAAATAATGAGCATAACCTCCCATACCTTTCAATGTCCTGATTCCTACTGCCACTCGTTGCAGCACTAGGACTTCTGCAGTTTTTTATCACAGTCTGAGGATTCATATTTCTCTGGACCACTTCTTGAAAGACAAGACAAATGCACCACGAATGAGAAAGGAGGTTTTTGCCATCTGGGAATGCTGCCTAGGAGAGCAGATGTCACTGTGCAACACAATGGGATTAGCCTTGCTACTGTGGCTCCTGCACCCAGCCCCTCCTCTGCTTCCTGCCATTTCTGCTTCAGGCATTTTACTGTCAATAAGGGATCTGTGCAGATGTTTTGTACTGTAGCGTCTGACCGAGGAGCTGATCACCACCATCAGCTAATTTTACGTTTACTTCCCTTCACATAGATTCTCTTTCCAAAGCCACCGAGACTTCAGGAGTTGCTGACCTGGCTTCCGAACAGCACTCTTGGGGTGTTGAAAGAAGAGACACTCTCCTCTCTGACCTCGTGGTGATAGCACAGAGCAAACACTCACAGGTGCTTGAAGTGCTGCCTGTGAAAGTTTCTGGGAGGTTTACAGACATCTTTTTGGCTGTGCCTCACTCAAAGCGTGGTGATACCCAGCAAACCTTTTGTTCCATGTATAGTAGTGTGATCTTTATCATAAGAATAGGCCTCTCTGAACTACAAGCCCATCTCTAGGGATTTAGACCCTGTTTTACTCATGCTACCTCTTTTCTGTTTTCTGCTGGTGTGTGACAGTGCCTTGCACCGAGCTTCCTTTGCCTGTTTGCTGGAAAGCTCGGGATAATTCCTGCCGCTCCCTACAACCTGGCAGCTGTTGCTGCCCACACCAGACGAGGCCCTGGTGGCTCAGAGAGGGACGATGCTCAGAGAAGGAAGCTGGGGAAGCCCAAAGCCTGCTGCGTGCAGACACCCTGAGAGTCTGGCAGCCTCTCCGGCAAACGCCGGATTCACCAGCCCCCCACACGGTGACGTGCCCAGATTGTGTTGGATGACTCAGACTCGACTTTACTGCTAGAGAAGATGTAAGGATAAAAACTCTGCACATTCACTTACAAAAGCACAGTAATGGAGCAGAGCTATAAGAAGATAAAACCCAGAAGGAGCTACTGAGATGGTGCTTGGCCACCGAGTACTAATTCACTGGCCTACTTACAGTTTGCTTGCCCTGCAGTGATCTTGGACAAACTTCTGACTTTTTCCAGCTGTTGAAGAAGACCACCAGAGAAGCCATGCTCCTTTTCCAGCCCCAGACAGAAGGGGACGTCCTACCTCCCTCTCCCTCCCTCAGACTGGTTTGGAAGATACTATATGGTAATGCACACCACTTTCTCTAGGCATAAAAATACACACTTTTTAACATTTTCACCAAGGCTGCCTTGCACAGCTTACAGCCTCCTTCAAATATGATATATCATGAGCAACCATCACTGTACATGATTTGTTTCTAAGCTCTGCACAGAATGTATATGTACCACAGAAACTCAAATACAGTTCACAATTAGTTTAAGCTGTGGTGCCCCTGACCTTTCTTCTTCCCTGTTCCCCTCCCCCAAGGCAACGGCCACAGCAGTTTGGGCAGGAGAGAGGTCTGTTTGGAAAAGCCCATGCTGTACGGCACATTCACACCCAAGGAAAAGCACAGTCAGCAGCATGTCATGCTCACGGCACCACGGTAAACTGGATTCCTATAGAAAGTCAAATTAAATGCATGCAACCACCACCTACGCTGTGTATGAAGAAGAGGGACAACATATCCATGATGGATTAGTCACTGTCATTCCCTTCACCATACCTGCATCCTTATTTCAGCTTTTGATTTCCCAATTACATGAAAATACATGTAAATACATGGAAAAGGTTCCCATATTTACAGCCTTAGCTCAGTATGGTGTAACATCAAGGAGAGAGACACTACTCTAAAATGTCTCTGTTCAGACCAGAGCCACCCCCAGTTTTGATTAGTCCACAAAAACTGCTTCTGTTTTCTCTATTTCATGTTTCGCTTCCTTCTCCTTCTCACTGTGCTAAGAGAGGCTGCTTGTACACCATGAAATATTCCCTCATTCCTCTCCCATCCAATCAGAAAAGAAATTTCAATGACATTTTGGAAAAGAAGCTGAATGACAGTTAGTTCCCCTGGAATGTCAAGAGGCAAGCACACAAATCTTTTACCTTTGAAATCTATCTCACATCTCTGTGAACCAACTTGAAATTCAAAAACACTGATGAGTTTGAAACCATGGCTCCACATCTGCAGAAGTTATAGGTGCAACACTTTGTTCTGCATGCTGCAAAGGCAAGGGATATTTGTTAGCAGTGGGCTCTGGGACACAGTGAAGGTCTAAGTCTGCACACCTAGTTGGATTTAGCATGGATACAAGTCACGAGGAAAAGGCAGTGATTTACACTAGCCAGATTACAGACTCACCTCTGAGCTACGGCAGAGTCTCTGCCGCCTCTGCCACTGCCTGCCCCACGGCAGATCGGAGGGGCTCTGTCCTGTCCATCTCTCCTCCCTGTGTCCCCCACCAAGGACTGCTAGTGGCTGCAGTGCAGTCTGATTACCTGCACCTCCCTTTACAATCCTTGCGCAGTGTCACCCGCCTGGCTCCCTACAGCGCCTCATCCTCCTCTGACTGCCCCGGGGTGGGGAGTAGAGGCTCCGGGTAGGGGGAACTGTGATTCCAGGCTCCAGAACTATTTCCAAGTGAGCCTGTAGACGGAGATGGCTCCCAGGGGCTTTGATGGGAAATGCAAGTGGTTTTCAGGGATTTGTTTTTCAGCAGGAGTATGCAGAAAGCGAACCCTTCTCACATACACAGAGCTTTCAAATTAAAATGAGTTTTCAACAAATTCTCCAGCCACCTGTAAAGGCAGACTGTGTTCAGAGCTGAATTTCCTGAAGCAAAATCAGCAAAATGACAGAAAAGTGCAAGGTGATTAAGAAAGTACTGGGAGAATATCTGCATCGCTTTTATTAAGTAAAGCTAGCAGGTGCTAAGTTCAAAGCAAGGAAAAGCAGAGACTCCTTCAAGTAACATTCAGTTCAGATGTGGGAATACTTGCCACAAGACATTGTGAATGCTAAAAAAATTTTCAGGTTTAAAAAGTGATGGAATAATCACTGAAAGAAGAACGCATCCAGGGTTATTACATATAGAGATACCAGCCCTGACACAGGAGATCCCTAAGGCAAAAATTGCTGGAGGCAGTGAGAGCGTTTGGGGAAAGTATTGCTACATGCCTGCCTTGAGCTTATAATTTCCTTTGCAGACCTGTGATCCAGTGATGAGGATGGGCTCTGAAGCTAGATGTACCTCTTGTCCTGATATCCTACAGTCTTTCCTACACTTTGGGGAAAGACGACAGCAGGGAGTGACTAGCATAGGGTGGTGGACATGAGATGGAGATGCTCAACTATTTTCCATATCAAACCTAATGGTTGTGCCCATCCAAAAAATACCAGCAGCCTTCCATCCTGCCTATGTAGTGGGCATCAATGATCGACAGACAGTGCAGAAAAATAACCACGGGCAATAAAAAAGGCAGAGCAGTTTCTGGAAGTCCCCAAGACATTTGCAATAAGTCTGCAGCGCTTCAGTGTGCTCTGTAACGCTCCCTATCTCTTACATCCTCCCCCAGCTCTTCCTGCAGTGAGTCAAAATCTGCACCAATCTGAATTTAGTGCTCAGCGGTTGTGGTTAAACCGTGACTTTCTGGGGGAGGGGGAACTGACCTGGCTGTGGTGCAGGTGCTCATGAACAGGACCCAGCAGATCCTACAGATTGCTGACGGTTAACAGTGGACGTGTGCGGTACCTCCCAGATCTCCCTCATCCCCACCACTCTCAGCCCTCCCACCATCCTCTCGCCATACCCCAAACCTGCATGTTCCTACACCGGCCTCACCTATAGCAGCCTACGGCTCCCCACGATGGGGATCTGAGCTAGACTGGCTCTTCCTGGGCAGCGGGGGGCTCCCGGCAGGGCCCCCAGAGCTGGACGGGCACCGCCACCTAGGGACCCGGCAGCAGAAAGCTGCGGCACCCCGGCACATCCTTGCACCATCTGCCCTTGTGTTTGTGCCTGCTCAGCAGAGGATCCGCTTCTGCACGCCCTCCCCTTCCTGCGGCTGTAGCACTGACTCCTTACAATCTACAAAGCGCTGCTGACCCCTCTTGTACCCCTGCCTGCAAATCTCCTCCCAGGACACTCTGCGTTGCAGTGCCAGTCACATCCCACCTGCATTAGACAGCAAGCAAACAAAAATTTCACTGTTAAAGTTGATCTTATACTGCTGAGAACCTGCCTGAAACTGGAGAGTGACTTTCTGGTCAGCCTGAAATGCCTTCTCCACCTGTGTAGAGGTTACAGTGGCAGCACAGTGGTTTGGAGACTAGAAGAAGGAGGGGAATTGTCCATCAGATAAAATTTTTGGCTTAAAGAGCCTGCAGAGCAGCATTTTATTTGCTAAACAAGCGTAATTTCCTATGACTTGGAGTTTCCCAGTGCATCCCTGCCCTACTCCATCTCCCACCAGAAGCTGTTTGCTGGACACTGCCCCTTCCTCATCACAGCATGCACGGACAAAGTCTCCTTGGTAGTGTATCCCCAGAGTCCTGTCCATCTCTGTGGTGCTTGCCATATTCTCCTCAACCCTTCCACATCAGATTGGAGAACATCACCAATAGCCTTCAAAATGGTCATGTTTAGCTATTGTTCCTTGTCAGCACATGGAATAACATTCTGACACTCTCTTCTGCAATGAGTTGTTAGGATTTCCAAAAGAAAAGAGCACTCTCCTCACAGAAGCACACACAGCATAATAATTGTTCGGATTAAAGCAATTTTGACAGGCTCTGATTTGGCCAAGAAAATAAACAGCGTTCAGACCTCAACCTCACAGGGTGTTGAGTGATAGAACTAAAATTGTGAGAGGCTGCTGAATACATCAAAATGCATGTGCGCCATGGGGAGACACTGAGGCAAGACGTGCATGAAAGGCACTGCTTGTGAAAGGGCAAAATAAACAGCAGCCCCCGAGCTGTGGCTGGCACTCAGGCAGGGAGGGGAGAGGTGTTTGCTGCCTGTCTGTATCCCTGCCACTGGTTACAGTCAGCCAGCCAGCACCAGTGGTTTTCTGTACTGACCACGGGTAAGCACCAGCATGTGACACACTGAGAGGAAAGATGTGGAGGTGGAAGGAAAAAACAAATCAGTGCCTCATAGCTATGAAAATCAGTAACCTCCATTTTCACCTCTTAAATTCTCTGCATCCACCTCCTCAGGCCAGTGCAGCCTATTGCAGTGCCTTACCACTGCCAGTCCAGGCAGGTCATGGGTGAGAGGACACCTCCAGTTTTGCCACCCATTGCCTCAAGAGGCCCAGAAAGCAGAGTTGTTCTTCATGGTACTGATGACGAAGGAGGGAGAGACAGCAAACAGCACATGTGTGGCTGGACATCTGAGTCACGTCACCTCATGACAGGTAGAGTGGCCAAGGTATGGTGCAGCACATGACCCATCACCCCACTGCCAGTGCACAGCACACCAGGAGCAGTCCCAGTGCTATGTCCAGGGCCCGTGATGGCCATCAAGCTCTGCCACAGAGCTGGAAGCCAGGTGAGACCTGCTGCCTCCACCTCACAGACCAATGCTGTTCAACAGTGAGGCAGCAAGGTCAGACCTGAGGGCCTCGCTTTCCAGCCACAGCCCTCTCCCCAGCAGATCTGGAAAGATGGATGGGTACCAGCAGCTAACGACACGACACACTGTAGACTGAGCACCTGGCTCCCACCTCCACCAGACTCTTCATTTGGCCAACGGCAGATTTTTCTTGTCATGTGCATGCTCAGACTCCTCTGGACCATGTCCTGAAAAAAAAAAAAACCATGAAGGCAGGCCGAAGTAGAGCAGCTATTCGGGAAATACACAGGCTCTACCACAGATCCCACTGCTGTGACACAATGCAGGCGGCTAGAAGTCTGCAGCGGTTCAAGAAAGACTGAACAAATCCACAGGAGAAGAGAATCCAATGATGGCCATTAAATACATTTATGTTATCTCAGGCTTAGGAAGTCCCCAAGTTGCACGTCACTGGCAGTGAGGGATGTCTCACTACCTGCTGCTTCTCCCCTCTTTTCCAAGGATGCAGCGCCTGCTGCTGCTGAAGGCAGGAACCAGGCTGGCACACTTTGGTATGTCCCTATTCATCCACTCTTACACAGATGGGCGTACGAAAAATTGCTAACACAGCCATGCAGTGCCTTACCTGTGGCTACCTTCTCTGTGTTATTCCCACAGCATGAGGTCATTTTGTCTAGTGATGCTCCCACTCGAACTGGGAGCGTAAGCAGTGCAGACATACATCCTCTTTTCCACCTGGAATGCTCCTCTTTCGATCCCGTCACACAGCCAGTTTCAAGTTACTGCAATTCCACTCAAAAATGGATGTCTGTACTTAAAATAGTATCTATACACGATTTAGGTCTTCTCTTTTTCTTCTTTGAATATCACCCCGTCCTTTTTGCTCACAAATATCAGTCCTTTTCAGAGTCCTTCTCAGCAAACAGCCCCACAGACAAGCAGCCACACCAGGGCGATGGGGAACCACAGGCTGTCTCTCACACAGCTCTCCTCCTACACAGCCTCAGCAAACCCAGGTCTCCTCCTCAGCACTTCCTCTGTCACAGCTCTTCCATGGCTTATGCTCTTATGCTGCCACATGCACCATAACTTCTGTGTTGGTCTCAAACTATCCTCCTAATCATTATTTTTTATTTTTTTTTTTGTGTGTGTGTGTGTTGAGTACCATGACATTTTTTGTCTAATCTTATAACTGTACAGGTCTCCAGTAGCTCCAGCAATTAAATCACAAAGTTAGACAACAGGATGGGAAATTTTATATATTTTCCACATTTCCTGCTCTGCCAGAAACAAATAATACCATCTTCTCTACTTCTCAGTTTACACAGTTAACTTTCTAGCAAGTGCCTCTGGCTAGGACAGACACTTCTGCTGGTCATGGGGCTACATGAGGCATATTCAGGAGAGAAGCTACACTACAAAGTTAGCAGAACATCACATCTATTAAATACATTATAAACAAGTAAGTATTCTACCTTCAAAACTTACCTTATATTTCTGTGAATGAATTTGAAATTTCAGAGTACCTTCTTGATCTGCCCGGAGCCCCTTCTCCACCTGGGCAGATGTCACCAAGGCTGCAGACTAGGTTGAAGGCTACAGAAACAAAGGTAGAAATGGTGTCTGTTATAGGCAATTTTAATTCTCTTCATAGAATCTGTGTATCAGTTTAGCATAACATCAAAACCAAAGCAGTTAATAGTCAAAGTAGTGCTGCAGTGTACTTTAGAGAAGCAGCTTATCAAATACAAGTTTTTCAACTTTCCAGTGAGTCATGATATTCTCTGCCCTTCCCTTAAATTTATATAATATATGTGTAATGTATGTGTGTGCATATGTACAGGAAAACAAACAGCCTTGACAAAGATTTTAGCTACTCCTAGGACAGCTAACGGTGCTTGGAGGTGGCATTCAGAAGCTCCCCCTGAGTATCAGTGACACTCCAAGGGCTGGCCAGCACTATGGGGCTATGGAGAAAGTCTGTGTGTCACCTGACGGGCAGTCCTCACAAAACCCCAAACATTCAAAGCAGGATTTCTCCACTAGTGGCTGGAACTCGGAGCTGGGTTTTAGGGGTGCAGCGGAGTTTACTTGCTTCCTGCACTTGATCCACTGCAGGGAACTGTCCAGCCAGTATCAGAGGGTTTCCATGCCGTCAAATGTCTGAGCATCAGGATTGATCGTAAGTGTAGAACTGTCTCAAAAACGATGAAAGGAAAAAAAAAAAAAAAGAAAAAAACCTATCAGCTTCTAGCAGGTTGTTTAACAGTAGTCTTGAGAAGGAACCCCAAACTCAGCAGGAATTCCTGGACTGTGGTCATCATTTCACAGCCCAGAAAATTGTCTGGTTTCCAAATCCTCGGAGAAGAGAACAAGTCCTAAAAGGTTTTTGTTTTTCTTTTTTGCCTGTGCTTGAACCCAGACATGCCATTTTCCAGCCTCTGAGGGTGCCAGCACGTGGCATATGCACTGAGCAGACACCTCAGCCTGGTTAGGTAGCAATAGTATTACTCGGTTGTTATTGTTTCACCTGCAGAAGTCAATACTTCTGAGTTTCCCTGGGTTCCCCACCAAAACGTCAACAGATGTGGGAATAGATCACCTGGCTACCAAGTCCATGTCCCTTATGCTGCCCACTGCAATGAGCTGCTTCTCGTGATGAGCACCAGCTTTCACAATCCTCATGAACTCAGAGTCATTCGAGGATGCTGCTCATTTTTATCTCAGCTGATCGCATTAGGCAGAGAGCAGTCCTGCAAGTGGACTTCTCAGCTGCTACATAATGAAGCTTTTGCTTTACTTACGAGTCCTGTTAGTTATGTTTCAGATTCAGGAAACTGCCTAGACACCACATGTTAAGAAGAGCAAGTAGAACTAGAAGCTGAGAGGGGAAAAAAGAAAACAAATCCAAAGCTTGATCTGGAAGGAAAAGAAAAGCTGGTGAGCGAGATGTGGAGTTACTCAGACTATACAGAAATAGCAGCAGCTGGAGGAGGTCCTGATGGAAAAAATCTATTTTTTTATAGTGCTGTCACAAAGTTTAGGTTTGGTTGGTAGTCTACAGTTCCATGCAGTGAAATTAGTCACATCTCAGACTACACTAAAGAAATGTAAAGAGGTCATTCTGTTAGTAAAGAATTTGAGTTGCTCAGTCAAAAAAAAAATAAATCTAGAAAAGGCAGGCAATTTTTAAGATTATATGATGGATGTGAGGACTTTCAGTCAAATAAGTTCTGTGAAGGGAGAGGTTATTTAATCATTAATATGAGGTCAGATTTTATAAGGATCCAAGAGGAAAAAGAATGTGGAGAAGACTCTTAGAAGAACTTGCTTGATGAGGTGAGAGGCAAAATGAAGTTAAGCTGGCCTTCAGGACAGAAGAACAGATCACAGCTTCAGATGGATGCTGCAAAGTATAGGTAAAAAATTCATAAACCTACAGCTCTGCTCTTGTGAGACCCCATCTTGAGTACTGTGTCCAGCTCTGGGGCCCCCAACATAAGGAGAACATGGACCTGTTGGAGCAGGTCCAGAGGAGGGCCGTGAATATGATCAGGGGCTGGAGCACCTCCCTTATGAGAACAGGCTGAGAGTTGGGGTTGTTCAGCCTGGAGAAGAGAAGGCTCTAGGGAGACCTTAGAGTGGCCTTCCAGTACACTTAAAGGGAACCTACAGGAAAGATGGGGAAGGACTCTTTATCAAGGACTGCAGTGATAGGACAAGGGGTAAACTTTTTAAACTGAAAGAGAGTAGGTTTAGATTAAAGGAAGAAACTCTTTAATGTGAGGGTGGTGAGACAGTGGCACAGGTTGCCCAGAGAAGTTGTGGCTGCCCCCTCCTGGAAGGGTTCAAAACCAGTTTGGATGGGGCTTGAACAACCTGGTCTAGTGGAAGTTGGCAGGGGGGTTGGAACTAGATGATTTTTAAGGTCCCTTCCAACCCAAACCATTGTATGATTCTATGCAAGGGGCTATCTGCAAAATACAGTCAGAAAGTCTGCAAGAAGAAAGACCGACAAAGTGTACGAGGTGTTAAAGAAAGCAGAAACCAACGCAACTTCTAACATTTCCTTTGGACTTAGTAAAGGGAAAACCACTTTGAAAGAAAAAATAATAATTAAAGACACCAAAGCTGAAGATACAGCCCAAGAAAAATTATTCAGAGAATGCAGTGAAATAAAGCTTCTCTTTGAGAATAGATGATGACACAGCTTCCTCCAGTGGTGGGGATATCATATGCAGACACTTCCCAGTAATTACAGGTTGAGCAATGGCACACCGATTAATGGGTCCTCTGACACTGCAGTAAAGAATTAAAGGAATATCTAAGTTTATTAAGAACAGATGGATAAGAGCCAGGTCAGCCGTTCCTATTGCTTTTATTTGTAAGCTACATGTAAAAGTAACCTTGGAAAGACAGGTTGAGTTATTTAGGGAAATACTGTCTAGGACTCAACATACAGAGGCTTCATCAAAAGTAACAGGACTGCAAAAGAACGGAAACAACGAGAAACAGTTGTTCCCTGAGCAGTGGAAGTTTGATTCATACAGATCTGTCTCCTGCAGCCCCTAGATGAGGACCTCTGGCTTCCCCCCAAACCTCAGCCCCCTGTCATTTCCACAGCTACACATAGGTTCAGGATCGTTATTCCCTGGATCCAGAAATGCTCTTGTTAAATAATGCAATTGTTGAGCATGTCATGCCAAGAACAATATCTGTGTTTTCTTCACCTGGCACTCACAGTGTCAGGTTATGGGGCTCAGGTTGATTTTTAGGAATTTAAATGTTTTGGAAAATAACACATCATTCAACACATTCAGTCAAGCATTACGTTTCTACAGTTTAATCACCCTGTAATGAATTCTGTCAATATTGTTCAAAAGGATTCTTAAAAATGCTAAAAAGTCAAATTTGGCACCAGTAAACTAAAAGAAAGCCTGAAAAATTGTTGAGATGTTATTTAATAGAAAGCCTAGAGCAGGTACATGAATATGTAATCAACAATGTTAAAACCAGAGACACTGTGAAATCCTAAAAGCACCACATGAAAATCAATTAGAAATGCATTACATTGAAAGGATCACTTGAGCTAACACCTTTACATTTGGGGACTCTTGCAGAGGCAGATGGCCTCTCAGCAGAGCCCTCTCCCTCTGGCCTCCAGTAGCTGCCACGCTCCCCAAAATCCTCCCCATGGCGGCACAGATGAATTGTTCCCACAGCACCCTCCTAACAGAGACCATATTAGAAAGGTGGAGAAGGTATTAGCGAAGATACTTACTGATGGTTTCATCTCATGTTGAGGGCAGACTTACTCCCTACCCTCAGTGCATGGTGGAGGTTCCAGGACAAGCCCACCCCAACACCTTCCCAGCTGGCAGAGAAGGCACAAAATGCCACAGAAATCAGGTTGGCTACTCACCTTGCTCCTCAGGTCAGACGTTTTCCACCACCATCACCCCGACTCTGATACTGTCAGTCCCATGCCTCTGAGTCAGAAGTCATTTAACCCTTTCTCAACAGAGTAGGGAGCTCTTCAAAACACTTTTTTTTTTTTTTTTTTTTTTTTTAAAAAAAAAAAAAAAAAAAGCCCACAGATCAGATCCATGATTAGTGCCTGCCAACAACTGTAGGTGTTGCTGATGGTTTGCAAGCATTTCTCTAAAAGCATGCTGAGGAATGCTTTCTGTTCACAGCCTCAGGCACCCAGGTACTCCAGAGGTAGCAGGAGGTTCAAGTCTGAAAGAAGTTTTAGCAAATTAATAATACCAAACAGAACTCCCACAAAGAAGTATTCACAGACTAATTTGCCTTACCACTTTGACTTAGTAGTTTCTGCTCTCAGTGACTCACAGACTGAAATATTCCCAAATCTTTTACCATTCAAAGCCCTGCTTGAGCTAGAGGCTCAGTATCATGTTATGCCAGTCAAAATCTACCCTGAAGCACCCCTTCTTCTTTATCAGTGTTGGCACAAGCAGAACTGGGAACTATTATTGCTGAACACCATATTTTGGGTTTGGGTTTTGTGTTGGTTTTGGCCAGGTCAGTTTTCAAGTAGGTGAACACTCTCCATCTGATTGTCCCCACCCCAGAGCAGTCACCAGCAGTGGCATGGGGAAAACAGCAGCAACACACACCTGGAGGTGGGACGGCTCCTTCTGACAGCGACACAGAGTGAGAGTTGCAGAGAGTGACCCTGAAATAGCATGGGTTCCTCAAGGAGCACTTCCCCTTCAGATCTGGTACTCCAACACAAAGCTAACAGCAGCTACAGCTCGGCAGTCCCACACCACAGCACATGGTTACAGCTGAGAACACCAGACTGCTGCCTGACCTTCTCATATGATATCTGGCACCCAATTGCTAGAGGCTGTGGGAACTCTCCCTACAGTCATAAATAGTTTTGACTTACTGGAAAAATCTTCTTTTCTTCCAAACTCTGCGTGTTTGCACCTGTCCTCTCCTCTCTGCCTGGTTTCCTCTTTTTCAGATCAACCCCTTTTTCGATGACTGGCCTGCCCCTCAAGCAGGCTCTCCCTTAACTTCTCCTGCCCCCAAGGAGGTTGGCAAAACCCCAAAGCCCACCTCGCTTGACACAGCCTTTGCCCAAATGATGGATGGTTTCTTCTGTCATGGCAGAGAGGAAAGAGGGAAGATGGCATGTACAAGGGCATCATTCCACACAGCATTTCCTCTAACAGAAAAACTCTTCCCAAACCCACCATCTCCCAGCCCCTGTCTTCTGTCCAAAGGCTGCACACACAACCACACCAAAAGCTGATGAAGTCATGGAGCAAATTTATGCATGTTACAAGGACCAAGGTAGGGTAACAGCTGGAAATGGTGAAATGGTCATTATTCAGTGCCTTACCATCCTCACGGACCTGCAGCTCGGAGACATCAAGAGGAGGATGATTGCAGGGTGATGCTGCCCATGGGTGCCACAGCCAGGCAGCAAGTCTGTAAACCAAAAAAGATCTCTATAACATCCCACTTATTTATAAAATTAACAGTTTAAATCAGACTTCCTGTTATCGTTTGTACAAATAACGTTCAGATTCATGTTTCTGCAAAGCACAGGATGCAGATCTATGACAACTGCCAAATCCTAGGCCAACACTCTCCAAAATCACTGCAGTTTTCCAAAGCAGTGGTACTGACAGCACAAGAAAGCAATTAACTGTTGTACACCACTTTCCTTACTGAGAAAGGTGTGTGGCTGCCATTTGCTTTGCTTTTTTTTAAAATTAAAAAATATCATATATGCAGGAAAAAGTCCATTTAAGTGACTTTCACTTTTACTTCCCAAGTGCATGGAAAGCTCTCTGCTCACTTGTGGCTGACAAGATTATGTCACTAATTTGCAAAAGAACAAGCTTTAGGCTCCTGCAAAAGAAGTGGGATATGAAAGTGCACTAAATATGTCAGCTCCGGGACTCATTCTGGTCACCTGCCTTTCTGACGTTTTCTAAGGGCAGACTGTGGCCTGAAGATAGCAGGCTTTAGGAAAGCTGATGAGATCCTACACACATCCCTACTTTTGGTTCCTCCCACTCACAGCATGCACAACTGAACCACTTGTGACTCCTTTGCTGAATTACAACAGTTTATAAAGCAGGACTGTTTTAAAATAAACCATTAACTTTTGTTTCCATGCTATCAGTCCTCCCAAATGTTATTCCACCATCCACCAACTTTCAAGCATCTAAGCTTTCCTCCATCCATCTCAGTGGGAGCACACACCACTGGGGCACTTCTCAATCGCCCGGAGAAGTGCCAGGCAGCAGAAGGGCAATTCAAAATACCAACTTCAGTCTGAAGGGTGGGAAGTGGGGTGGCTGTGCCAGCAGCCACCCCTCACAAAGCTCCTTTGCCTCACCAGTCACTGCTGCTGCCACTTGCCGTTATTCAGCTCACCACAGACTTCCTCACTGTTAGTACCATGGCACAGTGGGATCTAACTTCAGCAGCTGTAATATGGCTGCTTCTCTTGAACTAAACCCAGCAGGGACAGAGCAAGGGCAGGGTGTCACAGGGGCCAGCAGACTTGATATAGAAGAACAAGGTGAGAAGAGCAGTCAGCAATGTGACCAGGAAACAAAGCAAAGTTCATTGCCAGAATTAATTACAAAGCCTCCAGGATGAAGGAGCTTCCTGCCATTTACTGGAAAGAGAGACTGTATTTCCTCCGTTGTGCACTATGATGTAGGTACTTTCACTTTTCCTCCTTCCACATTCCTTACCCAGTCTCCCTTTGGCACATCAGCACCATCACAGGCAGGAATTGTCCCTAAGCGACTGTATCAGTGGATCAAGTTAATTGTATGCTCAGAGGTGCCCCTTTCAGCAGCAGTAGGTGTCACTGCATCAGGCAGTACATCAGGCTCTACAAAAGGCAGGTACATCCCCATCCTGGGCTAGAGATAAGGTAGACATTAAAGTTTAGCACTTTCTGCTGGCAAAAGAATAGCCCCTACCAAAAATCTTCAGGGGACTGATATTTTTTCACTGCATTACAAAATGTTCTAAAGCTACTACTAAAATTGATCAAATATTTAAAAATATGTACTAAAGTGTAATTTATTCAGTGTAAATTCAAAGGACATTCCATCATTCATTATAGGATTATACACTGGGACTCGCTGCTGTACTCCACAATATAGGCAGGGTAAATCTGGTGCTTCTCAAAGATGACAAAGATGGAAGGATCTATCGGGTCATCCACACAGCTGTCATAAAGTCTGTTTGAATTGCTGGTTCTGGCTGGAGGGCGAAGGTATTCAGGGTTTCCCTGAACAAAGTCTCCAACAAGAACGTGAGCTACAAACATGCTGTAGCGACCATCAAGAGAGGAACAGTAGTCATGAGAATAGCTGGCGTCTCTGGCAAAGTAGCTTCCTAGGGACCAGAAAAAGCCACAGGTCAGACAAAAAGTCAGCTGAGGAACAAACAGCTGCCATCAACACTTTGGCAGCTAGCGATCAACAACCCCCAATAGCTCTACATGCATCCTCGCCAGGTGTTTTCTATCTGCTTATTTTAAAGCATCACAGACTCTCGCCACATTTCACCATCAATCTCGCAGTCCCACCTGTCCAAGAGCTTTGAAGGTACCTGAAGGAAAGAGGGGAGTTTTTAGCCCCCCCTGAAATGGGATTGCTGTGGATGCTGCCTGCAGCCATGCAGATGCACACAGATGAAAGAGTCCTAATGGCTGGAGTGCAGGACTCAGGGACAGCCACCTCTCACCCACCCATCAGCCTGGTTGGGGTCTGCAGCCCACGCTGCTATAGCCCCTGAACCCACACTTCTGCACTTGTACCTTTTCCATACAGTGACCCATGAGTCCCACAGATCCTCCAGTCAAAGTTCTGCTCACAGATGGCAGACATGTGGGACAGACTCGTCCCATGGAACAGGAGCCGCTCATCCACGCATTTTGATTTATTGAGCTTCTTCATTTGCTCTTTTTGCCTAGGGACAAAAAACCAACAAAAAACAAAAATCCAAACAAACAAACAAGAGAAAAAAAAAACAGCAAAAAGAATTACATGTTACCCTGGTTCAGGCAAGGACAATTTCCCAACTCCTACTTTTGGGTCATGGAGGAACAGTGACACAAACCACTCTCAGTGGGGTTACTGCCTTCTTTGCACTTTTGTTGGTACCCTGCCGCACATCTGGCTCCTTCCAGCAAAACAAAAAGTTCTCAGCATCGCTATGGACTGTGTCACCCACAACTTCATACCACATGAGAGGGTAAAGAGACAAACATCTCTTGGCGGAATTGGTCAGTTCCCAGGTTATATAAATCCTGAATGCGTAAATATGATTATAAAACTGAGCTGTATGAATCCACAGTGAAGACTGTGTAATGTCTACCCCTACCTTTTTTTTTTTTTTTTTTTTTTTAAAGGAAGAGACTAAAACAAAAAGAATAAATTTGAGATACCACAGCTCAGTCATGGTGAAGGAAAATAACTTTCTTTTTGAATAAAATTAGCAAGAACCCCACACACAACCTGTTAGCCTATGTGATAAAAGACTCATTTCCACACACACAAAAGAGCACAGAGACAACCTCAATAACTTGATCACTGAAAGGAGACCCAGACCCGGCCCCTCTCAGGGTTACCCCAGGGGAGCCTCAGCCCCAGGGATGAGGTGTACACCCAGTACCACGGTGATGGAAAGAGTCCAGAGCAGTTCACAGACAGAAGGAAGGTAGAGCCTACGAGAGTATGGGACTTGTTATGGGACAGAAGGGAAGAGCATTTGGGGATGGCACAGGATTTATAATGAGGTGTTAAACAGAGGAACTGTAGATGGGAGAAGGGAGGGATCAGAATGATCTGAGGAGGAACAAACATAGGAAAATAGATGGATAAGGGGGTAAAAGAGGCAACTGTCCAGTCAGTAGGCTTATATGGCCATGGCCTGTGCCTGATCAATGCAGTCTGCCCTGTCTTGTCATTAAACTCCAATTCTAACTCTTACCTGGGTGATGCACTCTACAGTCCGTGTGCATGCACATGTACAGGCATTGGGGTGCAGCAACTGGAGTAGGACCTTGGGTCACAAGAGCCACATGTCCACAGCACTAGCAACTGTAGCAAGCGAGGGTGCATGTGGCAGCGTGTGATCACTAGCCAGTATAAGGCTGAACAGCCAGTGAGGAGGGTAGCTGGCCTGGGAGCCCGGTTTCAGAACAGTCATCAGTCTGGGCCAGGTGCTGGAGAGACCAGGAGGTCTGAGCTTGCTTCTCAGAGTGACCAGGAGGTCAGGTCAACCGCTGAAGACATCATGAAGTCCCTAGAGACCCATTTGCATGTGTCTGTGTCTATGCAGAACATAACTGGAGACGAGAGAATCGAGAAGCCAGCACATGGGTAATCTGAGTGTCTAAGACCAGCTCCTACAGGGACCCATACATGTACATATGTTCCACTAAGAGGCTTTCATCCCAAACAGCCAGAGGAAGGGAACAGAATGAGGCTGATGGTGCTGTTTGTGACTGCATGAATGATGTGATGTCTGTGTTGGATTTTGTGGCCAGCTGTGTGCTTATTTATACGTTTTGTGTGTGTGTACCTACTGGGAACATGTGCTGAACCTCACTACCAGTGGGACCCAGGCACACAGATATGTGTCAGTCTCACCTCTGCTGGGCTGCTGGATTTGGCAACCCCTAGTGCAGACTGTAGAGGACAAAAGATCAGGAAATATCAGTCTTTTGCTACCATAAGGATAATGAAATAAAATAGACACAAACCACTGAAAAACTTGCCAAAGTGTTGGGTTCTGGATTCTCTGGATTTGGTGGATGAAGTAATCTTTCATCGTCTTCCCAAACAGCATCTTAATTTTTTGATATTCCTGGGAACTGTAGCTGATCTGTACCAACTGAAAATTTTAAAAATATCAAAAATAAGGTATTACTGACAGTAACAACTCCCAGTCCTGCCAAAGGACTCATCAACCCCCTCACATTAGAGGAAAATCCCTGCCATTAAAATCACAGGCTTCTCCCGTCTTTCCAGTAAACTATTCTCTCCCCATCTTCACCCTCACTCCCCATGTGGAAGCTGACTGAGGAAAATTAATGTAATCCCACACAAGATTCCTTCCATGGACACAGCTTCACATCTAGATTATTTCTACTTCAGAGTAACCAAAAGCTAAAATGCACAGCAGTATTCGGGCTGGACAAGAGTGAATGGACAAGAGGTAATGGCCTCAAATTGCGCCAGGGAAGGTTTAGACTAGATATTAGGAAGCATTTCTTTACAGAACGGGTCATTAGGCGTTGGAATGGGCTGCCCAGGGCAGTGATGGAGTCCGCGTCCCTGGAGGTGTTCAAGAGTAGGGTCGACATAGCACTGAGGGATATGGTGTATTTGGGAACTGTTAGTGTTAGGTTAATGGTTGGACTGGATGATCTTCAAGGTCTTTTCCAACCTAAACGATTCCGTGATTCTATGAATATCAATTTCACCTTAATTTGATGCTCCAGCTCCTTCCGCACAGGGCTAAGCCCTGGCTTTATCATGGCAATTAACATTTGCCTTAAATGGATGGAGGAAACACAAGACCCCCTCTTACTATGCAATTCATACAGTTTATCAGAGGATCAGGTGCCTTGGGAGAGTGCAAAGGACATGTCAGAGCAGTAACAGCTAAAAGGGCATTTCTTATCCTGTGTGTAGGGGGTCTCAGAGAACCTCCCAAGAGACACAGGTCTATTTTGAATGTGAAGTCAGTGTTGTTTCACCTCATAGTTGCCTATTTTATAAGACATGTTTGAAAGCTGAAAATAACTGCCTACGGTCATCTTCTCAGAAAAAAATAGTACATGACAGTTCACCCTACCTATTGGGGAGCTGGAAAGACCTACCTTGAACCCGATATCAGGCAGTGCAGATTTGTCCCATTGTGGAGGACAGACAAAACTTGACAGTGTCATGTTTTGCCTGCAGAAAAGAAAAAAGGAGCAAGTCAGTCCGTGATACTCCTAACGAAATCCCCCTTCCAGACAATCCAGCCACTGACTTTGGGTATACTTTTGGGTATATCCCTGGATTTTTATATTTGTTTTACTTTCTGCATTATCCTATTCTCCAGTTGAGATTTCCACACACATCCTAGTGCATCCTAATGCATCTTCTGGCAAGTCATGACACTGGTAGGAGAGCTTCAAATGAGAAGTAACATGCTCCTAGCTTGGTGGTTTGTACAACCACTCCAGCTAGCTCTCCACGTGTGCTGCTTGAACCTCTAGGAAACTGGAGCATGAGCCTCTCCCTCCATGTGGCTACTCATCTCTAATTTGCTGGCCTGATGAGTGGCCTGCCCCTACCTGTCCCTGGGACCAAGCCTCTCAGGAGGCTGTGGGTAGACTGCTGTGCCCTGCGGGAGCTACTGCACTAGTCAGTGCTCAACAACTTCCAGCACTAACCCCTCCTGGCATGCATGTTTTAACCCAGCCAATAGGAATATTAGCATCCATTCAGGGACTGCAGTTTGTTTTGTTTTTTAATCAACCCAGTTGAACCAACCCTTAAATTGAACCCTTAGCTTCAAATGCACTGTCTGCTGGTGAGTTTCTGAACGAAAGGCAGGTCTTTTTAAAATAAAGCAGTAGCACAACTAATTTTTACATCAGACATGCTCAAATTCTGTCAAGCTGAAGTTCCTTTAAAAAAGCCATCAGATAGGGTATCCCAAATAAGTGCATCCAGTTCACTTCATTTAGAGGGATTTACTTCTGTGTTTTATTTTGTCCTAAGCTTTCCAGGGGATGGCATCTATCTGCTCTACAGTTCTTGGGACTGACAGTCCCTTACTCCTACTCCATGCACAGTTTATTTAGTATTGTTGGGGCATAAATCAAGGAATAAAAATTCCAAGCACAGTTTTGTCAGCCCTATGTGGCCTTGCCCTCACTGAGAGAACAAATCTACTCTAGGGGTCTCTCTCAGCTGCCAGAGTCTGCCACCAAACATCCCTCCAGCACGCTTCACAGAAGTGTTGCATAATTTACAAATACTGTCACTGCAAAATTTACCATTAAACCAGTCAGCAAAAGGTATCTAAAAATGAATTCCAGAAGTCTAAAATTGAATTCTAGAAAGGTAGGAGGAACTTCTTAGCAGAAAGGTGCTGTCATCTAGAGACATTATCAAATAACAAATGTGTATTACCTTCTGTTTTGTTGATCTTCAATGGACAGAAATTTTGGCCATCGGGTAACTCTTCTTTCAGTTTTATAGATCACATTTGTTTGGATCATGTCTTAAAAAAACCACAATGACTCAGTAACTCACATTCTTATGTGTTTAGAAAAAACGAAATGGACGTAGCCCTGAATACCGCATTGTGGTGCTCTCTACCACCCCCACCCCACTACATACTTTGAAACCATTCCCACTTGTGCCGTTTCTCCTCAGAGATCAGCAAGGTCAACAACCTGCTAGCACAGGCTGTGAAGCTCAAAGGCAACCCAACCACCAACAGCACCTGCACATGCATTCACATTCAGGCTGTCAGCCAGAGAAAACCACATCTGATGTCAGGCCTGTAGCAGGGAAGAGTTTTCAGTATGATGGAGGCTATAAATCTAGCTTTCCTGGCAGTGCAGGATTGTTACGTGGTGCTAAGAGGGAAGTCTGCCCTCTCTTCTTGGTCCTGTAACAATATCACAGAGCACATGCTGTGTGACATGGCTAATTATCCATTGTTTCATCCTTTAAACACCACTCTCTTTATTCATGCCAGGAAACAGATTTAAAGTTTGGAAAGCCAATGGAAATTTTAAGATGGGTAAATAAATTAGAAACAGAAAAGCATTTCTTAATTTCCCATTTCTCTCTGTGTGCAGTCAGTCCTAAATTTTCCTTTGCTGCACTGTGTGCTTTCTCTTCCCATAACTAGCTTGCAAGATGTCTCTCATGGGGTCACTTCTTCAACATTTGACTTTTCAGTGCTTCTTTTTTTCCTTTCTCATTTCTCCTCTTTAGCTGTATAAACCCAAATACATAAGCCAGACACCACGAAGTTTACTCTCAGCTCTTCTTCTAAATATACAGTATTGTCAGAGATGCTTTTCTGACTGTAGATGCACAAGTTTAGAAGCTGGAGCAGGGCACCTCAAAACTGCAGAGAAATGTGCAAACTGCTCAAGCTCTGTTTGAAGAAAAAGACTGTTCAAAGAAACCTTGACACAGGGTAAAAACTCTGCATGAAGGAGGCTACATTAAAGCCAGCTACACTGTGTAATGAACTTAAAACAAAGAGATACTTCACCTTTAAAGTTTAACTTATACTTCTGAGAACCAGCTCTGAATAACACACTGCCTTTCTCGTCAGCTAGAAATTCTTTCTCCAGATCTGCAGATGACATCGTGGCAGGGCAGTGATCCGGATGCTATAGAGAGAGCAGGGAAATTATACCTGTTAGAAACCCATCTTTGGTCTAGGTGACACTGTGGGGAAATACCAGTGTTTCCCCAGGCCCCTGTCATGGGATGCCATTTTGAACTACGTCTCTAAGGCTTCAGGCGTTTTATTCTTCAGCAATGGAGGGGTGCCCCACAGAGAATAACTGCTTTTAACAACAGCAACAAAGCAGCCTTCAGCCTGGGTGGTCAGCTTCAGCCAAAAGATGTCCATCATCTCTGGACAATGTACCTGCTTTCAAAGCCAGTCCTTTGAAAGCTTTCACAGAGTAGCAGTACTGCATTGAGGAACAATTAATAAGACAAACCCACCAGGGCATCAGAGTAGAGCTGCAAGGGCACGCAGAGGCGAGCGAAACACACCAGCTGCAGGACAGTGTGCCCTAAACAGCTCTCTGAAGAAACCTTAACAAGAGCTTTTAGCATCAACAGCGGACAGATCTCACCTCTTCCCCATACTCAATCCACTGCCCAGAATCATCGAGCCAGTACCAGGCATACTCCATTTTGGGAGCGGACAGATGAGTCGGAAGACACCACCGGCACAGAAGAGCTGACCGATGGCTGGCTGCTTGCTTGGCCCTAACATCAGAAAAGAAATCCAGATTAAAGCATGTTTTTTTTCCAAAGTTACCAAACTATGTGATACACTTGCTCTGGTCAGAAGACTAACCAATTCTCAGAAAAGGAGATCCCTCCAGCTGGGAAGTGCAGGTTTGGCCCAAAACAGAGGAACTGATGTTTGTACATACATGGGTCATGGTAAGCCTCACAGAAATGACCCTGACCTCTATGGCTCAGACCTGGCTTACTGTGTTTCTCTGAAATATATAATTCTAAAATACACATTGTAAGGAAATACAACTTGACACAATAAACTCAGCTTGTTATGTGAAGGCCAGTGGTGCCACAGCTAACAGGAGTAAGACTTGGCTTCTAGGCAGTATGTGATCAACTGCAGAAGTCAAACTGCCTTCAGAAGGCACTGATAGCACCACCCCTCCTTCAGCATTCAGGAGAGCAAAGCTGCGGCTCACAGGTACTGTACTGGGTGCAGGTGTCCAGGTGCTGGCAGTGGGGGGCTGCAGAGGTCACCTCTGTGAGAAGAGACCAGGGCATGCTCCATGCTGGACACAGCCAGCTCAACAGTCCCACTGCAGGACACAGCTGAGCCCATCAGCCAAGCTGGTGGCACCTCTGAGACAGCTGCCCACCAGTGAGAAGTGAGGAAAATTGCAAGTGAAGCAGCCCTGCAGACACACGTGTCCATGAAGGAGGGGAGGATGTGCTCCAGGAACTAGAGCAGAGATTCCCTTGCAGCTCATAAGGACCATAGTGAAGCAGACTGTGCCCCTGCAATCTCTGGAAGACCATGGTGAGGCAGATGTCCATACTAGAGCCTCTGGAGCACCCAGTGCTGCAGGACATGGACATGCCCTGAAGGAAGCTGTGATCCAGAGAGAGGAGCCAATGCCAGACCAGGCTTGTCCTGAAGAACTGCAGACCATGGAAGGAGACACACTGGAGCGTGGGAATTTTTTCAGGATGATGGAATGGCAGAGGGCAACACTTAAGGACTGAGGTCAATGCCCACTCTCCATCCCCCCCCTGCATCACTTGGCAAGTGGGGGTAGGTAGAAGAGTCAGGAAGGAAGGAGTGAAGTTGAGCCTGGGAAGAAGGGGGAAAGGGGGGGGGGGGAAGGTGTTCTAATTTTGGGGTTTGTTTCTCACCATCCAAACTTATTTTAATTGGCAATAAATTAACTTCCCCCAAGTCAAGTCTGTTTTGCCCATGACAGTAATTGGTGAGTGATCTCCCTGTCTTTACCTCAATCCATGAACTTTTCCACCTTATTTTCTTCCACTGTCCGGGTGAAAAGGGGGAGTGAGAATGCTAGGTGGGTGTATGGCAGCCAGCCAAAGTCAAATTCCTTAGAGGGGGGAAAAAAATAAAAATAAAAAAGGCTAAAAAAATCACTTACCAGTGAAGTCTCTGCTCTGTGCTCTATCCTGGAGACACAGCACCTACAAAGAGAACAATCTGAAACAGGTAGGCGCCAATAATTCAAAATCAGAGGATTTTACTTTGCTTGCCGCTGTGTTTCAAGCTCCTTTGCTTGTCCCAGTTTTGGGCTCAGCCAACATTTTTCTATGCATCTTATCACTTCGTTGTTTCTATAACATTACCCTCCTGTGGAGCACATACCCACAGACGAGACCTGCCCACCTGCCTGCTGTGGAGTTTGAAAGGGTCTGTGGCTGAACTACTCAGAGCTGCCTGAAGAACTTGAACACAGTATTTGAACAGAAACTGGAAATGATCATTTATCCAGCTCTGGCGCATTCCATACTTTGGCAGGGATCACCGGTATTCAGAGCAGGCTAATCAGGTGAAATCATTATAGGAGGAACTCCCTTATAGAGCTGGTTACAGTTCAAAGGTCCACAAAGAAAGGCTTGGCAGCCCCAAGACTGCCAGAACAAAGAGCAAGGAAACACCCGAGTCTCCTTCTCAGCCTTCGCTTGTTCCACTGCTGTCTTCGGACCACAGCTGCACTTTGTATGCAGTACACCAGCCAAACCTGTTCCTAGAAAAATTCTCCCAATTCATTTTCTCTCAAACGCCATTGCAGGAGATTCATGAGACCCAGCACTCCTGAGAGCTTTTTTTGGTTGTGGCTGTCCCTTTTCTCCCCTCTGCACAGCAGTGTGCTGCTGTTGCTGCTGCTGTGGCAGAAGAATTTGAAGTTTGTGAATTTGAAGTGTGGGATTTAAGGGGTAGATGGAAAACAGAAAGGAAAGCAAGAGAGTTGGGTGGGTTGGTGTTTCCAGGCAGCTTTTCTTCATTGCTCTCACCATCCCACTTCCCTCTCGCCCCGCTCTATAGATGAATGCTAATCCCTGACAAGACCCAGGGTCCCCAGTCTGCCCTAACCCCATCAGTTTTCCAAAATGTCTGGCTGTGCCCTACTTTCACTTTCACTTGCCAGTGTTTCTGCTCCTTGCAGGGATTTTCCACTCACCAGCTAACCCCAACAAGAAAGAAACATGTGAAACACTTAATAAAGCAGACCAGTGAAATATTTCACTGGCAAGACAGGCAGTGTCCTCCACCTTTTGCTGAAGATTTTGCGTCTTGTGCAGCTGTGAGATACCCTGTAAATTGCTTTTTATATCTCCACAGGAATAGCTTTATACAGAGATGATTTTATATGTAAAAAGCAACCTCATGCCACCCTTTTTCTTACACGCTTCTCCCTCATGTGGAAGAAAGGATGAATTAGTGAAGATATAAACACAGCTTACTGTATGAGTAACAGCAAGCAGGTATCCTTCCAGCAGGCCCTACAGCCAAGCCCACAAACCATTAAATCACCAACTTCCTCCCTCCCAGCTCAGCATTACCCTGGAAAAGTTGTTAGAGCCCGGCACACTCTGTCTCCCCAGCTCCCCTACTCACAGTCCTGCTGTCGGGCTGCCAGCTGCCAACCCCGGGAGCTGAGGGCATCAGCCACGTGCCTGCCAGTCAGACAAGCCCTCTGAACCCTTGCTCCGCATGAGAAAGGTCTCCCAGGAGCAGTAAAACCTTCAGAGATAAAATTCGACTGGCCTGTTTGTGCTTCTTTGAGCCTGTTTGAGCTGCACGTTTGTACCCTGCTGTCTCTCTCGGAGTCTCTCTCTGTGGGAAGTCATGGATGCCTCTCTGCTGGCCACTGCCCCATAGGAAACAGAACAGAGTAGCATTTCCTTCTGGTTACTGCGCCACACACACGCGCATCTGCCAGGCATGAGCAGACCGGCCAGGCACAGCTGTAGTTTTTGGCAGATGCATCAATAAAATCAACATTCCTACAAACCAGCGTAGTTTATCCCTACTGCTTGGTTCCTGTTATTTCTCACCAGCACTTACCTTGAACTGATTCCTCCCATCCATATTCAGGACCTTATTCTTTCAAGATTTCTGTTGGGAGCAGCTTCTGCTGAACATCATTCTTTGAAAGCCAAAAGCTGGCATTGCCTTGCAAAGCAAACCCCAAATCTCAATGCAGAAAGCGGGTGCATCTCAAACATGCTGTCCATGTTGGTTAACACACTGGGTGGGGTGGGGGGGTGCAGCACACAGCACTGCCCAGAGTGACCCAAACTAGTGCAGAGCAAGCACAGAGCCCTGGGAAGCAGGCTCAGTCAGCCCCCACAGAGCTCTGCACTGTCCTGACTGTTTGTGTTCCTTTACCTTGAAGCCTGAGCTCCGCTCTGTTCTTCCCCATGGAAATCAGAGAAGGGTTTGAAGCTTTCCAGTCTGACCTCCAGCCTTTAGGTCTAAAAGGCTGACAGCATTTCCCAGCAGAGCTCTGAAGCATAAAGCATAACAACAGGTCAAGTAGTACTAACTACATAAACTTATTCAGATGCAAACTTTTGTTTTGTTGCACAAATTATGTTCAGTTGAATTGCCCAGAACATTTTTATTTCCTGATGATCCAGTCAGACCAGATCAGTAGCAGCTGAAACACATAAACCTCTGTTTTAGTCTCTGGAAAGGCTGCACTCTCAGGGCGTTTTATAGACATTGTATTAAAAAAACCCCAAACCTACAAACACAAAACCACCACAAATGTGATTATGAAGTTGAACTTTGTTTATTCCCCATCTGGCCGTTCTTGACTGGCTTTTGACCTCCCATATAGTCATCTGGCTTTCACCTCCACAATTGCACAACTTCTGCGCTTCCCTTTGACTGATGAGATCTATAGGATCAGATCCCACAGGTTCATTTTTGTATATGTGAATCCTCTAGTAAAATACTCTTCTGAACTGAAGCCAAGAGCTTCAGTAGGCATGAGATATCAGCTCTAGGAAAAACATTCTGGCTTGGTAGAAAATATTTATATAGCTTTGCTGGGAGCAGCATACCATCCTCTCTAAACAACTCACCACAAACTGTAAACTGCTATCTTCTGAACATCATACATTTTATTTTTATCACTTTTAATTGCAATGTCATCCATAGACCTGTTGAACCTCTGATTTCTAACTGTCAGTGTAACAGTGGTACTATATCTGTCTGCATTTCCAGTATCTGACAGGTCTTGGAGCAGTCATCCTATATATAGCCCTGCAAGATCATTTTCCTGCACAGTCAGCAGAAGCACCCAAGTATGGTTTCCCTGCACTTGTCAAATGATTTATCATGTTGTGCAAGGTTTAATTCTTGCCGGGATGAGAGAGCACGTTGCCGTTGCCCCTCCCTCACCTGCGCTGATTGGGCTGGAAGTTAGACACAGACCCTGGCTAAAATAACAAGAAATTTAATACAACAGAGTGATAGAACAATCTGAACAACAACAGTATCAATGGTAACAACAATAAACAGCAATAACAGTGAACAAGACAAAAGATATACAGAGAAGTACTGCTAAATGGTCAGGGAACAAGCCCACCGCGTGTGTCACAACCCCCAAAACCAGAAGCGAAAGTAAAAAGGCTTCACCCCTGGACCTGATGTCAGCATGGTATGAATAACCCGGCTGGAGATCCCTTCCCCCTCTCTCTCTGCTGGGGAAAACTTTATCCTGGCTGAACCAGGACACATGTATAAAGAAACCTTGGTCCAGCAGGTAGGACTATTTATTTTCCCCCCAGGAATTTCAATTCTTGTTCCCTTTTTCTCTTCAGAGGAAATGGACAAAAAAAAAAAAAAAAAAAAAAAAAAAAAAAAAAAGTGATGTTTCACCCTTTCTGTGTGTCTACCTGCAGACACACAGCAGCTCTGTTGCAATTTCAGACCGCCCCAAGATTTGATGGATGAGTACTGATGGTGCAGCATGGGCACACTGCACTCACAGGAGTCCTGCACCACAGGACCAGGCTGGCAGTGTCTCATGCTTCTACCTCAAGACGTGTAAAATCCCCCAAACCAGTACCTAACGGGGTGGATCCAGGCTGCGATGGGGTGATGGGGCTCACCTGGTTCTGCAAGGTCTTCTGCAGGTTGGTTCCCCAGCCACCCACACTGGGGCCTGGCTGCAGGGCGCTGTGGAAAGGTGCACCAGGGAGTTCAGCTTCAGCAAAGCTGCAAGGGTGGGGACCAACCCATGTCTGGGAGCCTGGAAACATTTCCAGATCTCACCTGAAACCACCACACTCCCATTTAAAGCCAGTACCTTCTCCTATAGGTTGTGATGGTTTTCCCAGTAAGACTGGATTTTCTGTTGGACTATGTTTAGCAGCTTGTAAATTAAACTGTGGGAGGGGAGAAACGAGACCTGCAACCATGCTGCTACTATCCCAGCTTAATTTGGCGCAGGGACAGGAAACAGTCATAACAAGAATAATAATTCTCAATTGCCTTGGAAAAAAAAAAAAACCACCTTATTTATTTCCAAATCTTGATGGTGAATTTTACAAGTTTTGGTAGATTACACTGGGTTTGTAAATGATACTTTGCTTTTAGTCTAAGTACATAAATGCTTGATACAAAAGATTTAAAATGCTCCACATTCTGCTATTCCTCACTTTAGTGGCCATTAGAGGAGTCTCAGCATGCTATTTCCCATCTTTTAGGAAAAAAAATAAGAATTAAGGGATTTGAAATAGCTAATCGCTGTTTTATCTGGACATAACATTGCCACATTAATAATGTTAACCAATTTAATAACAGAAACCATTTTCATTTCAATAGTTCAGATGAGCAGTTACGTATCAAATCAGTAAGTCATTTGCCTGCAGATTTAAAGTTAAAGCTCTGACATGAAGTGTTTCATGTCTTCCTACAGCACCAGAAAATGCACTTATTTGGGAATCTGCCCAAGTCTCATCAGTGGCCTTGTCTAACTAAAGAAATTGTTTTTCACTGGAGTTGAGCCAAAACCTGAATTTTCAACTTCACTGGTAGTGCCAGGTGAGGAGCAGGACTGGAAGGCTGGGAGAGGGATCAGAATCTACTTTGTCATACTCTTGTTGATATTTAGCTGATTTTTTTTATTGTGTTTGTACATTTTGAAATGTAATTTCAGAAAAATAAAATTCAAAATTTAAATATTCTTTAAAAGCAAAATAAACTTATTCTGCTAATACAACCATCAAATCAGAACATTCTGACCTTACTTTGTTAATATTTGAATTTCCAAGGGTTTTCAAACATCTTCTCATTAGTCTGAATTGGCACTTTCTGATGAACAAAGTTTTATTCCCCTGCCGCCTCCTTTCCTTATTTCTAGTTTGCTTTCCCCACCCATTTCCCTTCAATATTGCTTGTCCACAGCATGGCTACTACAACACTTCAGTTTGAAACCTGCATTTTGCTTCTATGAACTGGACTCTTAAGTTCTGCAACATGCTCCCTTCTTCTATTTGCCAAGTTAGGAAACTAAAAGTGGGGGGTGGGTGTGCGTGTATATATATATATATATATATATATATATATACATACATATATATATATATATATATACACACACACACACACACACACACACACACACTATTTTACTGAGAACTGGGCTAGGCTGCAAAATTAGAATCTTGGTTTCAAAGAGACTCTACAAGCAAAGCAAGTTCATTTCAGAGAAATAGATTGTTCTGCTAAAAAAGAAAAGGGCAGAAGCAGATGCAAACACTTATCCTGACTGGCAAGCTTAGGAAGACTTGCAGCAAAGTCTTGGCTCAGGTTTATCCTCATTTGCAGTGATTAAAAGAATGAGAGCATGGCCTTTGGTAGGATCAAAGGTATCAGAAACTGAGTAAGTAAATCTTATCTTCTCCCGTGAGTTCTGATGATTTCTCAGTAAGTCTTGATTTCTTGTTGGACTACTTCCAGCAGTACCTGTAGTTTGCGGGTAAGATAATCTGAAAGGGGAGAAAAAAAAGGCAGAAAGTTTAGTCCAGAGGAAATCTTCAGATACAGCTGAAAATCAGAGCATCAGCACTGATGGCTGGGGCACTTTATGTTAGCAGATCACTGAATCCATCTTCTTACTTGCTGTGTGTTTTTTCTATTCAGTGGTTACTGATAGACCTCAGCCCAACATCAAATCAAAAGAAACCAAGATTCATAACTGTAATTATAAATTCAATTCAAAATGGGGCTCTGGTTTCTGAGTAAATCATTGTGCCACCAGGGCTACACCCAAAGGAAATCTATGCTGGACATTGCATGGAGTGGAGATGCATTTCATTTACACCCCACATCTGTGCCTCTTCATCAAACAGCCCTCAGGCAGCACCGTCTTCTCCCACCAGTCCTCTCCCCAGCCTTTCAGCAAGTATGTTTGGGCACGGGGTTACAGTGTCTGCCTGTCAGTCTCTCCATCCTAACTTTTTATCTTGTTGCTCAGTGTCAGCCAAATTTGACAAGAGGTGGTAATCCTGAAGATATGCCAAAGTTTAGTAGAAACCACACCGCGGTGCAAAAGTGACCCTGTTCCCCCTGTTGGTAGACCTCAGCCCTGTCTTTTTAAAATCAGAGCACGAAGCTGGCTTATCCGTATAATTCACAAGTCGGCCAGTCCGTGCCTGGCTGCCAACCCCCTGCAGCACAGCCTATCCCTCGTCTCTTTGGCTACAGATGCTGTGTCTTAGGAAAGCCATTGAAGAGGTGGCAGGTTTTAGGTTTCATGAGGTCTGTTGGTCATGGAGTAGTTTGCATTAGAGGCAAGCCCTGGGAACAAGCCAACATCCCCACCCTGAGCATGTTTAGGTCCACAATACTGAAATTCAAACACATACTTACAAAATGGGCTACGGCAACGTTTTGACATTTGCCTATGGATTATGAGGTAGTAGACTGGAAAACCACTTAAAACCATGGTGCATCCAATGCTAATGTTCACAGGGTCTGAGTAGAAAGACATTGCCACTGTGAAGAGGCAGATGATGGTAAAAGAGACAGGAATGAACAGGGGAACCTGGGAAAAAGAGCACAGAAGACTCTCAGGCAAAACTGATGGCTATAGCAAACTGGCCTCCATACATGCCAGCACATGCTGTATTCACTTCTCCATCTTAAAGAAGACGAGAAAAATCATATAGCTTTTCTCCACACTGTTTCTATACAATCAGATGTGAACAAGTACAAAATTTGACTCATACCATCTTCAGAGCCTAGTGTGCCCTATGAGGTGCATGCCTCATATTCATGTGCATCAAAATATAAACCTCACTTGCAACTGGAAGCCAAACGGGGATAAGCCACCTGTACCCCACTGCTCTCTGGATGTACTTCTCCTGTGCCTGCACACGCACACCTATCTACTTGCCACCTGTGGCAACTGCTGGTGGAAACTCTGAAGCCAAGAGTAGAAGCAGCACTTTGAATAAAACCATTCTTTGTTTATAACACTTGTGACTCATTTTGACATGCCTCCAGATCCCTGAGACTTATAGTGGCCAAAACAGGATAAACCAGACTCCCTCTCACCATAGCACCTGCATCAAGAACATGAGCTTCAACAACACACTGATGAAAGACCAAAGAAGCACTCAGCACTTCAGCCTTATCCTGTTGGGTAAGCCAATTCATCTGGGTTATTTGGAGAGTAAATCGGAAGACTGCAGTAAGTAATAAAACTCAGGGTTTGGATCCAACCTCAGCCAAGTTACTCCTCACCATGGCTGATAGAATGAAGAAGCTGCTGGGATGGTCTCATCTAGGGTGACAATCTATTTTCCGGTAAGAGAGATCCTATTTTGGATGCTGACCATGCCGAGCTGGAAGAGATTAGTTGCTCTAGTGATGGCAGCCATCCAGCCACCAAACTTATGTGCTCTTGCTGTCTCTCCAGCCAGACTATCCCCTGCCAGCCTCTCCTACGTGCACGCACTCACACTGCACATCTGCTTGAGAGGTGTGTCTGCGAGTACTGCTTTCTCCTCTTACTGGTGTTTTCACACCATTCTTAACCCAAAATGCTACAGGGGAGAATTAGTACCAGCACAATCATGTGTTTTTTATGACTTTTCTCCGTAGCTGTTGGCTGCAGATGACCTGTCTGTGGCCACTAGAGTGCAGCACATGCCCGCGTCACCTGCACGCAGCCTTCCCCGCTTGCAGATAACTGAGCTTCGGGTTTCAAGTGGGTATAAAAACTAGGGGAAGAAGGGGGGAAAAAAGTCAGTCAAACTGGCCAAAAGCCCAGCATTTCCCCCCCTCACTTAAGCTGCATTTAGGGACCGTTAAAGGCTTAAATCTCTGTCTAAAACAAAATGGGGCAAAATCTCAGCAACTGAAAACATCACCAGTTCTATCCACTAACAAACTTCCCCTGAGAAGTTTTAAAAAGAAAAAAAGAAAACTTTGAAAAGAAAAAAGAGAAAACTTATTTAAACTCTGGTTCTGCATGAGTACATGAGCGCAGCCAACAAACAAACTGGGAAGCTTCAAGGTCTCTGCTAAACACACTGTCTCCAGCAAACAGCAAGAAAATTTACCCCAAACCTTGCATCAGGCCTCACGCAGCTCAGGGAGGAGCCCTGGGAGCCATAGGAAGCGTTTCTGTCCCCTGAGCTTCTCACTGATGGGCTGCCCGGTGCCTATGGCCTCGGAGGTCTCCTCTCCTCCCCAGGAACTGGCTGGAGGCACCATGGAGGCACAACCAGGGACAGGAACAAACTGTGCATGCCTCAAGCACACCCCACACACACACCCCACAACGCCTTCGGCACAATATCCGGCAGTGGGAAAGGTGCCTGTAGCGCAAGGAAGCTGCTCCAGCGCTGACTCCAACTTCTGCCGCCAACAGGAGGAGGATCCCATCACCAGCAGTGTGAGAAGGGCCACTGGAGGGGCCCAGCCAGAGCCTAGGGAAAGGCACGAGAGTCCAAGGCGTCCTACGCTTTGTGGTATGCATGTGCGTGCTCTCCACGTCCTCAGGGCCTGCAGCAGCAACAGTTGCACACAAGCTGACTTACACTATATGGTGTTTTTGTGCCAGCAGATGATTCCCCCTAAGTCAGGTCTGTTCCCAGGGTCCCTCCAGCCATGCGCTTTTCCCCCAAGCCCAACATCCTCCTGCTTCTTGAGAGCGGAGACTTAGCTACCACTTACCTACATCCAGGCAAGGGTCCCTCCTTGCAGCCCACAAGAGATGAGTGTGGGAATTGCCTTTTGCACATCTCCTTGTTCCCAGCATGAAACTGGGAGTCCCCTGAAGTAGGATGCCATCTTATAGATGCAGCTGGTGACGCCATGTAGAACCGGCTTTATGAGTTCTACCACATCTGGCTGTTTGGGTACATCAATCAATTTCATGAGCTTCCCACATGTCTTACTGAGCAATAGTAACTGAGACTCCTTAGACCCTAAAGGCAACCATGGCCTTGTAATGCTCTGATTTTTACCAAATAAGAGAGAGAAATTACAAGCCTGCACATTCCTAGATGCTAGATACATGCCATGCGTTACCTTGAAGGGGCTGTGCAGCTCCGGGTGACGGTGGCGATGGACAATGAGCCCAAGGGTGGCTAATCCTATGAAGAGCCATCGGGAAAAGCTGAAGAAGTTCATTAGATGGTAGATATCTCCGATACACACCATGGCAGTAACCAAAGGGAACTGAGCATTGTGAAGATGAAATACAGTCATTAAAGCCTTACTACCATCCTCAAACTAGAAAGGGTAATATGGATCACCTCCTCCAGCCCCCCTGCAATCACTGACAGCTACTTCACAGCCCCAACATTTCAGAGGTCAGAGAGCTTTATAAAACAGTGTCACAGACTGAAGGCAAAAAGCCTAAATGTGCTATTATGCTGTGCTATAGAAAGGAGCAATTCTTTCAAGATCAACAGCACCTTTGATGCTTTATGTCCTAGGCAGGGGAATTAAAACATGCATGATACAAAAGCCTGTGCTGCTGGTACAAAGGCTACCTACAAAGATACCTGCTAAGTTTTTAGCAGGTCAGCCAAGCTGCAAGAGGCACCTCAGAACAGTTGGGATGGAGCTGAACCATTTCTGAAAAAAAAAAAAAAACACGAAACCAAAACCGAGAGCACCTTTGCAAATGCTCATTCCCTGCATTTCCAGCACACTTGGGAATTTAAATTTTCCAAAAAGCCAAAGCCCAGCAGAGGTATTTTCACAGAAAAAGACCAAGCAGCAACTGTGGGAGATGGTAAGGACAGTACTTTTTTAAAAGGTGTCCAAGGCTGTAACGCAGGGACTTCAAGGGAGTGGGTTGGGATAACACTTTGGGCACAAGAGGACTTAATACTTTGCAGTCATTTCCAGTATTCCATCTTCTCTATTTTTTGGAGGCTGTCTCAACACCCTTTAAAACTCTTCAGCTTCTCCAGGCTTTGCAAGAAGGCCAAGGCTGCAAGAATGGGGCATGTCACACAGCCAGATCTCCTTACCATTAACATGACAGCAGGAAGGGGTGTATGCCTTCGAATGTGGATCATGGAGAAGAGAGGAGGCCACTGTCCTTCCCTGGAAGCCACAAACAGAGTCCTAGGAAAAGACAGGGAGCCCTATGCATTAGCATCCCATATCCAGACTAGAAGTGAGAGTATCAGTCACTGGACTGACCTGAGGCCACCCCCCCACCCCAGCAAGGTCTGCTATGCAAGGCCACAGTTCTGTCTGTAGCCACATTTTTGGGGCATTTGGGAGAAAAACCTAATGTTGAATTCCCACAACTCTCCCAGGACCCGTTAGTTCAATGCAGTGCAGAACCCACTAGCAGGACCACTGGCAGCATCCCCTTGGGTGGCCCATTATCAGAGACCTTTGGGCAAGTCCCAAGTGACCATGAATGAGTTGAGGTTGGAAACAGAAGCAAGAAAGTTTCTTGCCATCAGAGAAGGGGTTCATCTTTCCAGTAGGAAGCAGAGGGTTCACAAGCTTCAATTCTTTATAAGAGAGGCTGGTGAGTTTATGAAAGGTAATTGTTGGTTTCAATGCCTATATATATATATAAAAAAAATAAAATTAAAGTGTAGTTTCCACAAATAATAGAGGATTTTGAGTTCTTTCGCCAGTTGTTGGAAAACATAGTTTGGCATACTGCCAAGAAGTCAGCTACACACAAGCCCGGCTACAAAATGACAGCAGAGAACTCCTTCCCTCCATCCTTCGACTCATGAAAGGGCAATTAGGGAGAAGACATTGAATCCAATTTTGTAAATTTAATATTCACAAACAAATCATGCCAGAGCATCAGCTGGGCTGGAGCAGGGCCCAAAGCAGCTGAGGCATGAGTGTAAAACTGAGTTTATTGCTGTCTCTGTGGTTTTGCAGGGGTGTGGCTGGCCAGCAGCCAGGGAGGCCCCATCACTGTTTATATGGCCTATCTGCCATGATTATATTAATGGTGCCAGGATGGGGGAGAGAAAGGCGATGAGGACACATACAACCTCGATGCTGTCTGGGGACTCCTCATCCTCAAAGAAAACCACTATCTAGAGGAGATAACAGGAAGGATTCTCCATACTGTATTTAGTACAGGACTTTGGAGTAGTAGATCTCAGATTTCACACTGAGAAACTTCCCTGTCATATTAACTGATTTTTCCTTTTTCAATCAAAGTTGTGAAACAGAATTGGCTCCAGAGAGTTCAGTCAGCTCCTCAGGACCATCATGAAATGCTTCTCCATGAGCTCTGCCCTCTTCTCCAGTTTCAAGACTCCCATGAAGACATGCAGTATAGTAGCCAGTGAAGACGGTTATAACACTGGAATAATTTTTCCATGGAACAAAGCTTTTCTTATTGGTACAAGAAGATTTGTTGAGCCTTGAGTTTTGCTTTAGGAATAGCCCGTCCCCAATAACATTTCACTGACCTCAAAGCAAAGTCCTCCAGGGTGAGTCTGCCTTTGGCCAGAGATCCGCACAACAGAGGGACCCTGTGGCCTTGCAGCAGAGCAGCTGGGTGAACCCAGTGACAGAAGACTTGGTCTCAATGAGCAGCTGCCAACATCAACAAAGCCTCTAGCTCACCAGAAACATTGACATTTCACTTTAAACTGGGGATTTAAACTGAAGGGTGGGGGCATAAGATGAAAATCCTTGTTTGTGACCAGCCCAAGATACCAAAGCCTGGACCTGGCTAGAAATAGAAAGGGTAAACTCTTAGCCAACAGAGATCATCCCGTAGTTGGCATCCTGGAAGTCAAAGCCCATATTTTTCCCACAAGAGTGGCTCAGATGCCATTCCGTGAGTGGGCAGTTGCACAGATCACTGGTGCTTCCCTCCAATTCAGTAAGCCAAAAGACTAATAAATTCTTAGGGATGTTACCTTGAAAACGTGAAGATTCCTCCATTCATGGTTCCAAAGCAGGACAGTGCGACAAGGACAGGGACCACAGAGATCAGGCTTTTGAAGGCTCGCTGCACAAAGCTCTGGAGGAAGAGCGAGTGTGTCTTTAGGAACATGTGGTCATCTCTAGACAACATCAGATTCAAAAGAAAGAAAACTTCCATCGAAGGAACAGAATATAACTCATAAATCTTGCCTTTTCTACTGTCATCAGTGGGTTATTTTTAATTATCATGTAGGCAAGACTAGAAGAAGTTACTGTTGCCTAAAAATCCAGAGAAATTACAAAGCAATAAAGCATTTTATAGGAAAACCATCTCCAAAACACTTGCCATGACTACCCCTTGAGCATAAGCTGACCACACTGAATAAAGATAACTGTAGGGGTGACAACTCACCACAGCCACGGCAGGAGAAGCCAGAACATCTTGCATTCCCAGGACTGTGTAATAGGAGATGTTGGTGAGCATGTACCCCACAATTACTGTGATCACGGACACGATGACAGCCAGCGGGATATTTCTGCAAGAAAGAGGAAGAGACACAAACAAAGAACAAGATGTTATCCCTTGTTATGCACAGTATTATTGCAGATTGCAATTGACATTGGTTACGTGAACCCACAAACTTATTTCCTCCCATACTGCATTTGGGAAAGCAATGGTAAACCAGAAGCCAGTAACCCAAGATGACTTCTTCCCAGCCTTACCGTTCAGGTCTGACTAACTCTTCACGCACAAAACTGGTCTGAAACCTGCATGGTGGAAAGAAACAGGAGAGTTTGAGCCATGTCTTGAACACCAGTCTGCTGCCCATGAAGCACCCTTCCATCACACCTACCAGCCTGAATATGCAAACATGCCTGCGTAAAAAGCCAGGGGCAACTTATCCAAAACCAGTGACTGTCTGTCAAAAGCATCCTGGAAGTTTTTGGTGTGGCCTGCAGAAGAGATAAACAATGGACATGGAGCAGGGAAACATCAGAGATGAGCTTCCTTCCCGTGGGACAATGTCCCTTGTACCTCTTGCCCAGACCTGGGAAGAGTGTTTGTGACTTCCTTGGAGACAGATATTCAGATTTGTTTCATTGCTTTAATGTGCAGTGCTGTGCTAACACGTTTATTTTGCAAACAGTGACAGAACAAATCCTTTCCCTGTCCAGCTACAGGATACATTTCAGGAAGGGCAACAGCAGCAGCTGGTTCTGTTTCAGACCGAGCCTGCTGTGGGAATAAGAGATCGTGGAGATGAGAGGACCCAAGTTTTCCTGCTCTTTCTTTAGGCCCAAAACTAATTCACTGGGTTGACCCCCCTCTTCCCCCCTCCAGCCCCCTAAACAGCTGGATGCACAGTTCTCTCTGATGTGGTGCAGCCAGTGAGGCAGCTAATTTGCCTCTCACTGTGCTCCCTCCTGATCCCATTGCTGGAGCGCTGACCCCAGCCCCATGCGGCCAGATCATGGGAACCAGGGTGGAGGAGGGAGCAGAAACAGGGAGCAGTGACCGCCAGCCTGGCCTCCACTCTGGGCACGCTCCTTGCCCGCTGCCCTGGACAGCCACTGCGACTTGCCCTCACAAGGAGGAACTGAGGACACAGAGGGCAAAGTAAATAAAATCTAAACAGTAGAGGTGGCTCAGATAGAGATCCCATTTTACCAACTCCCACAATTTTCTTAAAAGTTCTCTGCTTGAAATAACAACAAAATCAAAGTCAGGATTTTGGATACAAGCCATATTTTATCAAACTCCAAAAAAAACCTAGGGAAGGGAGCAACACTTAATGGCCTCCCATTCAAAGGAAGACCAATAAAAAATGCAGTCAAAAGGAGTTGTATTTCCAACACTTTCAAAACCAGGTGCCCAAGGCTTGGTTCCACATCTATATTCAGTTCTCCATATCAAAGTCTCTTTAAAAGTAAATGGTGCAGAGCTCACCTAGTTGGGCTTCACCAGGAAAGGGATGAAATGGCATGAGGCACATGGAGAAAGTCATGCCACTTCTATGGAGGTGCCTCTGCAAGGAGATTTGGGCATTTGGGTTTAAAACACTGGCCCAGCAAGTCTCTAAACCAAACCTGAGCCAAAGGGAATGTAATGGCAGAGGAAAGGACAAGAGTGTAACAAAAAACAAACAAACAAACAAAAAAAAAAAGTAGAACAAGGCAGGGGCATCAGGCATACTGATTTTAAAGCACAAAACTGATTTTTAAGCACAAGGAAACTAGTCAAAAAGATAATAGATTTGAAGAAAACTAAACCAAAATATGGGAGTGGGCCTATGGGGGTAGTCTTTTTATATTCTAAAATGATTGCAGACAAGTGATGGCAAATAAAAAGGATTTATTGTCTGCAATACGTTAATGAGTGATTACAATCCCCCATGAGTAACGTTAAATACAACCTGTCATCTTGGGGTCTCTTGGTGAATTCTCCCTCCAGATGTCACTGACACTTATCCTCGCTGGAGGATGGGTGCCAGGGCTCCAGATTGTCATTTGAAGGCATTCCTGACAATAACGGTTGAGGATTTCTTGCTGCAGGGCAGTTCTTCTGTTCAGAAGTGCTGCCAGCCCATGTGGATCTTTGTACGTTCAAAGGAGCTAGCTCCAGGCACCAGAAAGAAATATGAACCTGGACCTACTGCTTGTGTTGTTTTCTCTGCAGAGGAAGGTAATAGTGTGAAGAGGAAGCAGGCTTCATCCCCTGAGTGGGAATGCTGTGGGCTTTTCCATAAACTGAGGCCTGGATTAAAGCCAATGCTCTTGCATCATTGCCAGAAGGTACTACTGGTAAGGGTTTTTTTTCCCACTCTGGATGAATATATGTATGTGCAAGCCTGAGTGAGTCCATTGTGAAATTAGTAAGTTACTGCCTGTCTCAATTAGGAGGTAAAAAAGCATTAGTTTAAGCCACAGAAAGGTTAGAGGTGCAGTTGCCAGGGCTGGTAACTCGTTATACAGCTGTGACTGGCTCACATCACCACAGGATGCTGTCACACATCCCTGATGTCCATCAAATTTGTGTTGCTTTGGAAGGATTTTGAGTCACTCTGAAAGAAGGCAAGCCTGGCACCAAGGAAAGACTGGCTGTGGAGGAAGGTGCCTGTATGACTCTGGGTAGGCTCAGACAGCCTCAGGCACTGAGACTCACTCAGCTTTGGAGAAAGCACAGCTGAGCCAAGTGCATCAGCCCAATGCAATGATTCAGCTTAATGCCACTACCCTGGTCTCAGCTCCCAGTTAATTCACACCCAGCACACAGGCAGGGAAAGCTCCTGCCAGCTAAAGGAGTGCCACACCAATAAAAGCTGTGACAGACGGGTATGTTGAGCACCATTCCTCAGCCACACAGCAGCACACCTACCCTGTGCCAGCAGCATCATTCCTGGCACGATGATGAGTGCAAGAGCCAGGAGTTTGACGATGGAGAGAGCTGTCTGCAGGCGGGCACTCCAGGTGACGCTCCAGGAATTGAGGGTGAGGACCATGTCTGCAGAGGAGACCACACTGCTACAGCTGTAGCCCATGCTTGATGCACGCAGGAAAAAACACAGCAGCTCTCCCTGCTCTAGGGATGCCAGGAAGAAGGCTGCATCTTTACAGAGAGGATGCTGGGGGTGAGAGATGTCAGAAAACATTACAGGTGTGGTCCAGCACACAGTGTTTGAAGGGGGAGCTGAGTTATGCTCCTAAGAGGGACCAGGAGCCTGGTTGCTCTTGGGTGATCCACACCTGCCTGGGAGGAAGGTGTGAGTTTGCAGGGATGTCTCAGCAGCCCCCTTCACAGCAGTCCCTGTGCCAGCACACACCACCCTGGAGCAGGCCAGGACAGCTTCACAGGCTAGGTGCACCAGGCGAGGAGCCCAAAACCTTGAGCCTTACACCTCAACACAGGTGGCATTTGCACAATTATACATGAAGAGTTTCTACTCCTGTACTTGGCGCAATCCTCCTGCCCTAGAGTTCCAGCTGGTCAACAGGGAGGCCCATTCCCCTTCTTGGAGAATAACAGTGGCCCCAAATCAGCAAAAGTTTTGAGTGGCCAAGACATAAGATGGGGCCCCAATCCCACAGTTATCCCAGAAGATAACACCCTGTAAGTGTCCCTGGTCTGGGACAGAGAGCCTCTGAGATCAGCAGTCCCATAAAAGTTAGTACTTACAATACCCCAGGAGAGACACGAGCTTCACAGCAGGGAGAGGGGCTGCACAGGGGGCAAAGAATGGCTCCAGCATGTAGCGTCCAAACGCCAAAGAAACCACAGCACTGTTGGCAGGCCTTGAGGGGGGAAGCAAGCACAAACTGTGGTCAGCAGACAGCAGAAAAATATCACGATGTAAAACTGCACAAAACTCAGGAGGGAGAGAGTTTTCCCCACCCAGCTTAATCCTGCTCTCTAATGCAGATGGTGAATTCCTGTAGAGTCTTTTTCACAGTTTTTTCTCAGTAAATGGGTTAAAAATTGCATGCTGCAAAAAGATTAATTCCCAACTTGAAAGCAAAAGTTGAGAATAATCATACTGAGCAATGCAATGTGGCTCACATATCCTGCTCCATCTCAGTTTACATGAAGGACACAGGTTATTGGGAGGTGAGGACTTTCTTTTTAAAGTTAAAAAATAAGTCATTTACGATTTTCTAAAATATTATTTAACTCAGGGCTAAGCCAGAAAGTTGTCTCCACAGGACAACCTGAAAAAGTTGCACAGTGAAAAGAGAAGATCTGAAATAAATCTGGCCTCTATTGTCAGTCTCTGAAAAATACTGTGGCTCTTGGAAGATACCAGCTGCCAGGGGAGAAGAGAGATATTCAAGTACAGATCAGAGTGAACATGTGTAACTATTTATTCATTATGCCTTCTTCCTTTTACCACTGAAAAAATCTTTAAAAGTTGTTCAGATTGTTTCTACTCTTTCTTTTACAAACTGCCTAGACTGTTACCTGGCACAGTAACTTCTGGTTTTTTAAATCGTCACCATATTCAGCAAAAGGTAAACCCAAAAATTCTCTTACCTGATAGCAAAAAACTCTGCCCACAGGAATAAGAAACTTGGCAGAGGTCCTAGTGTCTCCAAAATGTAGATATAATGTCCTCCAGACTTGGTGATTCTTGTTCCAAGCTCTGCATAACACAAGGCACCTGGAAAAATTCAGGTAGAAATGCACTGAATAAATCATCTCATGGATTTTCTCTTTTCTGTGTGCCTTTTCAGGAATTGAATGAATCTGTTTAAAGTAAGTAGTGAATTAAAGGAAGAAAGAGGGGTTTAGCAGAATCACTCTTCCTTATTTTGTGTGCTACAGTGTTTTGAAGTATATTTTGAAGTAACTGACTTTTCTGTCAGAAGGAAAGAAAGTCTCCATCTTCTGGATAATGATGCAACCTTTCCACAAAAGTTATGTGGAAAGGCGTGCAATAGAAATGTTGCACTAAACTACAATAGGTTTCCTTTGTGAAACATCCTGGAGGTTTGGGTTCTCACTTCTCACAGTTAGACTGGTGAGATGGTGCTTACAAGGCAATTACAGCAGCTCAGCCAACAGGCCATGGATGAACTTGTCATTTCAATCACATTTTTGATCACAGGTCATATTCCTGTGTCCTTATCTTGCATTGTCACATAAATCCCTTCCTTCATTCAAAGACACCAGACAGAGGACCTGGAAGGGCATCTCCTTGGAGAGGGAAGACCTGCCACTGGAGGAAAACATGGCCCCGATGGTGCAGAGCAAGGGAAGTGTCCACATGAGAGGCTCAGTTGGTCTCTTCTCACATGTTCATGTACGAGTGCACCAGCAGACCTGGGGACTGCCTGCTCTGGCCTTGAGGAGCGCCTCTGCACCCCCCTGACCCTGTGCCGAGGCACAATGAGAAGCCCTGGGGGAGGCACGCTGGAGAAGACAGCTTAAAGCTTTCAGGCAAATGGATAGAAACCTTTATGCCTCTATCTGTGCCAGAAAAATCCCATCTGTGTTTTCTCTATAGAGCAATTCATCGTGCCATTTGAACATGCCTAAGTATGACTCTTAAGTCCTGCCTACACTGGATTCACTTGTTAGGTTAAACATCCTTTTTTCACCAAAGGAAATCATAAACCACTTCATTTCTTTGAGCACAACTCTCCTTGCAATGGGTCTGAGCGCTGCTGGGATGTGACCCTGTGGGGTGAGACCATCTCTAGCTGTGCTATTACTGCTTAGCTCAGCTCAGGAGGTTGTGGAGGGAGAATGCAGAGGAACCCAGTGGTGATATGGCCATGCCTCCGAGTCCTCTGGTGATCATGCCATATTCAAGTGATGCTGATGGTGAGGACCTCCATTTTTCCCACCTCTCTCTTGGCAAATTTTTGCAGAATCCCTGTTCCAAGTGTAAAATATAGGCAGACACCTCATCTCATTTACTCCAGTGGGTCTCTTCAAGTGTGCGTTTAAGTGCTTTGCTGAACGCATGCTATGGGACTCATACAAATGCCATACTTGAAAGAAAAAAAGAAGAAAAGAAAGCAGGCTTTTTTAATGTACTGCGAAAAAAGCGTCAGAGAAATGATCAGGGGAGGTCATCAAGCTGATGGGAAGAACAAACTAACAAATTTGGCTACAAAATACAATAACTTGATAAAGAGGCTCCCAGGGCCCTTCCAGCAGAGTCTGTCAAAGGATGCAAGAGAGAAAGAAACTTTCCAAGTGCAGAGCTTGGGTTATGTGATCAGCACACACATTGTCATTTATTGCTCTGCTCAGTCAAAAGAAACACCATGCTCACATTATATTTTCAGATTTTCTTTAAGCAAAAGTATATAATTCACCAAAAACTCCACATAGGCTGCAACGTGAAATATTGGTACACATGTACTAAGAGCAAGAACCACACTGGTTACTGTATTATCATTGAATGTATCGATTTCTAAACTTGCATCTATATGTCACAGTGCCAAAGTGGTTTTTTTCTACATGGATTATTTCTCCTTTCTTGTTTTTGTTTGGTTTTTGGTGTGGTTTTTTTGGTGTGGGTTTTTTTTTTTTTTTCCCCTAAGTTATGACAGAACAACTTTAAAGTTTACCACTGAAATAAACACCAGATTTCTCTTCAGAGCAGAGAGATCTTGCAGTTCTCCTAATAGCACCTTTGGAGCATTTCTGAGATGGTGATTTTACAGAGTTAATGAAGGAAACTAAAAGCCATGTATTTTGTCCATCATAACTTTAAGAGCTACATTATTTCAGAAGAAATAGAAAGAAACTGTCATCAAAAAGTCAACCCTTTGTGAGAAAAGAATGGTTTAAATGTCAGAAGCCAAGGGTAGCACACAAAAAGCAGGGCTGAACTGATCTGCTCCATCTCTTGCTCCAAGACAATATCAGACATATCCAAACCATTTCTGACAGACACCCAGACACCAACCCCTGGCTGCTGGACACTCTGGGGCTCCCCAGCTGCTCCAGTGCTCCTCTGTCCTCACTGGCAGAAAGGGGATCCCTTATGGCATATTAAGACTGTCACTTCTTGCCCTTTTCACAGTGTTTATGAGAAGCGGTGCACAGCCCTCGGACTGACAGGTGCCTTTTAGATGCCTACATCTCCCTTCCACTCTATGGAACGAGTCCCCTCATCTTCTCCCAGCTTTCCTGGCAGAGACAATGCTGTCTCCATCTGCAGTCATTGTCACTCCTGCCTTGGACTTGCACATGATTTTATATCCACAGACCATACGTGCCAGAATTTTCTCAATCACCCTGGGGGAACAATTTTAACTAAAGATCGCTGGTGACCCCCTTAGGGTCACCACAGGGAATTTTTGGTTTATTCTTCTCCCAACTTTTTATACATAAAAATGTGCTGGCTCCCCCCACCTCCCAGGCACTTCAACAAAGGCTGACAAAGCTCACCACTCACCAAACATTGAGAGGAGCCCACAGGCAAACCAAACAACCAGGGAGAAACCCACACTGCCAGAGTTTTTCAGTACTCCTTTTGGGGAGATAAAGATGCCACTGCCAACCATGCTGCCAATGAGGAGTGAGAAAGCCCTCAGCAAAGTTATCTTTTTCCTCAGGAAGACGACCTCTTCTTCTTTCTTGTCTTTTCCCATGGCTTGCTTCTAATGCCAGAGAAAGGTCATACATTTAGTAGTTACAGTCTCCCAAGGGTCCTCAAGGCTCACCTGTAAGATGAGAAAAGAGTTAGGGATTCAGCGGTCTTCTGGGCAAGATTTTTCACAGAAAGATGTCAAGGTCTGTTGAATTTGTTCTCCTCAGCTGATGGATGCACCAACCAAGCCACAGGTACATGTAACACTCAGTATCATCTCTCTCATCAGTGCAGCTCTTGAGAACGACTGTAAGGTTTTTTCTGCCTCTTCTGTCAAGGGGCACAAGGTGTTAAAAGTTGCATGACATACTTCAAGATATGATTTCCAAATTCAACTTTGATGACCAGACTAGAACTGGCCAGGTTAGGGTTAATTTAATGGGACCTAATTTGGGGGAATATTGATATCAGTATCCTGGCAGAAAGTTGCAATCAAGACCTCAAGGATCTTGGAGGTTAAAAAAAAAAATTATTCTTTTTTTTTTGAGGAGCGAAAAGCTCTGTTAGTTTGGATACACAGATGATGTAAGCCTTTTTAACTTTCTATCTACCCTTGCTGAATGAATAAACCCTGATTTTCTCACTGGGGCTTTGTTTTATCATTGTTTCCTAATATACTGTCAAGCCTTTTCGTTACCAGAGTACCGAAGAGTCAGGAATAAGTACTGTTTACAACTGTAAGACAGAGCATAGTCATTAATATCAGACATGTAATTCCTTCTATTAATATAAAAACTTTCTCAGTAATAAAAGCAGGAGTGAAGTTTTTCCTAGAAAAGAGGGAACTTCAGACACTCCAGGGATCACACAAGTTGGTCTCGATCCAGTTCTCTCATGTCGCAGTAACCTCCTATTTCACTGTCTTGTCTCTCCAGCCTCTCTCTCAGTCCTAGGCTGACACCTTCACTGAGAAATTCGCCTTCTGCTTAGGAAAGTAAGACCAATTCACATCAGTTACTGCAGTCTAATTTGCTGTAGCGAACCTGTTTGGAGCTTTCCTAGCAGCAAAGTAGTCATTTTACTCTGCTAATTAACCCAAATAGAGTAGACAAGACAGGTTTGCAGTAGATAACTTGGTCCTGCCCCTCCTTTAGTCACACATCCCCTCCAACGTTCACATGCTTGGCTTTTGTGGGGTTTTTTCATTATTCTAGTACAGTAAATTGCAGCTATAGTGAACATTTGCCCCAGCCCCATGGCTGTATACTATTGCAAAGTAGCATTGTACATGAGATCATATTTTATGGATTTCTTAAATTATTTAATAATTGCAGTGATGTGTTCAAGAGCAGGCAGTGGTCACCTACAGAAATGGATAAGCAGCCAGAAATTATTTTCTCGATAGTTTGTATATTCCATCCATAGATATAAATGTCCCCATAACTTTGGGGGGACAATTCACTCACCCACGATACCTCTTTGTATGCCCTGTATAAACTCAGTATAATTAAGGGCTTTTCTCCCCCACCCCCAGCTGTTTTCCCACCTGGAAACCGGCAGGAAGAAGCTGGGGTTATCACTTTCTCAGCACACATATGAATAGCACATGCAGAAAGCCCTCTCTCTCCTGCCAGCAGCTTTAGCTGGTTTCTCTGAGATTGCGCCAAGTCTGCACAAGCATCTTCTCAATCAAACCAGCCAAGTTTATTTATTAAACCCCTAATGAGTCCCGGAGGACTCCTTAAGGCTCAGATGGGTCACATCAGTCTTGTCTGGTCCCGCAGAGCTGCTCCTCAGAGTCCCAAAACCTCACAGGGCTGCTGGAGACGATGGCTCTGGAGAGGCAGGGAAAGACCCCCAGGAGCTCCCTGAACTCTCAACTGCACTTCCCTCAGATGCGGATTAATCAGCTCATGTGAAATACAGATAACGTCTGGTTATTTCTCAGCCAAAAGGAGAACTGCAGAGCGTTAGGTCTCACTGAATTAAAACCAAACTGAACAGAGAAGTTGTGCACAGCTACGTCTAAAATGCTATTGTGAGATAATTAAAAGGACACTTATCTGTTTGGCTGAATTTTAAACAAAGCAGGTGCGTTTACAATCCATCAGACTCCCACTTGTTGCTGGGATCCTGAAGCAGCAAAAGACAGCGTCTCTTTGCAGGCTCTGAAATTAAAGAAAGAGTGGGGGAGGAAAAAAAAAAAAAAAAGAGAGAAAGATCAAATCAAATTTACAGATCAGGTTAACGATCCAAAGTAAATACCAAACTCCATACTTCTGTCCACATGCCTTTTTTTTTTTTTTTTTTT